>NW_028324201.1:2150200-2466066 GCF_054372755.1 Phalangium opilio | reverse complement strand
TCGAAACGACAATGTCCACCTGAGGGGCAAAGAGTAGACTTTCCATAACGACAACTAATAGGAATATTGCTATACATAGCACAACGTACAAGACCTGATATTATGCACGCGGTAATTAGCTTATCCAGATATTCGGAAAATCTAGCCAAAATACATTGCGATCATTTAACAAGAGTATTGAAATATGTATTTGATACTAATGCTTATGGATTGAATTATAACGCATTAAGCTATTTAACGGTCGACACTTATACCGACGCATCCTATGGGATGGATTTAGATGATGGTAAATCAACCACAGGGTTCATACTAAATGTTGGCAATAATGCAGTTCAATGGAGAACTGTTAAACAAGACATAGTCGCATTATCAAGCGCCGAAGCTGAATATATTGCATTAGCAGAGACAACGAAAGAAGTAATTTGGTTATCAAGAATCATAAACGAATTAGTAGATATTTTTAGATTACAAAGTAATGAATTAAAGCCAACCATATATTGTAATAATCAGGCAACCATAGCTTTATCTAAAAATAGTATAGAGAATAATAGAACGAAAAATATTGATATCCGATATCATTTTATAAGGGATTGTATTAATAAAGGTCTTGTTAATGTTGAATTCATAAGAACAAATGATATTATTGCTGATATGTTTACCAAGGCAATACCAACTAGAAAATTTAAAGAATTTTGCAACACACTAAGGTTGCAGTATTAACAAACCAAAGTGATACTATTTATGATATAAATAGACAATGTGATAAATAATTAATAGATTAAAGTGATAATAAGACTAACGTGATATATAATATAAACGGTGATAATAGACTAAAGTGCTATAATGTGACAAAAGAACATAACAATGTATTAATGAAGTAACATAACAATATATTAATGAAGTAACATAACAATGTATTAATGAAGTAACATAATAATGTATGAAAAAAAAATCAGAAACAAAACAAAGATGTATAAAGCATAATAGCTCAGACAACGAAAAAAAAGGGTAGCATGTTGGAACTGAACTGAACTGAACAGTTATCTTCGCTATAATCACATGATAGAGATAAAGAACTTTTGCACCTAACCCGATTTTAGGATTAGACTGAATTAGTGATAATGCATCACTCCCTCAATCGGTTCTCTACCAGTGAGTTTCCTTCAGGATGTGCCTCTCGTGTTTTACGCTAAGTAGACCTAGTATTGTAGTAGGACGTATTCAACTATTTGTAATTATAACCAGTATGTAATAACATTAAGAGTGCTTTCCCGAAATGAAGAACTATGACTAACTTAACTTAAACTGAATAATAATAAACTAATATGGTTTTATATAATCCGGCGTCATTACTTGAATATTAATTTAACAGGTTCGAGTCCTGGCAAGCTCGGTATTAACATTTAAAGATGATTATTAGAATATAACGGAAGGGAGGTTTGTAATATTGCAATGCTTCAATAGCATTTAGATTAACCTCTAACGGGCTTGTGGCGTAATGGATAACGCGTCTGCCTAAGGAGCAGAAGATTCCAGGTTCGAGTCCTGGCAAGCTCGGTATTAACATTTAAAGATGATTATTAGAATATAACAGAAGGGAGGTTTATAATATTACAATGCTTCAATAGCATTTAGATTAACCTCTAACGGGCTTGTGGCGCAATGCATACCGCGTCTGCCTACGGAGCAGAAGATTAAAGGTTCGAGTCCTGGCAAGCTCGGTATTAACAATTAAAGATGATTGTTAGAATATAACGGAAGGAAAAATTATAATATTGCAATGCTTCAATAGCATTTAGATAAACCTCCAACGGGCTTGTGGCGCAATGGATAACGCGTCTGCCTTCGAAGCAGAAGATTCCAGGTTCGAGTCCGTAAAAGCTCAGTATTAAAATTTAAAGATGATTATTAGAATATAACAGAAGGGAGGTTTATAATATTGCAATCCTTCAATAGCATTTAGATTAACCTCCAACGGGCTTGTGGCGCAATGGATAACGCGTCTGCCTACGGAGCAAAAGATTCTAGGTTCGAGTCATGGCAAGCTCGGTGTTTATTTTAATTAAAGATCTTTTATGCGTCATAAAAATGCATAAATACAATGTTTGGAAAAGTTTTTGATAGAACAAAGCAAGGGCTTGTGGCGTAATGGATAACGCGTCTGCCTTCGAAGCAGAAGATTCCAGGTTCGAGTCCTGGCAAGCTCGGTATTATCATTTAAAGATGATTATTAGAATATAACGGAAGGGAAATTTATAATATTGAAATGCTTCAATAGAATTTAGATTAAACTACAACGGGCTTGTGGCGCAATGGATAACGCGTCTGTCTCCGGAGCAGAATATTCCAGGTTCGAGTCCTGGCAAGCTCGGTATTAACATTTAAAGATGATTATTAGAATATAACGGAAGGAAAATTTATAATATTGCAATGCTTCAATAGCATTTAGATTAACCTCCAACGGGCTTGTGGCGCAATGGATAACGCGTCTGCCTACGGAGCAGAAGATTAAAGGTTCGAGTCCTGGCAAGCTCGGTATTAACATTTAAAGATGATTAATAGAATATAACGGAAGGAAAATTTATAATATTGCAATGCTTCAATAGCATTTAGATTAACCTCCAACGGGCTTGTGGCCCAATGGATAACGCGTCTTCCAACGGAGCAGAAGATTAAAGGTTCGAGTCCTGGCAAGCTCGGTATTAACATTTAAAGATGATTATTAGAATATAACGGAAGGGAAATTTATAATATTGAAACGCTTCAATAGCATTTAGATTAAACTCCAACGGGCTTGTGGCGCAATGGATAACGCGTCTGCCTACGGAGCAAAAGATTCTAGGTTCGAGTTCTGGCAAGCTCGGTGTTTATTTTAATTAAAGATCTTTTATGCGTCACAAAAATTCATAAATACAATGTTTGGAAAGGTTTTAGATAAAACGAAGCAAGGGCTTGTGGCGTAATGGATAACGCGTCTGCCCTCGAATCAGAAGATTTCAGGTTCGAGTCCTGGCAAGCTCGGTATTAACATTTAAAGATGATTATTAGAATATAACAGAAGGAAAATTTATAATATTGCAATGCTTCAATAGCATTTAGATAAATCTCCAACGGGCTTGTGGCGCAATGGATAACGCGTCTGCCTACGGAGCAGAAGATTAAAGGTTCGAGTCCTGGCAAGCTCGGTATTAACAATTAAAGATGATTGTTAGAATATAACGGAAGGAAAAATTATAATATTGCAATGCTTCAATAGCATTTAGATTAACCTCCAACGGGCTTGTGGCCCAATGGATAACGCGTCTGCCTACGAAGCAAAAGATTCTAGGTTCGAGTTCTGGCAAGCTCGGTGTTTATTTTAATTAAAGATCTTTTATGCGTCACAAAAATTCATAAATAAAATGTTTGGAAAGGTTTTAGATAAAACGAAGCAAGGGCTTGTGGCGTAATGGATAACGCGTCTGCCTAAGGAGCAGAAGATTCCAGGTTCGAGTCCTGGCAAGCTCGGTATTAACATTTAAAGATGATTATTAGAATATAACAGAAGGGAGGTTTATAATATTACAATGCTTCAATAGCATTTAGATTAACCTCTAACGGGCTTGTGGCGCAATGCATACCGCGTCTGCCTACGGAGCAGAAGATTAAAGGTTCGAATCCTGGCAAGCTCGGTATTAACAATTAAAGATGATTGTTAGAATATAACGGAAGGAAAAATTATAATATTGCAATGCTTCAATAGCATTTAGATTAACCTCCAACGGGCTTGTGGCCCAATGGATAACGCGTCTGCCTACGGAGCAAAAGATTCTAATTTCGAGTTCTGGCAAGCTCGGTGTTTATTTTAATTAAATATCTTTTATGCGTCACAAAAATTCATAAATACAATGTTTGGAAAGGTTTTAGATAAAACGAAGCAAGGGCTTGTGGCGTAATGGATAACGCGTCTGCCCTCGAATCAGAAGATTTCAGGTTCGAGTCCTGGCAAGCTCGGTATTAACATTTAAAGATGATTATTAGAATATAACAGAAGGAAAATTTCTAATATTGCAATGCTTCAATAGTATTTAGATAAACCTCCAACGGGCTTGTGGCGCAATGGATAACGCGTCTGCCTATGGAGCAGAAGATTAAAGGTTCGAGTCCTGGCAAGCTCGGTATTAACAATTAAAGATGATTGTTAGAATATAACGGAAGGAAAAATTATAATATTGCAATGCTTCAATAGCATTTAGATTAACCTCCAACGGGCTTTTGGCCCAATGGATAACGCGTCTGCCTACGGAGCAGAAGATTAAAGGTTCGAGTCCTGGCAAGCTCGGTATTAACATTTAAAGATGATTATTAGAATATAACGGAAGGGAAATTTATAATATTGCAATGCTTCAATATCATTTAGCTAAACCTCCAACGGGCTTGTGGCGCAATGGATAACGCTTCTGCCTACGGAGCAAAAGATTCTAGGTTCGAGTCCTGGCAAGCTCGGTATTAACATTTAAAGATGATTATTAGAATATAACGGAAGGGAAATTAATAATATCGCAATGCTTCAATAGCATTTAGATAAACCTCTAACGTGCTTGTGGCGCAATGGATAACGCGTCTGCCTACGAAGCAAAAGATTCTAGGTTCGAGTTCTGGCAAGCTCGGTAATTATTTTAATTAGAGATCTTTTATGCGTCATAAAAATACATAAATACAATGTCTGGAAAAGTTTTTGATAGAACGAAGCATGGGCTAGTGGCGTAATGGATAACGCGTCTGCCTTCGAAGCAGAAGATTCCAGGTTCGAGTCCTGGCAAGCTCGGTATTAACATTTTAAGATGGTTATTAGAATATAACGGAAGGGAGGTTTATAATATTGCAATGCTTCAATAGCATCTAGATTAACCTCCATCAGGCTTGTGGCCATGTGCATAACGCGTCTGCCTACGGAGCAGAAGATTCTAGGTTCGAGTCCTGGCAAGCTCGGTATTAACATTTAAAGATGATTATTAGAATATAGCGGAAGGGAAATTTATAATATTGCAATGCTTCAATAGCATTTAGATTGACCTCCAACGGGCTTGTGGCGCAATGGATAACGCGTCTGCCAACGGAGCAGAAGATTCCAGGTTTGAGTCCTGGCAAGCTCGGTGTTTATTTTAATTTAAGATCTTTTATGCGTCATAAAAATGCATAAATACAATGTTTGGAAAGGTTTTTGATGAAACGAAGCAAGGGCTTGTGGCGTAATGGATAACGCGTCTGCCTTCGAAGCAGAAGATTCCAGGTTCGAGTCCTGGCAAGCTCGGTATTAACATTTAAAGATGATTATTAGAATATAACGGAAGGGAAATTTATAATATTGCAATGCTTCAATATCATTTAGCTAAACCTCCAACGGGCTTGTGGCGCAATGGATAACGCTTCTGCCTACGGAGCAAAAGATTCTAGGTTCGAGTTCTGGCAAGCTCGGTGTTTATTTTAATTAAAGATCTTTATGCGTCATAAAAATACATAAATACAATGTTTGGAAAAGTTTTTGATAGAACGAAGCATGGGCTTTTGGCGTAATGGATAACGCGTCTGCCTTCGAAGCAGAAGATTCCAGGTTCGAGTCCTGGCAAGCTCGGTATTAACATTTAAAGATGGTTATTAGAATATAACGGAAGGGAGGTTTATAATATTGCAATGCTTCAATAGCATCTAGATTAACCTCCATCGGGCTTGTGGCGATATGCATAACGCGTCTGCCTACGGAGCAGAAGATTAAAGGTTCGAGTCCTGGTAAGCTCGGTATTAACATTTAAAGATGATTATTAGAATATAGCGGAAGGGAAATTTATAATATTGCAATGCTTCAATAGCATTTAGCTAAACCTCCAACGGGCTTGTGGCGCAATGGATAACGCTTCTGCCTACGGAGCAAAAGATTCTAGGTTCGAGTTCTGGCAAGCTCGGTGTTTATTTTAATTAAAGATCTTTATGCGTCATAAAAATACATAAATACAATGTTTGGAAAAGTTTTTGATAGAACGAAGCATGGGCTTTTGGCGTAATGGATAACGCGTCTGCCTTCGAAGCAGAAGATTCCAGGTTCGAGTCCTGGCAAGCTCGGTATTAACATTTAAAGATGGTTATTAGAATATAACGGAAGGGAGGTTTATAATATTGCAATGCTTCAATAGCATCTAGATTAACCTCCATCAGGCTTGTGGCGATGTGCATAACGCGTCTGCCTACGGAGCAGAAGATTCTAGGTTCGAGTCCTGGCAAGCTCGGTATTAACATTTAAAGATGATTATTAGAATATAGCGGAAGGGAAATTTATAATATTGCAATGCTTCAATAGCATTTAGATTGACCTCCAACGGGCTTGTGGCGCAATGGATAACGCGTCTGCCAACGGAGCAGAAGATTCCAGGTTTGAGCCCTGGCAAGCAGGGATGCCAGATTGAAAACCTTCAACCCGCCAAAATGAAATGGGAAACAAGCCCAAAAAACCGCCAATATATATTTCGAAAAGAAGCCCAAAAACTGACTAAGATCTAAACAATCCAGCCCAAAAACAAGCCAAAAATTTATCGTGAAAATTTGGAATTTATTTTTCTTTTAGAAATTTTAAAGCATATTACATACTGACACCATTTTTAAAACCCAAAACAAAATGAAACCACTTTATTTAACCATAAATTGACGACTTATAAGCTACACAAAAATGTTTGACAGTACCATTTGTCAGTTTTTTGGGCATTCTAATGATCTCTGCCTATTGGCGGTATTTTAAGTAAAGAAAGCCAAAGAAAAACCCTGACAAGCCCAATTTCCAGCCAACAGCCAACCCTTTTATTTCCAGCCAATATTTTTGAGAAGCAGCCCAATTGGCGGCTTTCCAGCCCAATATGGCAACCCTGCTGGCAAGCTCGGTATTAACATTTAAAGATGATTATTAGAATATAACGCAAGGGAAATTTATAATATTGCAATGCTTAAATAGCATTTAGATAAACCTCCAACGGGCTTGTGGCGCAACGGATAACGCAGCTGCCTACGGAGCAAAAGATTCTTGGTTCGAGTCCTGGCAAGCTCGGTGTTTACTTAAATTAAAGATCTTTTATGCGTCATAAAAATGCATAAATACAATGTTTGGAAAAGTTTTTGATAAAACGAAGCAAGGGCTTGTAGCGTAATGGTTAACGCGTCTGCCTTCGAAGCAGAAGATTCCAGGTTCGAGTCTTGGCAAGCTCGGTATTAACATTTAAAGATGATTATTAAAAAAAATAACGGAAGGGAAATTTATAATATTGCAATGCTTCAATAGCATTTAGATTAACTTCCAACGGGCTTGTGGCGCAATGAATAACGCGTCTGCCTACGGAGAAAAAGATTCTAGGATCGAGTCCAGGCAAGCTCGGTGTTTATTATAATTAAAGATCTTTTATGCGTCATAAAAATGCATAAATACAATGTTTGGAAAAGTTTTTGATAGAACGAAACAAGGGCTTGTGGCGTAATGGATAACGCGTCTGCCTTCGAAGCAGAAGATTCCAGGTTCTAGTCCTGGCAAGCTCGGTATTAACATTTAAAGATGATTATTTGAATATAACAGAAGGGAAATTTATAATATTGCAATGCTTCAATAGCATTTAGATTAACCTTTAACGGGCTTGTGGCGCAATGGATAACGCGTCTGCCTACGGAGCAAAAGATTCTAGGTTCGAGTCTTGGCAAGCTCGGTGTTTATTTTAATTAAAGATCTTTTATGCGTCATAAAAATGCATAAATACAATGTTTGGAAAAGTTTTTGATAGAACGAAGCAAGGGCTTGTGGCGTAATGGATAACGCGTCTGCCTTCGAAGCAGAAGATTCCAGGTTTGAGTCCTGGCAAGCTCGGTATTAACATTTAAAGATGATTATTAGAATATAACGGAAGGGAAATTTATAATATTGCAATGCTTCAATAGCATTTAGATTAACCTCCAACGGGCTTGTGGCGCAATGGATAACGCGTCTGCCTACGGAGCAGAAGATTTAAGGTTCGAGTTCTGGGAAGCTCGGTAGTAACATTTAAAGATGATTATTGGAATGTAACGGAAGGGAAATTTATAATATTGCAATGCTTCAATTGCATTTGGATTAACCTCCAACGGGCTTGTGGCGCAATGGATAACGCGTCTGCCTACGGAGCAGAAGATTTAAGGTTCGAGTTCTGGGAAGCTCGGTAGTAACATTTAAAGATGATTATTGGAATGTAACGGAAGGGAAATTTATGATATTGCAATGCTTCAATTGCATTTGGATTAACCTCCAACGGGCTTGTGGCGCAATGGATAACGCGTCTGCCTTCGAAGCAGAAGATTCCAGGTTCGAGTCCTGGCAAGCTCGGTATTAACATTTAAAGATGATTATTGGAATGTAACGGAAGGGAAATTTATAATATTGCAATGATTCAATAGCATTTAGATTAACCTCCAGCGGGCTTGTGGCGCAATGGATAACGCGTCTGCCTACGGAGCAGAAAATTCCAGGTTCGAGTCCCGGCAAGATCGGTATTAACATTTAAAGATGATTTTTAGAATATAACGGAAGGAAAATTTATAATATTGCAATGCTTCAATAGCATTTAGATTAACCTCCAATGGGCTTGTGGCGCAATGGATAACGCGTCTGCCTGCGGAGCAAAAGATTCTAGGTACGAGTCATGGCAAGCTCGGTGTTTATTTTAAATAAAGATCTTTTATGCGTCATAAAAATGCATAAATACAATGTTTGGAAAAGTTTTGGATAAAACGAAGCATGGGCTTGTGGCGTAATGGATAACGCGTCTGCCTTCGAAGCAAAAGATTCCAGGTTCGAGTCCCGGCAAGCTCGGTATTAAAATTTAAAGATGATTTTTAGAATATAACGGAAGGAAAATTTATAATATTGCAATGCTTCAATAGCATTTAAATAAACCTCCAACGGGCTTGTGGCGCAATGGATAACGCGTCTGCCTACGGAGCAAAAGATTCTAGGTTCGAGTCCTGGCAAGCTCGGTGTTTATTTTAATTAAAGATCTTTTATGCGTCATAAAAATGCATAAATACAATGTTTGGAAAAGTTTTTGATAGAACGAAGCAAGGGCTTGTGGCGTAATGGATAACGCGTCTGCCTTCGAAGCAGAAGATTCCAGGTTCGAGTCCTGGCAAGCTCGGTATTAACATTTAAAGATGATTTTTAGAATATAACGGAAGGAAAATTTATAATATTGCAATGCTTCAATAGCATTTAAATTAACCTCCAACGGGCTTGTGGCGCAATGGATAACGCGTCTGCCTACGGAGCAGAAGATTTAAGGTTCGAGTTCTGGGAAGCTCGGTAGTAATATTTAAAGATGATTATTGGAATGAAACGGAAGGGAAATTTATAATATTGCAATGCTTCAATTGCATTTGGATTAACTTCCAACGGGCTTGTGGCGCAATGGATAACGCGTCTGCCTTCGAAGCAGAAGATTCCATGTTCGAGTCCTGGCAAGCTCGGTATTAACATTTAAAGATGATTATTGGAATGTAACGGAAGGGAAATTTATAATATTGCAATGATTCAATAGCATTTAGATTAACCTCCAGCGGGCTTGTGGCGCAATGGATAACGCGTCTGCCTACGGAGCAGAAGATTCCAGGTTCGAGTCTTGGCAAGCTCGGTGTTTATTTAAATTAATGATCTTTTATGCGTCATAAAAATGCATAAATACAATGTTTGGAAATGTTTTTGATAGAACGAAGCAAGGGCTTGTGGCTTAATGGATAAAGCGTCTGCCTTCGAAGCAGAAGATTCCAGGTTCGAGTCCTGGCAAGCTCGGTATTAACATTTAAAGATGATTTTTAGAATATAACGGAAGGGAAATTTATAATATTGCAATGCTTCAATAGCATTTAGATTAACCTCAAACGGGCTTGTGGCGCAATGGATAACGCGTCTGCCTACGGAGCAGAAGATTTAAGGTTCGAGTCCTGGCAAGCTCGGTATTAACATTTAAAGATGATTATTGGAATGTAACGGAAGGGAAATTTATAATATTGCAATGCTTCAATAGCATTTAGATTAACCTCAAACGGGCTTGTGGCGCAATGGATAACGCGTCTGCCTACGGAGCAAAAGATTCTAGGTTGGAGTCCTGGCAAGCTCGGTGTTTATTTTAATTAAAGATCTTTTATGCGTCATAAAAATGCATAAATACAATGTTTGGAAAAGTTTTTGATAGAACGAAGCATGGGCTTGTGGCGTAATGGATAACGCGTCTGCCTTCGAAGCAAAAGATTCCAGGTTCGAGTCCTGGCAAGCTCGGTATTAACATTTAAAGATGATTTTTAGAATATAACGGAAGGAAAATTTATAATATTGCAATGCTTCAATGGCATTTAAATAAACCTCCAACGGGCTTGTGGCGTAATGGATAACGCGTCTGCCTACGGAGCAAAAGATTCTAGGTTCGAGTCCTGGCAAGCTCGGTGTTTATTTTAATTAAAGATCTTTTATGCGTCATAAAAATGCATAAATACAATGTTTGGAAAAGTTTTTGATAGAACGAAGCAAGGGCTTGTGGCGTAATGGATAACGCGTCTGCCTTCGAAGCAGAAGATTCCAGGTTCGAGTCCTGGCAAGCTCGGTATTAACATTTAAAGATGATTTTTAGAATATAACGGAAGGGAAATTTATAATATTGCAATGCTTCAATAGCATTTAGATTAACCTCAAACGGGCTTGTGGCGCAATGGATAACGCGTCTGCCTACGGAGCAGAAGATTTAAGGTTCGAGTCCTGGCAAGCTCGGTATTAACATTTAAAGATGATTATTGGAATGTAACGGAAGGGAAATTTATAATATTGCAATGCTTCAATAGCATTTGGAAAAACCTCCAACGGGCTTGTGGCGCAATGGATAACGCGTCTGCCTACGGAGCAGAAGGTTCCAGGTTCGAGTCCTGGCAAGGCTCGGTATTAACATTTAAAGATGATTATTAGAATATAACGGAAAGGAAATTTATAATATTGCAATGCTTCAATAGCATTAGATTAACCTCCAACGGGCTTTTGGCGCAATGGATAACGCGTCTGCCTACGGAGCAAAAGATTCTAGGTTGGAGTCCTGGCAAGCTCGGTGTTTATTTTAATTAAAGATCTTTTATGCGTCATAAAAATGCATAACTACAATGTTTGGAAAAGTTTTTGATAGAACGAAGCAAGGGCTTGTGGCGTAATGGATAAGACCTCTGCCTTCGAAGCAGAAGATTCCAGGTTCGAGTCCTGGCAAGCTCGGTATTAACATTTAAAGATGATTATTAGAATATAACAGAAGGGAAATATATAATATTGCAATGCTTCAATAGCATTTAGATTAACCTCCAAAGGGCGTGTGAAGCAATGAATAACGCGTCCGACTACGGAGCAGAAGATTCCAGGTTCGAGTCCTGGCGAGCTCGGTATTAACATTTAAAGATGATTATTAGAATATAACGGAAGGGAAATTTATAATATTGCAATGCTTCAATAGCATTTAGCTAAACCTCCAACGGCCTTGTGGCGCAATGGATAACGCGTCTGCCTACGGAGCAAAAGATTCTAGGTTCGAGTTCTGGCAAGCTCGGTATTAACATTTAAAGATGATTTTTAGAATATAACGGAAGGAAAATTTATAATATTGCAATGCTTCAATAGCATTTAAATAAACCTCCAACGGGCTTGTGGCGCAATGGATAACGCGTCTGCCTACGGAGCAAAAGATTCTAGGTTCGAGTCCTGGCAAGCTCGGTGTTTATTTTAATTAAAGATCTTTTATGCGTCATAAAAATGCATAACTACAATGTTTGGAAAAGTTTTTGATAGAACGAAGCAAGGGCTTGTGGCGTAATGGATAAGACCTCTGCCTTCGAAGCAGAAGATTCCAGGTTCGAGTCCTGGCAAGCTCGGTATTAACATTTAAAGATGATTATTAGAATATAACAGAAGGGAAATATATAATATTGCAATGCTTCAATAGCATTTAGATTAACCTCCAAAGGGCGTGTGAAGCAATGAATAACGCGTCCGACTACGGAGCAGAAGATTCCAGGTTCGAGTCCTGGCGAGCTCGGTATTAACATTTAAAGATGATTATTAGAATATAACGGAAGGGAAATTTATAATATTGCAATGCTTCAATAGCATTTAGCTAAACCTCCAACGGCCTTGTGGCGCAATGGATAACGCGTCTGCCTACGGAGCAAAAGATTCTAGGTTCGAGTTCTGGCAAGCTCGGTATTAACATTTAAAGATGATTTTTAGAATATAACGGAAGGAAAATTTATAATATTGCAATGCTTCAATAGCATTTAAATAAACCTCCAACGGGCTTGTGGCGCAATGGATAACGCGTCTGCCTACGGAGCAAAAGATTCTAGGTTCGAGTCCTGGCAAGCTCGGTGTTTATTTTAATTAAAGATCTTTTATGCGTCATAAAAATGCATAAATACAATGTTTGGAAAAGTTTTTGATAGAACGAAGCAAGGGCTTGTGGCGTAATGGATAACGCGTCTGCCTTCGAAGCAGAAGATTCCAGGTTCGAGTCCTGGCAAGCTCGGTATTAACATTTAAAGATGATTTTTAGAATATAACGGAAGGGAAATTTATAATATTGCAATCCTTCAATAGCATTTAGATTAACCTCAAACGGGCTTGTGGCGCAATGGATAACGCGTCTGCCTACGGAGCAGAAGATTTAAGGTTCGAGTCCTGGCAAGCTCGGTATTAACATT
Source organism: Phalangium opilio (assembly GCF_054372755.1). Lineage (NCBI taxonomy): Eukaryota > Metazoa > Arthropoda > Arachnida > Opiliones > Phalangiidae > Phalangium > Phalangium opilio. The sequence goes on along the minus strand of NW_028324201.1, from coordinate 2,453,307 downwards.
TAAAGATGATTATTGGAATGTAACGGAAGGGAAATTTATAATATTGCAATGCTTCAATAGCATTTGGATTAACCTCCAACGGGCTTGTGGCGCAATGGATAACGCGTCTGCCTACGGAGCAGAAGGTTCCAGGTTCGAGTCCTGGCAAAGCTCGGTATTAACATTTAAAGATGATTATTAGAATATAACGGAAAGGAAATTTATAATATTGCAATGCTTCAATAGCATTAGATTAACCTCCAACGGGCTTTTGGCGCAATGGATAACGCGTCTGCCTACGGAGCAAAAGATTCTAGGTTGGAGTCCTGGCAAGCTCGGTGTTTATTTTAATTAAAGATCTTTTATGCGTCATAAAAATGCATAACTACAATGTTTGGAAAAGTTTTTGATAGAACGAAGCAAGGGCTTGTGGCGTAATGGATAAGACCTCTGCCTTCGAAGCAGAAGATTCCAGGTTCGAGTCCTGGCAAGCTCGGTATTAACATTTAAAGATGATTATTAGAATATAACAGAAGGGAAATATATAATATTGCAATGCTTCAATAGCATTTAGATTAACCTCCAAAGGGCGTGTGAAGCAATGAATAACGCGTCCGACTACGGAGCAGAAGATTCCAGGTTCGAGTCCTGGCGAGCTCGGTATTAACATTTAAAGATGATTATTAGAATATAACGGAAGGGAAATTTATAATATTGCAATGCTTCAATAGCATTTAGCTAAACCTCCAACGGCCTTGTGGCGCAATGGATAACGCGTCTGCCTACGGAGCAAAAGATTCTAGGTTCGAGTTCTGGCAAGCTCGGTATTAACATTTAAAGATGATTTTTAGAATATAACGGAAGGAAAATTTATAATATTGCAATGCTTCAATAGCATTTAAATAAACCTCCAACGGGCTTGTGGCGCAATGGATAACGCGTCTGCCTACGGAGCAAAAGATTCTAGGTTCGAGTCCTGGCAAGCTCGGTGTTTATTTTAATTAAAGATCTTTTATGCGTCATAAAAATGCATAAATACAATGTTTGGAAACGTTTTTGATAGAACGAAGCAAGGGCTTGTGGCGTAATGGATAACGCGTCTGCCTTCGAAGCAGAAGATTCCAGGTTCTAGTCCTGGCAAGCTCGGTATTAACATTTAAAGATGAATTTTAGAATATAACGGAAGGGAAATTTATAATATTGCAATCCTTCAATAGCATTTAGATTAACCTCAAACGGGCTTGTGGCGCAATGGATAACGCGTCTGCCTACGGAGCAGAAGATTTAAGGTTCGAGTCCTGGCAAGCTCGGTATTAACATTTAAAGATGATTATTGGAATGTAACGGAAGGGAAATTTATAATATTGCAATGCTTCAATAGCATTTGGATTAACCTCCAACGGGCTTGTGGCGCAATGGATAACGCGTCTGCCTAAGGAGCAGAAGGTTCCAGGTTCGAGTCCTGGCAAAGCTCGGTATTAATATTTAAAGATGATTATTAGAATATAACGGAAAGGAAAATTTATAATATTGCAATGCTTCAATAGCATTAGATTAACCTCCAACGGGCTTTTGGCGCAATGGATAACGCGTCTGCCTACGGAGCAAAAGATTCTAGGTTGGAGTCCTGGCAAGCTCGGTGTTTATTTTAATTAAAGATCTTTTATGCGTCATAAAAATGCATAACTACAATGTTTGGAAAAGTTTTTGATAGAACGAAGCAAGGGCTTGTGGCGTAATGGATAAGACCTCTGCCTTCGAAGCAGAAGATTCCAGGTTCGAGTCCTGGCAAGCTCGGTATTAACATTTAAAGATGATTATTAGAATATAACAGAAGGGAAATATATAATATTGCAATGCTTCAATAGCATTTAGATTAACCTCCAAAGGGCGTGTGAAGCAATGAATAACGCGTCCGACTACGGAGCAGAAGATTCCAGGTTCGAGTCCTGGCGAGCTCGGTATTAACATTTAAAGATGATTATTAGAATATAACGGAAGGGAAATTTATAATATTGCAATGCTTCAATAGCATTTAGCTAAACCTCCAACGGCCTTGTGGCGCAATGGATAACGCGTCTGCCTACGGAGCAAAAGATTCTAGGTTCGAGTTCTGGCAAGCTCGGTATTAACATTTAAAGATGATTATTAGAATATAACGGAAGGGAAATTTATAATATTGCAATGCTTCAATAGCATTTAGCTAAACCTCCAACGGCCTTGTGGCGCAATGGATAACGCGTCTGCCTACGGAGCAAAAGATTCTAGGTTCGAGTTCTGGCAAGCTCGGTGTTTATTTTAATTAAAGATCTTTATGCGTCATAAAAATACATAAATACAATGTTTGGAAAAGTTTTTGATAGAACGAAGCATGGGCTTTTGGCGTAATGGATAACGCGTCTGCCTTCGAAGCAGAAGATTCCAGGTTCGAGTCCTGGCAAGCTCGGTATTAACATTTAAAGATGGTTATTAGAATATAACGGAAGGGAGGTTTATAATATTGCAATGCTTCAATAGCATCTAGATTAACCTCCATCAGGCTTGTGGCGATGTGCATAACGCGTCTGCCTACGGAGCAGAAGATTCTAGGTTCGAGTCCTGGCAAGCTCGGTATTAACATTTAAAGATGATTATTAGAATATAGCGGAAGGGAAATTTATAATATTGCAATGCTTCAATAGCATTTAGATTGACCTCCAACGGGCTTGTGGCGCAATGGATAACGCGTCTGCCAACGGAGCAGAAGATTCCAGGTTTGAGTCCTGGCAAGCTCGGTGTTTATTTTAATTAAAGATCTTTATGCGTCATAAAAATGCATAAATACAATGTTTGGAAAGTTTTTTGATGAAACGAAGCAAGGGCTTGTGGCGTAATGGATAACGCGTCTGCCTTCGAAGCAGAAGATTCCAGGTTCGAGTCCTGGCAAGCTCGGTATTAACATTTAAAGATGATTATTAGAATATAACAGAAGGGAAATTTATAATATTGCAATGCTTCAATAGCATTTAGATTAACCTCCAACGGGCTTGTGGCGCAATGGATAACGCGTCTGCCTACGAAGGAGAAGATTTAAGGTTCGAGTCCTGGCAAGCTTGGTGTTTATTTTAATTAAAGATCTTTTATGCGTCATAAAAATGCATAAATTCAATGTTTGGAAAAGTTTTTGATAGAACGAAGCAAGGGCTTGTGGCGTAATGGATAACGCGTCTGCCTTCGAAGCAGAAGATTCCAGGTTCGAGTCCTGGCAAGCTCGGTATTAACATTTAAAGATGGTTATTAGAATATAACGGAAGGGAGGTTTATAATATTGCAATGCTTCAATAGCATCTAGATTAACCTCCATCAGGCTTGTGGCGATGTGCATAACGCGTCTGCCTACGGAGCAGAAGATTCTAGGTTCGAGTCCTGGCAAGCTCGGTATTAACATTTAAAGATGATTATTAGAATATAGCGGAAGGGAAATTTATAATATTGCAATGCTTCAATAGCATTTAGATTGACCTCCAACGGGCTTGTGGCGCAATGGATAACGCGTCTGCCTACGGAGCAGAAGATTTAAGGTTCGAGTCCTGGCAAGCTCGGTATTAACATTTAAAGATGATTATTGGAATGTAACGGAAGGGAAATTTATAATATTGCAATGCTTCAATAGCATTTGGATTAACCTCAAAGGGGCTTGTGGCGCAATGGATAACGCGTCTGCCTACGGAGCAGAAGATTCCAGGTTAAAGTCTTGGCAAGCTCGGTGTTTATTTAAATTAATGATCTTCTATGCGTCATAAAAATGCATAAATACAATGTTTGGAAATGTTTTTGATAGAACGAAGCAAGGGCTTGTGGCTTAATGGATAACGCGTCTGCCTTCGAAGCAGAAGATTCCAGGTTCGAGTTTCGGCAAGCTCGGTATTAACATTTAAAGATGATTTTTAGAATATAACGGAAGGAAAATTTATAATATTGCAATGCTTCAATAGCATTTAGATTAACCTCCAATGGGCTTGTGGCGCAATGGATAACGCGTCTGCCTGCGGAGCAAAAGATTCTAGGTTCGAGTCATGGCAAGCTCGGTGTTTATTTTAATTAAAGATCTTTTATGCGTCATAAAAATGCATAAGTACAATGTTTGGAAAAGTTTTTGATAGAACGAAGCAGGGGCTTGTGGCGTAATGGATAACGCTTCTGCCTTCGAAGCAGAAGATTCCAGGTTCGAGTCCTGGCAAGCTCGGTATTAACATTTAAAGATGATTTTTAGAAAATAACGGAAGGGAAATTTATAATATTGCAGTGCTTCAATAGCATTTAGATTAACCTCAAACGGGCTTGTGGCGCAATGGATAACGCGTCTGCCTACGGAGCAGAAGATTTAAGGTTCGAGTCCTGGCAAGCTCGGTATTAACATTTAAAGATGATTATTGGAATGTAACGGAAGGGAAATTTATAATATTGCAATGCTTCAATAGCATTTGGATTAGCCTCCAACGGGCTTGTGGCGCAATGGATAACGCGTCTGCCTACGGAGCAGAAGGTTCCAGGTTCGAGTCCTGGCAAAGCTCGGTATTAACATTTAAAGATGATTATTGGAATGCAACGGAAGGGAAATTTATAATATTGCAATGCTTCAATAGCATTTGGATTAACCTCCAACGGGTTTGTGGCGCAATGGATAACGCGTCTGCCTACGGAGCAAAAGATTCTAGGTTCGAGTCATGGCAAGGTCGGTGTTTATTTTAATTAAAGATCTTTTATGCCTCATAAAAATGCATAAATACAATGTTTGTAAAGGTTTTTGATAGAACGAAGCAAGGGCTTGTGGCGTAATGGATAAAGCGTCTGCCTTCAAAGCATAAGATTCCTGGTTCGAGTCCCGGCTAGCTCGGTATTAACATTAAAGATGATTATTTGAATATAACAGAAGGGAAATTTATAATATTGCAATGCTTCAATAGCATTTAGATTAACCTTTAACGGGCTTGTGGCGCAATGGATAACGCGTCTGCCTACGGAGCAAAAGATTCTAGGTTCGAGTCATGGCAAGCTCGGTGTTTATTTTAATTAAAGATCTTTTATGCGTCATAAAAATGCATAAATACAATGTTTGGAAAAGTTTTTGATAGAACAAAGCAAGGGCTTGTGGCGTAATGGATAACGCGTCTGCCTTCGAAGCAGAAGATTCCAGGTTTGAGTCCTGGCAAGCTCGGTATTATCATTTAAAGATGATTATTAGTATATAACGGAAGGGAAATTTATAATATTGCAATGCTTCAATAGCATTTAGATTAACCTCCAACGGGCTTGTGGCGCAATGGATAACGCGTCTGCCTACGGAGCAGAAGATTTAAGGTTCGAGTTCTGGGAAGCTCGGTATTAACATTTAAAGATGATTATTGGAATGTAACGGAAGGGAAATTTATAATATTGCAATGCTTCAATAGCATTTGGATTAACCTCCAACGGGCTTGTGGCGCAATGGATAACGCGTCTGCCTACGGAGCAGAAGATTCCAGTTCAGAGTCCTGGCAAGCTCGGTATTAACATTTAAAGATGACTATTAGAATATAACGGAAGGAAAATTTATAATATTGCAATGCTTCAATAGCATTTAAATAAACCTCCAACGGGCTTGTGGAGCAATGGATAACGCGTCTGCCGACGTAGCAAAAGGTTCTATGTTCGAGTCCTGGCAAGCTCGGTGTTTATTTTAATTAAAGATCTTTTATGCGTCATAAAAATGCATAAATACAATGTTTGGAAAAGTTTTTGATAGAACGAAGCAAGGGCTTGTGGCGTAATGGATAACGCGTCTGCCTGCGAAGCAGAAGATACCAGGTTCGAGTCCTGGCAAGCTCGGTATTAACATTTAAAGATGATTATTAGAATATAACGGAAGGGAAATTTATAATATTGCATTGCTTCAATAGCATTTAGATTAACCTCAAAGGGGCTTGTGGCGCAATGGATAACGCGTCTGCCTACGGAGCAGAAGATTCCAGGTTAAAGTCTTGGCAAGCTCGGTGTTTATTTTAATTAAAGATCTTTTATGCGTCATAAAAATGCATAAATACAATGTTTGGAAAAGTTTTTGATAGAACGAAGCAGGGGCTTGTGGCTTGATGGATAACGCGTCTGCCTTCGAAGCAGAAGATTCCAGGTTCGAGTCCCGGCAAGCTCGGTATTAACATTTAAAGATGATTTTTAGAATATAACGGAAGGAAAATTTATAATATTGCAATGCTTCAATAGCATTTAGATTGACCTCCAATGGGCTTGTGGCGCAATGGATAACGCGTCTGCCTGCGGAGCAAAAGATTCTAGGTTCGAGTCATGGCAAGCTCGGTGTTTATTTTAATTAAAGATCTTTTATGCATTCATAAAAATGCATAAATACAATGTTTGGAAAAGTTTTTGATAGAACGAAGCATGGGCTTGTGGCGTAATGGATAACGCGTCTGCCTTCAAAGCAAAAGATTCCAGGTTCGAGTCCCGGCAAGCTTGGTATTAACATTTAAAGATGATTTTTAGAATATAACGGAAGGAAAATTTATAATATTGCAATGCTTCAATAGCATTTAAATAAACCTCCAACGGGTTTGTGGCGCAATGGATAACGCGTCTGCCTACGGAGCAAAAGATTCTAGGTTCGAGTCATGGCAAGCTCGGTGTTTATTTTAATTAAAGATCTTTTATGCGTCATAAAAATGCATAAATACAATGTTTGGAAAAGTTTTTGATAGAACGAAGCAGGGGCTTGTGGCGTAATGGATAACGCTTCTGCCTTCGAAGCAGAAGATTCCAGGTTCGAGTCCTAGCAAGCTCGGTATTAACATTTAAAGATGATTTTTAGAATATAACGGAAGGGAAATTTATAATATTGCAATGCTTCAATAGCATTTAGATTAACCTCAAACGGGCTTGTGGCGCAATGGATAACGCGTCTGCCTACGGAGCAGAAGATTTAAGGTTCGAGTCCTAGCAAGCTCGGTATTAACATTTAAAGATGATTTTTAGAATATAACGGAAGGGAAATTTATAATATTGCAATGCTTCAACAGCATTTAGATTAACCTTTAACGGGCTTGTGGCGCAATGCATAAAGCGTCTGCCTACGGAGCAAAAGATTCTAGGTTCGAGTCATGGCAAGGTCGGTGTTTATTTTAATTAAAGATCTTTTATGCCTCATAAAAATGCATAAATACAATGTTTGGAAAGGTTTTTGATAGAACGAAGCAAGGGCTTGTGGCGTAATGGATAAAGCGTCTGCCTTCAAAGCATAAGATTCCTGGTTCGAGTCCCGGCTAGCTCGGTATTAACATTAAAGATGATTATTTGAATATAACAGAAGGGAAATTTATAATATTGCAATGCTTCAATAGCATTTAGAATAACCTTTAACGGGCTTGTGGCGCAATGGATAACGCGTCTGCCTACGGAGCAAAAGATTCTAGGTTCGAGTCATGGCAAGCTCGGTGTTTATTTTAATTGAAGATCTTTTATGCGTCATAAAAATGCATAAATACAATGTTTGGAAAAGTTTTTGATAGAACAAAGCAAGGGCTTGTGGCGTAATGTATAACGCGTCTGCCTTCGAAGCAGAAGATTCCAGGTTTGAGTCCTGGCAAGCTCGGTATTATCATTTAAAGATGATTATTAGTATATAACGGAAGGGAAATTTATAATATTGCAATGCTTCAATAGCATTTAGATTAACCTCCAACGGGCTTGTGGCGCAATGGATAACGCGTCTGCCTACGGAGCAGAAGATTTAAGGTTCGAGTTCTGGGAAGCTCGGTATTAACATTTAAAGATGATTATTGGAATGTAACGGAAGGGAAATTTATAATATTGCAATGCTTCAATAGCATTTGGATCAACCTCCAACGGGCTTGTGGCGCAATGGATAACGCGTCTGCCTACGGAGCAGAAGGTTCCAGGTTCGAGTCCTGGCAAAGCTCGGTATTAACATTTAAAGATGATTATTGGAATGCAACGGAAGGGAAATTTATAATATTGCAATGCTTCAATAGCATTTGGATTAACCTCCAACGGGTTTGTGGCGCAATGGATAACGCGTCTGCCTACGGAGCAAAAGATTCTAGGTTCGAGTCATGGCAAGGTCGGTGTTTATTTTAATTAAAGATCTTTTATGCCTCATAAAAATGCATAAATACAATGTTTGTAAAGGTTTTTGATAGAACGAAGCAAGGGCTTGTGGCGTAATGGATAAAGCGTCTGCCTTCAAAGCATAAGATTCCTGGTTCGAGTCCCGGCTAGCTCGGTATTAACATTAAAGATGATTATTTGAATATAACAGAAGGGAAATTTATAATATTGCAATGCTTCAATAGCATTTAGATTAACCTTTAACGGGCTTGTGGCGCAATGGATAACGCGTCTGCCTACGGAGCAAAAGATTCTAGGTTCGAGTCATGGCAAGCTCGGTGTTTATTTTAATTAAAGATCTTTTATGCGTCATAAAAATGCATAAATACAATGTTTGGAAAAGTTTTTGATAGAACAAAGCAAGGGCTTGTGGCGTAATGGATAACGCGTCTGCCTTCGAAGCAGAAGATTCCAGGTTTGAGTCCTGGCAAGCTCGGTATTATCATTTAAAGATGATTATTAGTATATAACGGAAGGGAAATTTATAATATTGCAATGCTTCAATAGCATTTAGATTAACCTCCAACGGGCTTGTGGCGCAATGGATAACGCGTCTGCCTACGGAGCAGAAGATTTAAGGTTCGAGTTCTGGGAAGCTCGGTATTAACATTTAAAGATGATTATTGGAATGTAACGGAAGGGAAATTTATAATATTGCAATGCTTCAATAGCATTTGGATTAACCTCCAACGGGCTTGTGGCGCAATGGATAACGCGTCTGCCTACGGAGCAGAAGATTCCAGTTCAGAGTCCTGGCAAGCTCGGTATTAACATTTAAAGATGACTATTAGAATATAACGGAAGGAAAATTTATAATATTGCAATGCTTCAATAGCATTTAAATAAACCTCCAACGGGCTTGTGGAGCAATGGATAACGCGTCTGCCGACGTAGCAAAAGGTTCTATGTTCGAGTCCTGGCAAGCTCGGTGTTTATTTTAATTAAAGATCTTTTATGCGTCATAAAAATGCATAAATACAATGTTTGGAAAAGTTTTTGATAGAACGAAGCAAGGGCTTGTGGCGTAATGGATAACGCGTCTGCCTGCGAAGCAGAAGATACCAGGTTCGAGTCCTGGCAAGCTCGGTATTAACATTTAAAGATGATTATTAGAATATAACGGAAGGGAAATTTATAATATTGCATTGCTTCAATAGCATTTAGATTAACCTCAAAGGGGCTTGTGGCGCAATGGATAACGCGTCTGCCTACGGAGCAGAAGATTCCAGGTTAAAGTCTTGGCAAGCTCGGTGTTTATTTTAATTAAAGATCTTTTATGCGTCATAAAAATGCATAAATACAATGTTTGGAAAAGTTTTTGATAGAACGAAGCAGGGGCTTGTGGCTTGATGGATAACGCGTCTGCCTTCGAAGCAGAAGATTCCAGGTTCGAGTCCCGGCAAGCTCGGTATTAACATTTAAAGATGATTTTTAGAATATAACGGAAGGAAAATTTATAATATTGCAATGCTTCAATAGCATTTAGATTGACCTCCAATGGGCTTGTGGCGCAATGGATAACGCGTCTGCCTGCGGAGCAAAAGATTCTAGGTTCGAGTCATGGCAAGCTCGGTGTTTATTTTAATTAAAGATCTTTTATGCGTCATAAAAATGCATAAATACAATGTTTGGAAAAGTTTTTGATAGAACGAAGCATGGGCTTGTGGCGTAATGGATAACGCGTCTGCCTTCAAAGCAAAAGATTCCAGGTTCGAGTCCCGGCAAGCTTGGTATTAACATTTAAAGATGATTTTTAGAATATAACGGAAGGAAAATTTATAATATTGCAATGCTTCAATAGCATTTAAATAAACCTCCAACGGGTTTGTGGCGCAATGGATAACGCGTCTGCCTACGGAGCAAAAGATTCTAGGTTCGAGTCATGGCAAGCTCGGTGTTTATTTTAATTAAAGATCTTTTATGCGTCATAAAAATGCATAAATACAATGTTTGGAAAAGTTTTTGATAGAACGAAGCAGGGGCTTGTGGCGTAATGGATAACGCTTCTGCCTTCGAAGCAGAAGATTCCAGGTTCGAGTCCTAGCAAGCTCGGTATTAACATTTAAAGATGATTTTTAGAATATAACGGAAGGGAAATTTATAATATTGCAATGCTTCAATAGCATTTAGATTAACCTCAAACGGGCTTGTGGCGCAATGGATAACGCGTCTGCCTACGGAGCAGAAGATTTAAGGTTCGAGTCCTAGCAAGCTCGGTATTAACATTTAAAGATGATTTTTAGAATATAACGGAAGGGAAATTTATAATATTGCAATGCTTCAACAGCATTTAGATTAACCTTTAACGGGCTTGTGGCGCAATGCATAAAGCGTCTGCCTACGGAGCAAAAGATTCTAGGTTCGAGTCATGGCAAGGTCGGTGTTTATTTTAATTAAAGATCTTTTATGCCTCATAAAAATGCATAAATACAATGTTTGGAAAGGTTTTTGATAGAACGAAGCAAGGGCTTGTGGCGTAATGGATAAAGCGTCTGCCTTCAAAGCATAAGATTCCTGGTTCGAGTCCCGGCTAGCTCGGTATTAACATTAAAGATGATTATTTGAATATAACAGAAGGGAAATTTATAATATTGCAATGCTTCAATAGCATTTAGAATAACCTTTAACGGGCTTGTGGCGCAATGGATAACGCGTCTGCCTACGGAGCAAAAGATTCTAGGTTCGAGTCATGGCAAGCTCGGTGTTTATTTTAATTGAAGATCTTTTATGCGTCATAAAAATGCATAAATACAATGTTTGGAAAAGTTTTTGATAGAACAAAGCAAGGGCTTGTGGCGTAATGTATAACGCGTCTGCCTTCGAAGCAGAAGATTCCAGGTTTGAGTCCTGGCAAGCTCGGTATTATCATTTAAAGATGATTATTAGTATATAACGGAAGGGAAATTTATAATATTGCAATGCTTCAATAGCATTTAGATTAACCTCCAACGGGCTTGTGGCGCAATGGATAACGCGTCTGCCTACGGAGCAGAAGATTTAAGGTTCGAGTTCTGGGAAGCTCGGTATTAACATTTAAAGATGATTATTGGAATGTAACGGAAGGGAAATTTATAATATTGCAATGCTTCAATAGCATTTGGATCAACCTCCAACGGGCTTGTGGCGCAATGGATAACGCGTCTGCCTACGGAGCAGAAGGTTCCAGGTTCGAGTCCTGGCAAAGCTTGGTATTAACATTTAAAGATGATTATTGGAATGCAACGGAAGGGAAATTTATAATATTGCAATGCTTCAATAGCATTTGGATTAACCTCCAACGGGTTTGTGGCGCAATGGATAACGCGTCTGCCTACGGAGCAAAAGATTCTAGGTTCGAGTCATGGCAAGGTCGGTGTTTATTTTAATTAAAGATCTTTTATGCCTCATAAAAATGCATAAATACAATGTTTGGAAAGGTTTTTGATAGAACGAAGCAAGGGCTTGTGGCGTAATGGATAAAGCGTCTGCCTTCAAAGCATAAGATTCCTGGTTCGAGTCCCGGCTAGCTCGGTATTAACATTAAAGATGATTATTTGAATATAACAGAAGGGAAATTTATAATATTGCAATGCTTCAATAGCATTTAGATTAACCTTTAACGGGCTTGTGGCGCAATGGATAACGCGTCTGCCTACGGAGCAAAAGATTCTAGGTTCGAGTCATGGCAAGCTCGGTGTTTATTTTAATTAAAGATCTTTTATGCGTCATAAAAATGCATAAATACAATGTTTGGAAAAGTTTTTGATAGAACAAAGCAAGGGCTTGTGGCGTAATGGATAACGCGTCTGCCTTCGAAGCAGAAGATTCCAGGTTTGAGTCCTGGCAAGCTCGGTATTATCATTTAAAGATGATTATTAGTATATAACGGAAGGGAAATTTATAATATTGCAATGCTTCAATAGCATTTAGATTAACCTCCAACGGGCTTGTGGCGCAATGGATAACGCGTCTGCCTACGGAGCAGAAGATTCCAGGTTCGAGTCCTGGCAAAGCTTGGTATTAACATTTAAAGATGATTATTGGAATGCAACGGAAGGGAAATTTATAATATTGCAATGCTTCAATAGCATTTGGATTAACCTCCAACGGGTTTGTGGCGCAATGGATAACGCGTCTGCCTACGGAGCAAAAGATTCTAGGTTCGAGTCATGGCAAGGTCGGTGTTTATTTTAATTAAAGATCTTTTATGCCTCATAAAAATGCATAAATACAATGTTTGGAAAGGTTTTTGATAGAACGAAGCAAGGGCTTGTGGCGTAATGGATAAAGCGTCTGCCTTCAAAGCATAAGATTCCTGGTTCGAGTCCCGGCTAGCTCGGTATTAACATTAAAGATGATTATTTGAATATAACAGAAGGGAAATTTATAATATTGCAATGCTTCAATAGCATTTAGATTAACCTTTAACGGGCTTGTGGCGCAATGGATAACGCGTCTGCCTACGGAGCAAAAGATTCTAGGTTCGAGTCATGGCAAGCTCGGTGTTTATTTTAATTAAAGATCTTTTATGCGTCATAAAAATGCATAAATACAATGTTTGGAAAAGTTTTTGATAGAACAAAGCAAGGGCTTGTGGCGTAATGGATAACGCGTCTGCCTTCGAAGCAGAAGATTCCAGGTTTGAGTCCTGGCAAGCTCGGTATTATCATTTAAAGATGATTATTAGTATATAACGGAAGGGAAATTTATAATATTGCAATGCTTCAATAGCATTTAGATTAACCTCCAACGGGCTTGTGGCGCAATGGATAACGCGTCTGCCTACGGAGCAGAAGATTTAAGGTTCGAGTTCTGGGAAGCTCGGTATTAACATTTAAAGATGATTATTGGAATGTAACGGAAGGGAAATTTATAATATTGCAATGCTTCAATAGCATTTGGATTAACCTCCAACGGGCTTGTGGCGCAATGGATAACGCGTCTGCCTACGGAGCAGAAGATTCCAGTTCAGAGTCCTGGCAAGCTCGGTATTAACATTTATCCTATGAAAAACATTAACATGTACAAAAATGGGCCAAGCCTCGCTTCGTGCCCGCTCCGCCGTAAAACGTTCTGAGATCCCAAGTAGAGCCAAGTCTGCCTTTTGTTCTCATTCAATCGCCAATTGAACAATTATGTTATAAATTAAGTCCTTTTCCTAATTAATAACCAATATTCTTTGACTCTATCATTATTATACATCTTTGTTCGTATCAAAAATATCGTGACTTGGCAATCGCAGGTAAGTAATATTAAAAGGAAGTCACTAAATCGTTGCCGATTTTAAAATAATCGAAGGGATGTTCACTAAATCGTTTATGGTATAGGGGATATGTACAAGTTTATAAGATGAGTCATGCTCAACCCTATGTACAAATTATATGGTGAGTTATGCATAACCCTATTTACATGTTTATTAGGTGAGTTATACATAACCTTATGTACACATTTATAAGGTAATTACCTGCGTTTGCCAAGTCACGATATTTTTGATACGAACAAAGATGTATAATAATGATAGAGTCAAAGAATATTGGTTATTAATTAGGAAAAGGACTTAATTTATAACATAATTGTTCAATTGGCGATTGAATGAGAACAAAAGGCAGACTTGGCTCTACTTGGGATCTCAGAACGTTTTACGGCGGAGCGGGCACGAAGCGAGGCTTGGCCCATTTTTGTACATGTTAATGTTTTTCATAGGATCTCACTTCTTTTTGTAGACCCTCTCGTTATACTTCGGTAGTTATATTAAAAGAAGACCCTCTCGTGGTACTTCGTTTACCAATATAATCGCTAACGTTTCTCCATATTTACGCTGAATTACCCCTTTCGACCCGCAGAGAATATGCAATATAGATTGTACGCGATATCCTAATATAAGAATGTAGCATCAGTTACGACACTTTCTTTTAAATTACTACACCTATTAGCTTTAATATACAGGGTGTTTGTGAAAAGTCCATCAATAATGAAAGAGCGTATTTATTGGGCCATTTTGAGTCGAAAATGTTCAATGGCATTTTTCCGTCCGAGCCACTGTTTTCAAATTATGATTGGAGTAATTTACGGATGACCCCTTAAATTTAATTAAGAAATTGAAAGACAGCGCTAATTTAATGAAGGGGTCATCCCTAAAATATTCAAATCATAACTCGAAAACCGTGGCCCGGACGGCAAAATGTCATAGAACATTTTCGACTCAAAATGACACAAAAAACATCACCCTTAATTTGTGATGGACCTTTCAAAAACACCCTGTATATTTAACTTTCGGTTAACTTTGGCCCATTACGTCCTTTCATCAAGAACACACACTATTACTGTTAAAAAGACGGCAGCGCCATCTAGTTTTCAAATAAAGAACTAAAGAACAATTTTATAAAAATTTCGGGATGTTTTAATTTTTCTGTGCTTTATAAAATAAATGAAAACTAAATCCTGAATTTTAAGTTTCTATCTACCCTAGAAGTACCTTAGAATTTTGATGATCGGTGAGTGAGTGAGTGAGTGACAAAATAAGGTAAATTTCACCTGCGATATTTCGAAAAGTATATTGGGTAGGATCTTGAAATTTGGAAACTATAGCTAGAATTGACAGTCCTCGCGGCAAGCAAAATTTCAGACTTTTACCTATACCCATAGCGAAGCTACAGTGGGCTTAAAAGAGCCACGAGTTGCTTCGAGAAAAGGATGTCAGTGCTCGACTTGGCTGGGAGCACTGCCGTGCTCCCAGAAAGATGACTATTAGAATATAACGGAAGGAAAATTTATAATATTGCAATGCTTCAATAGCATTTAAATAAACCTCCAACGGGCTTGTGGAGCAATGGATAACGCGTCTGCCGACGGAGCAAAAGGTTCTAGGTTCGAGTCCTGGCAAGCTCGGTGTTTATTTTAATTAAAGATCTTTTATGCGTCATAAAAATGCATAAATACAATGTTTGGAAAAGTTTTTGATAGAACGAAGCAAGGGCTTGTGGCGTAATGGATAACGCGTCTGCCTGCGAAGCAGAAGATTCCAGGTTCGAGTCCTGGCAAGCTCGGTATTAACATTTAAAGATGATTATTAGAATATAACGGAAGGGAAATTTATAATATTGCATTGCTTCAATAGCATTTAGATTAACCTCAAAGGGGCTTGTGGCGCAATGGATAACGCGTCTGCCTACGGAGCAGAAGATTCCAGGTTAAAGTCTTGGCAAGCTCGGTGTTTATTTAAATTAATGATCTTTTATGCGTCATAAAAATGCATAAATACAATGTTTGGAAATGTTTTTGATAGAACGAAGCAAGGGCTTGTGGCTTGATGGATAACGCGTCTGCCTTCGAAGCAGAAGATTCCAGGTTCGAGTCCCGGCAAGCTCGGTATTAACATTTAAAGATGATTTTTAGAATATAACGGAAGGAAAATTTATAATATTGCAATGCTTCAATAGCATTTAGATTAACCTCCAATGGGCTTGTGGCGCAATGGATAACGCGTCTGCCTACGGAGCAGAAGATTCCAGTTCAGAGTCCTGGCAAGCTCGGTATTAACATTTAAAGATGACTATTAGAATATAACGGAAGGAAAATTTATAATATTGCAATGCTTCAATAGCATTTAAATAAACCTCCAACGGGCTTGTGGAGCAATGGATAACGCGTCTGCCGACGGAGCAAAAGGTTCTAGGTTCGAGTCCTGGCAAGCTCGGTGTTTATTTTAATTAAAGATCTTTTATGCGTCATAAAAATGCATAAATACAATGTTTGGAAAAGTTTTTGATAGAACGAAGCAAGGGCTTGTGGCGTAATGGATAACGCGTCTGCCTGCGAAGCAGAAGATTCCAGGTTCGAGTCCTGGCAAGCTCGGTATTAACATTTAAAGATGATTATTAGAATATAACGGAAGGGAAATTTATAATATTGCATTGCTTCAATAGCATTTAGATTAACCTCAAAGGGGCTTGTGGCGCAATGGATAACGCGTCTGCCTACGGAGCAGAAGATTCCAGGTTAAAGTCTTGGCAAGCTCGGTGTTTATTTAAATTAATGATCTTTTATGCGTCATAAAAATGCATAAATACAATGTTTGGAAATGTTTTTGATAGAACGAAGCAAGGGCTTGTGGCTTGATGGATAACGCGTCTGCCTTCGAAGCAGAAGATTCCAGGTTCGAGTCCCGGCAAGCTCGGTATTAACATTTAAAGATGATTTTTAGAATATAACGGAAGGAAAATTTATAATATTGCAATGCTTCAATAGCATTTAGATTAACCTCCAATGGGCTTGTGGCGCAATGGATAACGCGTCTGCCTGCGGAGCAAAAGATTCTAGGTTCGAGTCATGGCAAGCTCGGTGTTTATTTTAATTAAAGATCTTTTATGCGTCATAAAAATGCATAAATACAATGTTTGGAAAAGTTTTTGATAGAACGAAGCATGGGCTTGTGGCGTAATGGATAACGCGTCTGCCTTCGAAGCAAAAGATTCCAGGTTCGAGTCCCGGCAAGCTTGGTATTAACATTTAAAGATGATTTTTAGAATATAACGGAAGGAAAATTTATAATATTGCAATGCTTCAATAGCATTTAAATAAACCTCCAACGGGCTTGTGGCGCAATGGATAACGCGTCTGCCTACGGAGCAAAAGATTCTAGGTTCGAGTCCTGGCAAGCTCGGTGTTTATTTTAATTAAAGATCTTTTATGCGTCATAAAAATGCATAAATACAATGTTTGGAAAAGTTTTTGATAGAACAAAGCAGGGGCTTGTGGCGTAATGGATAACGCGTCTGCCTTCGAAGCAGAAGATTCCAGGTTCGAGTCCTGGCAAGCTCGGTATTAACATTTAAAGATGATTATTTGAATATAACAGAAGGGAAATTTATAATATTGCAATGCTTCAATAGCATTTGGATCAACCTCCAACGGGCTTGTGGCGCAATGGATAACGCGTCTGCCTACGGAGCAGAAGGTTCCAGGTTCGAGTCCTGGCAAAGCTCGGTATTAACATTTAAAGATGATTATTGGAATGCAACGGAAGGGAAATTTATAATATTGCAATGCTCCAATAGCATTTGGATTAACCTCCAACGGGTTTGTGGCGCAATGGATAACGCGTCTGCCTACGGAGCAAAAGATTCTAGGTTCGAGTCATGGCAAGCTCGGTGTTTATTTTAATTAAAGATCTTTTATGCGTCATAAAAATGCATAAATACAATGTTTGGAAAAGTTTTTGATAGAACGAAGCAAGGGCTTGTGGCGTAATGGATAACGCTTCTGCCTTCGAAGCAGAAGATTCCAGGTTCGAGTCCTAGCAAGCTCGGTATTAACATTTAAAGATGATTTTTAGAATATAACGGAAGGGAAATTTATAATATTGCAATGCTTCAATAGCATTTAGATTAACCTCAAACGGGCTTGTGGCGCAATGGATAACGCGTCTGCCTACGGAGCAGAAGATTTAAGGTTCGAGTCCTAGCAAGCTCGGTATTAACATTAAAGATGATTATTTGAATATAACAGAAGGGAAATTTATAATATTGCAATGCTTCAATAGCATTTAGATTAACCTTTAACGGGCTTGTGGCGCAATGGATAACGCGTCTGCCTACGGAGCAAAAGATTCTAGGTTCGAGTCATGGCAAGCTCGGTGTTTATTTTAATTAAAGATCTTTTATGCGTCATAAAAATGCATAAATACAATGTTTGGAAAAGTTTTTGATAGAACAAAGCAAGGGCTTGTGGCGTAATGGATAACGCGTCTGCCTTCGAAGCAGAAGATTCCAGGTTTGAGTCCTGGCAAGCTCGGTATTATCATTTAAAGATGATTATTAGTATATAACGGAAGGGAAATTTATAATATTGCAATGCTTCAATAGCATTTAGATTAACCTCCAACGGGCTTGTGGCGCAATGGATAACGCGTCTGCCTACGGAGCAGAAGATTTAAGGTTCGAGTTCTGGGAAGCTCGGTATTAACATTTAAAGATGATTATTGGAATGTAACGGAAGGGAAATTTATAATATTGCAATGCTTCAATAGCATTTGGATTAACCTCCAACGGGCTTGTGGCGCAATGGATAACGCGTCTGCCTACGGAGCAGAAGATTCCAGTTCAGAGTCCTGGCAAGCTCGGTATTAACATTTAAAGATGACTATTAGAATATAACGGAAGGAAAATTTATAATATTGCAATGCTTCAATAGCATTTAAATAAACCTCCAACGGGCTTGTGGAGCAATGGATAACGCGTCTGCCGACGGAGCAAAAGGTTCTAGGTTCGAGTCCTGGCAAGCTCGGTGTTTATTTTAATTAAAGATCTTTTATGCGTCATAAAAATGCATAAATACAATGTTTGGAAAAGTTTTTGATAGAACGAAGCAAGGGCTTGTGGCGTAATGGATAACGCGTCTGCCTGCGAAGCAGAAGATTCCAGGTTCGAGTCCTGGCAAGCTCGGTATTAACATTTAAAGATGATTATTAGAATATAACGGAAGGGAAATTTATAATATTGCATTGCTTCAATAGCATTTAGATTAACCTCAAAGGGGCTTGTGGCGCAATGGATAACGCGTCTGCCTACGGAGCAGAAGGTTCCAGGTTCGAGTCCTGGCAAAGCTCGGTATTAACATTTAAAGATGACTATTAGAATATAACGGAAGGAAAATTTATAATATTGCAATGCTTCAATAGCATTTAAATAAACCTCCAACGGGCTTGTGGAGCAATGGATAACGCGTCTGCCGACGGAGCAGAAGATTCCAGGTTAAAGTCTTGGCAAGCTCGGTGTTTATTTAAATTAATGATCTTTTATGCGTCATAAAAATGCATAAATACAATGTTTGGAAATGTTTTTGATAGAACGAAGCAAGGGCTTGTGGCTTGATGGATAACGCGTCTGCCTTCGAAGCAGAAGATTCCAGGTTTGAGTCCTGGCAAGCTCGGTATTATCATTTAAAGATGATTATTAGTATATAACGGAAGGGAAATTTATAATATTGCAATGCTTCAATAGCATTTGGATTAACCTCCAACGGGTTTGTGGCGCAATGGATAACGCGTCTGCCTACGGAGCAAAAGATTCTAGGTTCGAGTCATGGCAAGGTCGGTGTTTATTTTAATTAAAGATCTTTTATGCCTCATAAAAATGCATAAATACAATGTTTGGAAAGGTTTTTGATAGAACGAAGCAAGGGCTTGTGGCGTAATGGATAAAGCGTCTGCCTTCAAAGCATAAGATTCCTGGTTCGAGTCCCGGCTAGCTCGGTATTAACATTAAAGATGATTATTTGAATATAACAGAAGGGAAATTTATAATATTGCAATGCTTCAATAGCATTTAGATTAACCTTTAACGGGCTTGTGGCGCAATGGATAACGCGTCTGCCTACGGAGCAAAAGATTCTAGGTTCGAGTCCTGGCAAGCTCGGTGTTTATTTTAATTAAAGATCTTTTATGCGTCATAAAAATGCATAAATACAATGTTTGGAAAAGTTTTTGATAGAACGAAGCAGGGGCTTGTGGCGTAATGGATAACGCGTCTGCCTTCGAAGCAGAAGATTCCAGGTTCGAGTCCTGGCAAGCTCGGTATTAACATTTAAAGATGATTATTTGAATATAACAGAAGGGAAATTTATAATATTGCAATGCTTCAATAGCATTTGGATCAACCTCCAACGGGCTTGTGGCGCAATGGATAACGCGTCTGCCTACGGAGCAGAAGGTTCCAGGTTCGAGTCCTGGCAAAGCTCGGTATTAACATTTAAAGATGATTATTGGAATGCAACGGAAGGGAAATTTATAATATTGCAATGCTCCAATAGCATTTGGATTAACCTCCAACGGGTTTGTGGCGCAATGGATAACGCGTCTGCCTACGGAGCAAAAGATTCTAGGTTCGAGTCATGGCAAGCTCGGTGTTTATTTTAATTAAAGATCTTTTATGCGTCATAAAAATGCATAAATACAATGTTTGGAAAAGTTTTTGATAGAACGAAGCAAGGGCTTGTGGCGTAATGGATAACGCTTCTGCCTTCGAAGCAGAAGATTCCAGGTTCGAGTCCTAGCAAGCTCGGTATTAACATTTAAAGATGATTTTTAGAATATAACGGAAGGGAAATTTATAATATTGCAATGCTTCAATAGCATTTAGATTAACCTCAAACGGGCTTGTGGCGCAATGGATAGCGCGTCTGCCTACGGAGCAGAAGATTTAAGGTTCGAGTCCTAGCAAGCTCGGTATTAACATTAAAGATGATTATTTGAATATAACAGAAGGGAAATTTATAATATTGCAATGCTTCAATAGCATTTAGATTAACCTTTAACGGGCTTGTGGCGCAATGGATAACGCGTCTGCCTACGGAGCAAAAGATTCTAGGTTCGAGTCATGGCAAGCTCGGTGTTTATTTTAATTAAAGATCTTTTATGCGTCATAAAAATGCATAAATACAATGTTTGGAAAAGTTTTTGATAGAACAAAGCAAGGGCTTGTGGCGTAATGGATAACGCGTCTGCCTTCGAAGCAGAAGATTCCAGGTTTGAGTCCTGGCAAGCTCGGTATTATCATTTAAAGATGATTATTAGTATATAACGGAAGGGAAATTTATAATATTGCAATGCTTCAATAGCATTTAGATTAACCTCCAACGGGCTTGTGGCGCAATGGATAACGCGTCTGCCTACGGAGCAGAAGATTTAAGGTTCGAGTTCTGGGAAGCTCGGTATTAACATTTAAAGATGATTATTGGAATGTAACGGAAGGGAAATTTATAATATTGCAATGCTTCAATAGCATTTGGATTAACCTCCAACGGGCTTGTGGCGCAATGGATAACGCGTCTGCCTACGGAGCAGAAGATTCCAGTTCAGAGTCCTGGCAAGCTCGGTATTAACATTTAAAGATGACTATTAGAATATAACGGAAGGAAAATTTATAATATTGCAATGCTTCAATAGCATTTAAATAAACCTCCAACGGGCTTGTGGAGCAATGGATAACGCGTCTGCCGACGGAGCAAAAGGTTCTAGGTTCGAGTCCTGGCAAGCTCGGTGTTTATTTTAATTAAAGATCTTTTATGCGTCATAAAAATGCATAAATACAATGTTTGGAAAAGTTTTTGATAGAACGAAGCAAGGGCTTGTGGCGTAATGGATAACGCGTCTGCCTGCGAAGCAGAAGATTCCAGGTTCGAGTCCTGGCAAGCTCGGTATTAACATTTAAAGATGATTATTAGAATATAACGGAAGGGAAATTTATAATATTGCATTGCTTCAATAGCATTTAGATTAACCTCAAAGGGGCTTGTGGCGCAATGGATAACGCGTCTGCCTACGGAGCAGAAGATTCCAGGTTAAAGTCTTGGCAAGCTCGGTGTTTATTTAAATTAATGATCTTTTATGCGTCATAAAAATGCATAAATACAATGTTTGGAAATGTTTTTGATAGAACGAAGCAAGGGCTTTTGGCTTGATGGATAACGCGTCTGCCTTCGAAGCAGAAGATTCCAGGTTCGAGTCCCGGCAAGCTCGGTATTAACATTTAAAGATGATTTTTAGAATGTAACGGAAGGAAAATTTATAATATTGCAATGCTTCAATAGCATTTAGATTAACCTCCAATGGGCTTGTGGCGCAATGGATAACGCGTCTGCCTGCGGAGCAAAAGATTCTAGGTTCGAGTCATGGCAAGCTCGGTGTTAATTTTAATTAAAGATCTTTTATGCGTCATAAAAATGCATAAATACAATGTTTGGAAAAGTTTTTGATAGAACGAAGCATGGGCTTGTGGCGTAATGGATAACGCGTCTGCCTTCGAAGCAAAAGATTCCAGGTTCGAGTCCCGGCAAGCTTGGTATTAACATTTAAAGATGATTTTTAGAATATAACGGAAGGAAAATTTATAATATTGCAATGCTTCAATAGCATTTAAATAAACCTCCAACGGGCTTGTGGCGCAATGGATAACGCGTCTGCCTACGGAGCAAAAGATTCTAGGTTCGAGTCCTGGCAAGCTCGGTGTTTATTTTAATTAAAGATCTTTTATGCGTCATAAAAATGCATAAATACAATGTTTGGAAAAGTTTTTGATAGAACGAAGCAGGGGCTTGTGGCGTAATGGATAACGCGTCTGCCTTCGAAGCAGACGATTCCAGGTTCGAGTCCTGGCAAGCTCGGTATTAACATTTAAAGATGATTATTTGAATATAACAGAAGGGAAATTTATAATATTGCAATGCTTCAATAGCATTTGGATCAACCTCCAACGGGCTTGTGGCGCAATGGATAACGCGTCTGCCTACGGAGCAGAAGCTTCCAGGTTCGAGTCCTGGCAAAGCTCTGTATTAACATTTAAAGATGATTATTGGAATGCAACGGAAGGGAAATTTATAATATTGCAATGCTTCAATAGCATTTGGATTAACCTCCAACGGGTTTGTGGCGCAATGGATAACGCGTCTGCCTACGGAGCAAAAGATTCTAGGTTCGAGTCATGGCAAGCTCGGTGTTTATTTTAATTAAAGATCTTTTATGCGTCATAAAAATGCATAAATACAATGTTTGGAAAAGTTTTTGATAGAACGAAGCAGGGGCTTGTGGCGTAATGGATAACGCTTCTGCCTTCGATGAAGAAGATTTCAGGTTCGAGTCCTAGCAAGCTCGGTATTAATATTTAAAGATGATTTTTAGAATATAACGGAAGGGAAATTTATAATATTGCAATGCTTCAATAGCATTTAGATTAGCCTCAGACGGGCTTGTGGCGCAATGGATAACGCGTCTGCCTACGGAGCAGAAGATTTAAGGTTCGAGTCCTGGCAAGCTCGGTATTAACATTTAAAGATGATTATTGGAATGTAACGGAAGGGAAATTTATAATATTGCAATGCTTCAATAGCATTTGGATTAACCCCCAACGGGCTTGTGGCGCAATGGATAACGCGTCTGCCTACGGAGCAGAAGGTTCCAGGTTCGAGTCCTGGCAAAGCTCGGTATTAACATTTAAAGATGATTATTGGAATGCAACGGAAGGGAAATTTATAATATTGCAATGCTTCAATAGCATTTGGATTAACCTCCAACGGGTTTGTGGCGCAATGGATAACGCGTCTGCCTACGGAGCAAAAGATTCTAGGTTCGAGTCATGGCAAGCTCGGTGTTTATTTTAATTAAAGATCTTTTATGCCTCATAAAAATGCATAAATACAATGTTTGGAAAGGTTTTTGATAGAACGAAGCAAGGGCTTGTGGCGTAATGGATAAAGCGTCTGCCTTCAAAGCATAAGATTCCTGGTTCGAGTCCCGGCTAGCTCGGTATTAACATTAAAGATGATTTTTAGAATATAACGGAAGGAAAATTTATAATATTGCAATGCTTCAATAGCATTTAGCTAAACCTCCAACGGCCTTGTGGCGCAATGGATAACGCGTCTGCCTACGGAGCTAAAGATTCTAGGTTCGAGTTCTGGCAAGCTCGGTGTTTATTTTAATTAAAGATCTTTATGCGTCATAAAAATACATAAATACAATGTTTGGAAAAGTTTTTGATAGAACGAAGCATGGGCTTTTGGCGTAATGGATAACGCGTCTGCCTTCGAAGCAGAAGATTCCAGGTTCGAGTCCTGGCAAGCTCGGTATTAACATTTAAAGATGGTTATTAGAATATAACGGAAGGGAGGTTTATAATATTGCAATGCTTCAATAGCATCTAGATTAACCTCCATCAGGCTTGTGGCGATGTGCATAACGCGTCTGCCTACGGAGCAGAAGATTCTAGGTTCGAGTCCTGGCAAGCTCGGTATTAACATTTAAAGATGATTATTAGAATATAGCGGAAGGGAAATTTATAATATTGCAATGCTTCAATAGCATTTAGATTGACCTCCAACGGGCTTGTGGCGCAATGGATAACGCGTCTGCCAACGGAGCAGAAGATTCCAGGTTTGAGTCCTGGCAAGCTCGGTGTTTATTTTAATTTAATATCTTTTTGCGTCATAAAAATGCATAAATACAATGTTTGGAAAGTTTTTTGATGTTTCGAAGCAAGGGCTTGTGGCGTAATGGATAACGCGTCTGCCTTCGAAGCAGAAGATTCCAGGTTCGAGTCCTGGCAAGCTCGGTATTAACATTTAAAGATCATTATTAGAATATAACAGAAGGGAAATTTATAATATTGCAATGCTTCAATAGCATTTAGATTAACCTCCAACGGGCTTGTGGCGAAATGGATAACGCGTCTGCCTACGAAGGAGAAGATTTAAGGTTCGAGTCCTGGCAAGCTCGGTATTAACATTTAAAGATGATTATTAGAATATAACGCAAGGGAAATTTATAATATTGCAATTCTTCAATAGCATTTAGATAAACCTCCAACGGGCTTGTGGCGCAACGGATAACGCAGCTGCCTACGGAGCAAAAGATTCTAGGATCGAGTCCTGGCAAGCTCGGTGTTTACTTAAATTAAAGATCTTTTATGCGTCATAAAAATGCATAAATACAATGTTTGGAAAAGTTTTTGATAAAACGAAGCAAGGGCTTGTAGCGTAATGGATAACGCGTCTGCCTTCGAAGCAGAAGATTCCAGGTTCGAGTCTCGGCAAGCTCGATATTAACATTTAAAGATGATTTTTAGAATATAACGGAAGGAAAATTTATAATATTGCAATGCTTCAATAGCATTTAGATTACCCTCCAATGGGCTTGTGGCGCAATGGATAACGCGTCTGCCTGCGGAGCAAAAGATTCTAGGTTCGAGTCATGGCAAGCTCGTTGTTTATTTTAATTAAAGATCTTTTATGCGTCATAAAAATGCATAAATACAATGTTTGGAAAAGTTTTTGATAGAACGAAGCATGGGCTTGTGGCGTAATGGATAACGCGTCTGCCTTCGAAGCAAAAGATTCCAGGTTCGAGTCCCGGCAAGCTTGGTATTAACATTTAAAGATGGTTATTAGAATATAACGGAAGGGAGGTTTATAATATTGCAATGCTTCAATAGCATCTAGATTAACCTCCATCAGGCTTGTGGCGATGTGCATAACGCGTCTGCCTACGGAGCAGAAGATTCTAGGTTCGAGTCCTGGCAAGCTCGGTATTAACATTTAAAGATGATTATTAGAATATAGCGGAAGGGAAATTTATAATATTGCAATGCTTCAATAGCATTTAGATTGACCTCCAACGGGCTTGTGGCGCAATGGATAACGCGTCTGCCAACGGAGCAGAAGATTCCAGGTTTGAGTCCTGGCAAGCTCGGTGTTTATTTTAATTTAATATCTTTTTTGCGTCATAAAAATGCATAAATACAATGTTTGGAAAGTTTTTTGATGTTTCGAAGCAAGGGCTTGTGGCGTAATGGATAACGCGTCTGCCTTCGAAGCAGAAGATTCCAGGTTCGAGTCCTGGCAAGCTCGGTATTAACATTTAAAGATCATTATTAGAATATAACAGAAGGGAAATTTATAATATTGCAATGCTTCAATAGCATTTAGATTAACCTCCAACGGGCTTGTGGCGCAATGGATAACGCGTCTGCCTACGAAGGAGAAGATTTAAGGTTCGAGTCCTGGCAAGCTCGGTATTAACATTTAAAGATGATTATTAGAATATAACGCAAGGGAAATTTATAATATTGCAATTCTTCAATAGCATTTAGATAAACCTCCAACGGGCTTGTGGCGCAACGGATAACGCAGCTGCCTCCGGAGCAAAAGATTCTAGGATCGAGTCCTGGCAAGCTCGGTGTTTACTTAAATTAAAGATCTTTTATGCGTCATAAAAATGCATAAATACAATGTTTGGAAAAGTTTTTGATAAAACGAAGCAAGGGCTTGTAGCGTAATGGATAACGCGTCTGCCTTCGAAGCAGAAGATTCCAGGTTCGAGTCCCGGCAAGCTCGGTATTAACATTTAAAGATGATTTTTAGAATATAACGGAAGGAAAATTTATAATATTGCAATGCTTCAATAGCATTTAGATTAACCTCCAATGGGCTTGTGGCGCAATGGATAACGCGTCTGCCTGCGGAGCAAAAGATTCTAGGTTCGAGTCATGGCAAGCTCGTTGTTTATTTTAATTAAAGATCTTTTATGCGTCATAAAAATGCATAAATACAATGTTTGGAAAAGTTTTTGATAGAACGAAGCATGGGCTTGTGGCGTAATGGATAACGCGTCTGCCTTCGAAGCAAAAGATTCCAGGTTCGAGTCCCGGCAAGCTTGGTATTAACATTTAAAGATGATTTTTAGAATATAACGGAAGGAAAATTTATAATATTGCAATGCTTCAATAGCATTTAAATAAATTTCCAACGGGCTTGTGGCGCAATGGATAACGCGTCTGCCTACGGAGCGAAAGATTCTAGGTTCGAGTCCTGGCAAGCTCGGTGTTTATTTTAATTAAAGATCTTTTATGCGTCATAAAAATGCATAAATACAATGTTTGGAAAAGTTTTTGATAGAACGAAGCAGGGGCTTGTGGCGTAATGGATAACGCGTCTGCCTTCGAAGCAGAAGATTCCAGGTTCGAGTCCTGGCAAGCTCGGTATTAACATTTAAAGATGGTTATTAGAATATAACGGAAGGGAGGTTTATAATATTGCAATGCTTCAATAGCATCTAGATTAACCTCCATCAGGCTTGTGGCGATGTGCATAACGCGTCTGCCTACGGAGCAGAAGATTCTAGGTTCGAGTCCTGGCAAGCTCGGTATTAACATTTAAAGATGATTATTAGAATATAGCGGAAGGGAAATTTATAATATTGCAATGCTTCAATAGCATTTAGATTGACCTCCAACGGGCTTGTGGCGCAATGGATAACGCGTCTGCCAACGGAGCAGAAGATTCCAGGTTTGAGTCCTGGCAAGCTCGGTGTTTATTTTAATTTAATATCTTTTTGCGTCATAAAAATGCATAAATACAATGTTTGGAAAGTTTTTTGATGTTTCGAAGCAAGGGCTTGTGGCGTAATGGATAACGCGTCTGCCTTCGAAGCAGAAGATTCCAGGTTCGAGTCCTGGCAAGCTCGGTATTAACATTTAAAGATCATTATTAGAATATAACAGAAGGGAAATTTATAATATTGCAATGCTTCAATAGCATTTAGATTAACCTCCAACGGGCTTGTGGCGAAATGGATAACGCGTCTGCCTACGAAGGAGAAGATTTAAGGTTCGAGTCCTGGCAAGCTC
Organism: Phalangium opilio; assembly: GCF_054372755.1. Taxonomy (NCBI): domain Eukaryota; kingdom Metazoa; phylum Arthropoda; class Arachnida; order Opiliones; family Phalangiidae; genus Phalangium; species Phalangium opilio. Next base: position 2,426,017 of record NW_028324201.1, on the reverse strand, counting down.
GGTATTAACATTTAAAGATGATTATTAGAATATAACGCAAGGGAAATTTATAATATTGCAATTCTTCAATAGCATTTAGATAAACCTCCAACGGGCTTGTGGCGCAACGGATAACGCAGCTGCCTACGGAGCAAAAGATTCTAGGATCGAGTCCTGGCAAGCTCGGTGTTTACTTAAATTAAAGATCTTTTATGCGTCATAAAAATGCATAAATACAATGTTTGGAAAAGTTTTTGATAAAACGAAGCAAGGGCTTGTAGCGTAATGGATAACGCGTCTGCCTTCGAAGCAGAAGATTCCAGGTTCGAGTCTCGGCAAGCTCGATATTAACATTTAAAGATGATTTTTAGAATATAACGGAAGGAAAATTTATAATATTGCAATGCTTCAATAGCATTTAGATTACCCTCCAATGGGCTTGTGGCGCAATGGATAACGCGTCTGCCTGCGGAGCAAAAGATTCTAGGTTCGAGTCATGGCAAGCTCGTTGTTTATTTTAATTAAAGATCTTTTATGCGTCATAAAAATGCATAAATACAATGTTTGGAAAAGTTTTTGATAGAACGAAGCATGGGCTTGTGGCGTAATGGATAACGCGTCTGCCTTCGAAGCAAAAGATTCCAGGTTCGAGTCCCGGCAAGCTTGGTATTAACATTTAAAGATGGTTATTAGAATATAACGGAAGGGAGGTTTATAATATTGCAATGCTTCAATAGCATCTAGATTAACCTCCATCAGGCTTGTGGCGATGTGCATAACGCGTCTGCCTACGGAGCAGAAGATTCTAGGTTCGAGTCCTGGCAAGCTCGGTATTAACATTTAAAGATGATTATTAGAATATAGCGGAAGGGAAATTTATAATATTGCAATGCTTCAATAGCATTTAGATTGACCTCCAACGGGCTTGTGGCGCAATGGATAACGCGTCTGCCAACGGAGCAGAAGATTCCAGGTTTGAGTCCTGGCAAGCTCGGTGTTTATTTTAATTTAATATCTTTTTTGCGTCATAAAAATGCATAAATACAATGTTTGGAAAGTTTTTTGATGTTTCGAAGCAAGGGCTTGTGGCGTAATGGATAACGCGTCTGCCTTCGAAGCAGAAGATTCCAGGTTCGAGTCCTGGCAAGCTCGGTATTAACATTTAAAGATCATTATTAGAATATAACAGAAGGGAAATTTATAATATTGCAATGCTTCAATAGCATTTAGATTAACCTCCAACGGGCTTGTGGCGCAATGGATAACGCGTCTGCCTACGAAGGAGAAGATTTAAGGTTCGAGTCCTGGCAAGCTCGGTATTAACATTTAAAGATGATTATTAGAATATAACGCAAGGGAAATTTATAATATTGCAATTCTTCAATAGCATTTAGATAAACCTCCAACGGGCTTGTGGCGCAACGGATAACGCAGCTGCCTCCGGAGCAAAAGATTCTAGGATCGAGTCCTGGCAAGCTCGGTGTTTACTTAAATTAAAGATCTTTTATGCGTCATAAAAATGCATAAATACAATGTTTGGAAAAGTTTTTGATAAAACGAAGCAAGGGCTTGTAGCGTAATGGATAACGCGTCTGCCTTCGAAGCAGAAGATTCCAGGTTCGAGTCCCGGCAAGCTCGGTATTAACATTTAAAGATGATTTTTAGAATATAACGGAAGGAAAATTTATAATATTGCAATGCTTCAATAGCATTTAGATTAACCTCCAATGGGCTTGTGGCGCAATGGATAACGCGTCTGCCTGCGGAGCAAAAGATTCTAGGTTCGAGTCATGGCAAGCTCGTTGTTTATTTTAATTAAAGATCTTTTATGCGTCATAAAAATGCATAAATACAATGTTTGGAAAAGTTTTTGATAGAACGAAGCATGGGCTTGTGGCGTAATGGATAACGCGTCTGCCTTCGAAGCAAAAGATTCCAGGTTCGAGTCCCGGCAAGCTTGGTATTAACATTTAAAGATGATTTTTAGAATATAACGGAAGGAAAATTTATAATATTGCAATGCTTCAATAGCATTTAAATAAATTTCCAACGGGCTTGTGGCGCAATGGATAACGCGTCTGCCTACGGAGCGAAAGATTCTAGGTTCGAGTCCTGGCAAGCTCGGTGTTTATTTTAATTAAAGATCTTTTATGCGTCATAAAAATGCATAAATACAATGTTTGGAAAAGTTTTTGATAGAACGAAGCAGGGGCTTGTGGCGTAATGGATAACGCGTCTGCCTTCGAAGCAGAAGATTCCAGGTTCGAGTCCTGGCAAGCTCGGTATTAACATTTAAAGATGATTATTTGAATATAACAGAAGGGAAATTTATAATATTGCAATGCTTCAATAGCATTTGGATCAACCTCCAACGGGCTTGTGGCGCAATGGATAACGCGTCTGCCTACGGAGCAGAAGGTTCCAGGTTCGAGTCCTGGCAAAGCTCGGTATTAACATTTAAAGATGATTATTGGAATGCAACGGAAGGGAAATTTATAATATTGCAATGCTTCAATAGCATTTGGATTAACCTCCAACGGGTTTGTGGCGCAATGGATAACGCGTCTGCCTACGGAGCAAAAGATTCTAGGTTCGAGTCATGGCAAGCTCGGTGTTTATTTTAATGAAAGATCTTTTATGCGTCATAAAAATGCATAAATACAATGTTTGGAAAAGTTTTTGATAGAACGAAGCAGGGGCTTGTGGCGTAATGGATAACGCTTCTGCCTTCGAAGCAGAAGATTCCAGGTTTGAGTCCTAGCAAGCTCGGTATTAACATTTAAAGATGATTTTTAGAATATAACGGAAGGGAAATTTATAATATTGCAATGCTTCAATAGCATTTAGATTAACCTCAAACGGGCTTGTGGCGCAATGGATAACGCGTCTGCCTACGGAGCAGAAGATTTAAGGTTCGAGTCCTAGCAAGCTCGGTATTAACATTTAAAGATGATTTTTAGAATATATCGGAAGGGAAATTTATAATATTGCAATGCTTCAATAGCATTTAGATTAACCTTTAACGGGCTTGTGGCGCAATGGATAACGCGTCTGCCTACGGAGCAAAAGATTCCAGGTTTGAGTCCTGGCAAGCTCGGTGTTTATTTTAATTTAATATCTTTTTTGCGTCATAAAAATGCATAAATACAATGTTTGGAAAGTTTTTTGATGAAACGAAGCAAGGGCTTGTGGCGTAATGGATAACGCGTCTGCCTTCGAAGCAGAAGATTCCAGGTTCGAGTCCTGGCAAGCTCGGTAATAACATTTAAAGATCATTATTAGAATAGAACAGAAGGGAAATTTATAATATTGCAATGCTTCAATAGCATTTAGATTAACCTCCAACGGGCTTGTGGCGCAATGGATAACGCGTCTGCCTACGAAGGAGAAGATTTAAGGTTCGAGTCCTGGCAAGCTCGGTATTAACATTTAAAGATGATTATTAGAATATAACGCAAGGGAAATTTATAATATTGCAATGCTTCAATAGCATTTAGATAAACCTCCAACGGGCTTGTGGCGCAATGGATAACGCAGCTGCCTACGGAGCAAAAGATTCTAGGATCGAGTCCTGGCAAGCTCGGTGTTTACTTAAATTAAAGATCTTTTATGCGTCATAAAAATGCATAAATACAATGTTTGGAAAAGTTTTTGATAAAACGAAGCAAGGGCTTGTAGCGTAATGGTTAACGCGTCTGCCTTCGAAGCAGAAGATTCCAGGTTCGAGTCTTGGCAAGCTCGGTATTAACATTTAAAGATGACTATTAAAAAAAATAACGGAAGGGAAATTTATAATATTGCAATGCTTCAATAGCATTTAGATTAACCTCCAACGGGCTTGTGGCGCAATGAATAACGCGTCTGCCTACGGAGCAAAAGATTCTAGTTTCGAGTCCTGGCAAGCTCGGTGTTTATTATAATTAAAGATCTTTTATGCGTCATAAAAATGCATAAATACAATGTTTGGAAAAGTTTTTGATAGAACGAAACAAGGGCTTGTGGCGTAATGGATAACGCGTCTGCCTTCGAAGCAGAAGATTCCAGGTTCGAGTCCTGGCAAGCTCGGTATTAACATTTAAAGATGATTATTTGAATATAACAGAAGGGAAATTTATAATATTGCAATGCTTCAATAGCATTTGGATCAACCTCCAACGGGCTTGTGGCGCAATGGATAACGCGTCTGCCTACGGAGCAGAAGGTTCCAGGTTCGAGTCCTGGCAAAGCTCGGTATTAACATTTAAAGATGATTATTGGAATGCAACGGAAGGGAAATTTATAATATTCCAATGCTTCAATAGCATTTGGATTAACCTCCAACGGGTTTGTGGCGCAATGGATAACGCGTCTGCCTACGGAGCAAAAGATTCTAGGTTCGAGTCATGGCAAGCTCGGTGTTTATTTTAATTAAAGATCTTTTATGCCTCATAAAAATGCATAAATACAATGTTTGGAAAGGTTTTTGATAGAACGAAGCAAGGGCTTGTGGCGTAATGGATAAAGCGTCTGCCTTCAAAGCATAAGATTTCTGGTTCGAGTCCCGGCTAGCTCGGTATTAACATTAAAGATGGTTATTAGAATATAACGGAAGGGAGGTTTATAATATTGCAATGCTTCAATAGCATCTAGATTAACCTCCATCAGGCTTGTGGCGATGTGCATAACGCGTCTGCCTACGGAGCAGAAGATTCTAGGTTCGAGTCCTGGCAAGCTCGGTATTAACATTTAAAGATGATTATTAGAATATAGCGGAAGGGAAATTTATAATATTGCAATGCTTCAATAGCATTTAGATTGACCTCCAACGGGCTTGTGGCGCAATGGATAACGCGTCTGCCAACGGAGCAGAAGATTCCAGGTTTGAGTCCTGGCAAGCTCGGTGTTTATTTTAATTTAATATCTTTTTTGCGTCATAAAAATGCATAAATACAATGTTTGGAAAGTTTTTTGATGAAACGAAGCAAGGGCTTGTGGCGTAATGGATAACGCGTCTGCCTTCGAAGCAGAAGATTCCAGGTTCGAGTCCTGGCAAGCTCGGTAATAACATTTAAAGATCATTATTAGAATAGAACAGAAGGGAAATTTATAATATTGCAATGCTTCAATAGCATTTAGATTAACCTCCAACGGGCTTGTGGCGCAATGGATAACGCGTCTGCCTACGAAGGAGAAGATTTAAGGTTCGAGTCCTGGCAAGCTCGGTATTAACATTTAAAGATGATTATTAGAATATAACGCAAGGGAAATTTATAATATTGCAATGCTTCAATAGCATTTAGATAAACCTCCAACGGGCTTGTGGCGCAATGGATAACGCAGCTGCCTACGGAGCAAAAGATTCTAGGATCGAGTCCTGGCAAGCTCGGTGTTTACTTAAATTAAAGATCTTTTATGCGTCATAAAAATGCATAAATACAATGTTTGGAAAAGTTTTTGATAAAACGAAGCAAGGGCTTGTAGCGTAATGGTTAACGCGTCTGCCTTCGAAGCAGAAGATTCCAGGTTCGAGTCTTGGCAAGCTCGGTATTAACATTTAAAGATGACTATTAAAAAAAATAACGGAAGGGAAATTTATAATATTGCAATGCTTCAATAGCATTTAGATTAACCTCCAACGGGCTTGTGGCGCAATGAATAACGCGTCTGCCTACGGAGCAAAAGATTCTAGTTTCGAGTCCTGGCAAGCTCGGTGTTTATTATAATTAAAGATCTTTTATGCGTCATAAAAATGCATAAATACAATGTTTGGAAAAGTTTTTGATAGAACGAAACAAGGGCTTGTGGCGTAATGGATAACGCGTCTGCCTTCGAAGCAGAAGATTCCAGGTTCGAGTCCTGGCAAGCTCGGTATTAACATTTAAAGATGATTATTTGAATATAACAGAAGGGAAATTTATAATATTGCAATGCTTCAATAGCATTTGGATCAACCTCCAACGGGCTTGTGGCGCAATGGATAACGCGTCTGCCTACGGAGCAGAAGGTTCCAGGTTCGAGTCCTGGCAAAGCTCGGTATTAACATTTAAAGATGATTATTGGAATGCAACGGAAGGGAAGTTTATAATATTCCAATGCTTCAATAGCATTTGGATTAACCTCCAACGGGTTTGTGGCGCAATGGATAACGCGTCTGCCTACGGAGCAAAAGATTCTAGGTTCGAGTCATGGCAAGCTCGGTGTTTATTTTAATTAAAGATCTTTTATGCCTCATAAAAATGCATAAATACAATGTTTGGAAAGGTTTTTGATAGAACGAAGCAAGGGCTTGTGGCGTAATGGATAAAGCGTCTGCCTTCAAAGCATAAGATTTCTGGTTCGAGTCCCGGCTAGCTCGGTATTAACATTAAAGATGATTTTTAGAATATAACGGAAGGAAAATTTATAATATTGCAATGCTTCAATAGCATTTAGCTAAACCTCCAACGGCCTTATGGCGCAATGGATAACGCGTCTGCCTACGGAGCAAAAGATTCTAGGTTCGAGTTCTGGCAAGCTCGGTGTTTATTTTAATTAAAGATCTTTATGCGTCATAAAAATACATAAATACAATGTTTGGAAAAGTTTTTGATAGAACGAAGCATGGGCTTTTGGCGTAATGGATAACGCGTCTGCCTTCGAAGCAGAAGATTCCAGGTTCGAGTCCTAGCAAGCTCGGTATTAACATTTAAAGATGGTTATTAGAATATAACGGAAGGGAGGTTTATAATATTGCAATGCTTCAATAGCATCTAGATTAACCTCCATCAGGCTTGTGGCGATGTGCATAACGCGTCTGCCTACGGAGCAGAAGATTCTAGGTTCGAGTCCTGGCAAGCTCGGTATTAACATTTAAAGATGATTATTAGAATATAGCGGAAGGGAAATTTATAATATTGCAATGCTTCAATAGCATTTAGATTGACCTCCAACGGGCTTGTGGCGCAATGGATAACGCGTCTGCCAACGGAGCAGAAGATTCCAGGTTTGAGTCCTGGCAAGCTCGGTATTAACATTTAAAGATGATTATTAGAATATAACGCAAGGGAAATTTATAATATTGCAATGCTTCAATAGCATTTAGATAAACCTCCAACGGGCTTGTGGCGCAACGGATAACGCAGCTGCCTACGGAGCAAAAGATTCTAGGATCGAGTCCTGGCAAGCTCGGTGTTTACTTAAATTAAAGATCTTTTATGCGTCATAAAAATGCATAAATACAATGTTTGGAAAAGTTTTTGATAAAACGAAGCAAGGGCTTGTAGCGTAATGGTTAACGCGTCTGCCTTCGAAGCAGAAGATTCCAGGTTCGAGTCTTGGCAAGCTCGGTATTAACATTTAAGGATGACTATTAAAAAAAATAACGGAAGGGAAATTTATAATATTGCAATGCTTCAATAGCATTTAGATTAACTTCCAACGGGCTTGTGGCGCAATGAATAACGCGTCTGCCTACGGAGCAAAAGATTCTAGGTTCGAGTCCTGGCAAGCTCGGTGTTTATTATAATTAAAGATCTTTTATGCGTCATAAAAATGCATAAATGCAATGTTTGGAAAAGTTTTTGATAGAACGAAACAAGGGCTTGTGGCGTAAAAGATAACGCGTCTGCCTTCGAAGCAGAAGATTCCAGGTTCGAGTCCTGGCAAGCTCGGTATTAACATTTAAAGATTATTATTTGAATATAACAGAAGGGAAATTTATAATATTGCAATGCTTCAATAGCATTTAGATTAACCTTTAACGGGCTTGTGGCGCAATGGATAACGCGTCTGCCTACGGAGCAAAAGATTCTAGGTTCGAGTCATGGCAAGTTCGGTGTTTATTTTAATTAAAGATCTTTTATGCGTCATAAAAATGCATAAATACAATGTTTGGAAAGGTTTTTGATAGAACGAAACAAGGGCTTGTTTCGTAATGGATAACGCGTCTGCCTTCGAAGCAGAAGATTCCAGGTTTGAGTCCTGGCAAGCTCGGTATTAACATTTAAAGATGATTATTAGAATATAACGGAAGGGAAATTTATAATATTGCAATGCTTCAATAGCATTTAGATTAACCTCCAACGGGCTTGTGGCGCAATGGATAACGCGTCTGCCTACGGAGCAGAAGATTTAAGGTTCGAGTTCTGGGAAGCTCGGTATTAACATTTAAAGATGATTATTGGAATGTAACGGAAGGGAAATTTATAATATTGCAATGCTTCAATAGCATTTGGATTAACCTCCAACGGGCTTGTGGCGCAATGGATAACGCGTCTGCCTACGGAGCAGAAGATTCCAGTTCAGAGTCCTGGCAAGCTCGGTATTAACATTTAAAGATGACTATTAGAATATAACGGAAGGAAAATTTATAATATTGCAATGCTTCAATAGCATTTAAATAAACCTCCAACGGGCTTGTGGAGCAATGGATAACGCGTCTGCCGACGGAGCAAAAGGTTCTAGGTTCGAGTCCTGGCAAGCTCGGTGTTTATTTTAATTAAAGATCTTTTATGCGTCATAAAAATGCATAAATACAATGTTTGGAAAAGTTTTTGATAGAACGAAGCAAGGGCTTGTGGCGTAATGGATAACGCGTCACCTTCGAAGCAGAAGATTCCAGGTTCGAGTCCTGGCAAGCTCGGTATTAACATTTAAAGATGACTATTAAAAAAAATAACGGAAGGGAAATTTATAATATTGCAATGCTTCAATAGCATTTGGATTAACCTCCAACGGGTTTGTGGCGCAATGGATAACGCGTCTGCCTACGGAGCAAAAGATTCTAGGTTCGAGTCATGGCAAGCTCGGTGTTTATTTTAATTAAAGATCTTTTATGCCTCATAAAAATGCATAAATACAATGTTTGGAAAGGTTTTTGATAGAACGAAGCAAGGGCTTGTGGCGTAATGGATAAAGCGTCTGCCTTCAAAGCATAAGATTCCTGGTTCGAGTCCCGGCTAGCTCGGTATTAACATTAAAGATGATTTTTAGAATATAACGGAAGGAAAATTTATAATATTGCAATGCTTCAATAGCATTTAGCTACACCTCCAACGGCCTTGTGGCGCAATGGATAACGCGTCTGCCTACGGAGCTAAAGATTCTAGGTTCGAGTTCTGGCAAGCTCGGTGTTTATTTTAATTAAAGATCTTTATGCGTCATAAAAATACATAGATACAATGTTTGGAAACGTTTTTGATAGAACGAAGCATGGGCTTTTGGCGTAATGGATAACGCGTCTGCCTTCGAAGCAGAAGATTCCAGGTTCGAGTCCTGGCAAGCTCGGTATTAACATTTAAAGATGGTTATTAGAATATAACGGAAGGGAGGTTTATAATATTGCAATGCTTCAATAGCATCTAGATTTACCTCCATCAGGCTTGTGGCGATGTGCATAACGCGTCTGCCTACGGAGCAGAAGATTCTAGGTTCGAGTCCTGGCAAGCTCGGTATTAACATTTAAAGATGATTATTAGAATATAGCGGAAGGGAAATTTATAATATTGCAATGCTTCAATAGCATTTAGATTGACCTCCAACGGGCTTGTGGCGCAATGGATAACGCGTCTGCCAACGGAGCAGAAGATTCCAGGTTTGAGTCCTGGCAAGCTCGGTGTTTATTTTAATTTAATATCTTTTTTGCGTCATAAAAATGCATAAATACAATGTTTGGAAAGTTTTTTGATGAAACGAAGCAAGGGCTTGTGGCGTAATGGATAACGCGTCTGCCTTCGAAGCAGAAGATTCCAGGTTCGAGTCCTGGCAAGCTCGGTAATAACATTTAAAGATCATTATTAGAATAGAACGGAAGGGAAATTTATAATATTGCAATGCTTCAATAGCATTTAGATTAACCTCCAACGGGCTTGTGGCGCAATGGATAACGCGTCTGCCTACGAAGGAGAAGATTTAAGGTTCGAGTCCTGGCAAGCTCGGTATTAACATTTAAAGATGATTATTAGAATATAACGCAAGGGAAATTTATAATATTGCAATGCTTCAATAGCATTTAGATAAACCTCCGACGGGCTTGTGGCGCAATGGATAACGCAGCTGCCTACGGAGCAAAAGATTCTAGGATCGAGTCCTGGCAAGCTCGGTGTTTACTTAAATTAAAGATCTTTTATGCGTCATAAAAATGCATAAATACAATGTTTGGAAAAGTTTTTGATAAAACGAAGCAAGGGCTTGTAGCGTAATGGTTAACGCGTCTGCCTTCGAAGCAGAAGATTCCAGGTTCGAGTCTTGGCAAGCTCGGTATTAACATTTAAAGATGACTATTAAAAAAAATAAGGGAAGGGAAATTTATAATATTGCAATGCTTCAATAGCATTTAGATTAACCTCCAACGGGCTTGTGGCGCAATGAATAACGCGTCTGCCTACGGAGCAAAAGATTCTAGTTTCGAGTCCTGGCAAGCTCGGTGTTTATTATAATTAAAGATCTTTTATGCGTCATAAAAATGCATAAATACAATGTTTGGAAAAGTTTTTGATAGAACGAAACAAGGGCTTGTGGCGTAATGGATAACGCGTCTGCCTTCGAAGCAGAAGATTCCAGGTTCGAGTCCTGGCAAGCTCGGTATTAACATTTAAAGATGATTATTTGAATATAACAGAAGGGAAATTTATAATATTGCAATGCTTCAATAGCATTTGGATCAACCTCCAACGGGCTTGTGGCGCAATGGATAACGCGTCTGCCTACGGAGCAGAAGGTTCCAGGTTCGAGTCCTGGCAAAGCTCGGTATTAACATTTAAAGATGATTATTGGAATGCAACGGAAGGGAAATTTATAATATTCCAATGCTTCAATAGCATTTGGATTAACCTCCAACGGGTTTGTGGCGCAATGGATAACGCGTCTGCCTACGGAGCAAAAGATTCTAGGTTCGAGTCATGGCAAGCTCGGTGTTTATTTTAATTAAAGATCTTTTATGCCTCATAAAAATGCATAAATACAATGTTTGGAAAGGTTTTTGATAGAACGAAGCAAGGGCTTGTGGCGTAATGGATAAAGCGTCTGCCTTCAAAGCATAAGATTCCTGGTTCGAGTCCCGGCTAGCTCGGTATTAACATTAAAGATGATTTTTAGAATATAACGGAAGGAAAATTTATAATATTGCAATGCTTCAATAGCATTTAGCTAAACCTCCAACGGCCTTATGGCGCAATGGATAACGCGTCTGCCTACGGAGCAAAAGATTCTAGGTTCGAGTTCTGGCAAGCTCGGTGTTTATTTTAATTAAAGATCTTTATGCGTAATAAAAATACATAAATACAATGTTTGGAAAAGTTTTTGATAGAACGAAGCATGGGCTTTTGGCGTAATGGATAACGCGTCTGCCTTCGAAGCAGAAGGTTCCAGGTTCGAGTCCTGGCAAGCTCGGTATTAACATTTAAAGATGGTTATTAGAATATAACGGAAGGGAGGTTTATAATATTGCAATGCTTCAATAGCATCTAGATTAACCTCCATCAGGCTTGTGGCGATGTGCATAACGCGTCTGCCTACGGAGCAGAAGATTCTAGGTTCGAGTCCTGGCAAGCTCGGTATTAACATTTAAAGATGATTATTAGAATATAGCGGAAGGGAAATTTATAATATTGCAATGCTTCAATAGCATTTAGATTGACCTCCAACGGGCTTGTGGCGCAATGGATAACGCGTCTGCCAACGGAGCAGAAGATTCCAGGTTTGAGTCCTGGCAAGCTCGGTATTAACATTTAAAGATGATTATTAGAATATAACGCAAGGGAAATTTATAATATTGCAATGCTTCAATAGCATTTAGATAAACCTTCAACGGGCTTGTGGCGCAACGGATAACGCAGCTGCCTACGGAGCAAAAGATTCTAGGATCGAGTCCTGGCAAGCTCGGTGTTTACTTAAATTAAAGATCTTTTATGCGTCATAAAAATGCATAAATACAATGTTTGGAAAAGTTTTTGATAAAACGAAGCAAGGGCTTGTAGCGTAATGGTTAACGCGTCTGCCTTCGAAGCAGAAGATTCCAGGTTCGAGTCTTGGCAAGCTCGGTATTAACATTTAAGGATGACTATTAAAAAAAATAACGGAAGGGAAATTTATAATATTGCAATGCTTCAATAGCATTTAGATTAACTTCCAACGGGCTTGTGGCGCAATGAATAACGCGTCTGCCTACGGAGCAAAAGATTCTAGGTTCGAGTCCTGGCAAGCTCGGTGTTTATTATAATTAAAGATCTTTTATGCGTCATAAAAATGCATAAATGCAATGTTTGGAAAAGTTTTTGATAGAACGAAACAAGGGCTTGTGGCGTAAAAGATAACGCGTCTGCCTTCGAAGCAGAAGATTCCAGGTTCGAGTCCTGGCAAGCTCGGTATTAACATTTAAAGATTATTATTTGAATATAACAGAAGGGAAATTTATAATATTGCAATGCTTCAATAGCATTTAGATTAACCTTTAACGGGCTTGTGGCGCAATGGATAACGCGTCTGCCTACGGAGCAAAAGATTCTAGGTTCGAGTCATGGCAAGTTCGGTGTTTATTTTAATTAAAGATCTTTTATGCGTCATAAAAATGCATAAATACAATGTTTGGAAAGGTTTTTGATAGAACGAAACAAGGGCTTGTGGCGTAATGGATAACGCGTCTGCCTTCGAAGCAGAAGATTCCAGGTTTGAGTCCTGGCAAGCTCGGTATTAACATTTAAAGATGATTATTAGAATATAACGGAAGGGAAATTTATAATATTGCAATGCTTCAATAGCATTTAGATTAACCTCCAACGGGCTTGTGGCGCAATGGATAACGCGTCTGCCTACGGAGCAGAAGATTTAAGGTTCGAGTTCTGGGAAGCTCGGTATTAACATTTAAAGATGATTATTGGAATGTAACGGAAGGGAAATTTATAATATTGCAATGCTTCAATAGCATTTGGATTAACCTCCAACGGGCTTGTGGCGCAATGGATAACGCGTCTGCCTACGGAGCAGAAGATTCCAGTTCAGAGTCCTGGCAAGCTCGGTATTAACATTTAAAGATGACTATTAGAATATAACGGAAGGAAAATTTATAATATTGCAATGCTTCAATAGCATTTAAATAAACCTCCAACGGGCTTGTGGAGCAATGGATAACGCGTCTGCCGACGGAGCAAAAGGTTCTAGGTTCGAGTCCTGGCAAGCTCGGTGTTTATTTTAATTAAAGATCTTTTATGCGTCATAAAAATGCATAAATACAATGTTTGGAAAAGTTTTTGATAGAACGAAGCAAGGGCTTGTGGCGTAATGGATAACGCGTCTGCCTTCGAAGCAGAAGATTCCAGGTTCGAGTCCTGGCAAGCTCGGTATTAACATTTAAAGATGATTATTAGAATATAACGGAAGGGAAATTTATAATATTGCATTGCTTCAATAGCATTTAGATTAACCTCAAAGGGGCTTGTGGCGCAATGGATAACGCGTCTGCCTACGGAGCAGAAGATTCCAGTTCAGAGTCCTGGCAAGCTCGGTATTAACATTTAAAGATGACTATTAGAATATAACGGAAGGAAAATTTATAATATTGCAATGCTTCAATAGCATTTAAATAAACCTCCAACGGGCTTGTGGAGCAATGGATAACGCGTCTGCCGACGGAGCAAAAGGTTCTAGGTTCGAGTCCTGGCAAGCTCGGTGTTTATTTTAATTAAAGATCTTTTATGCGTCATAAAAATGCATAAATACAATGTTTGGAAAAGTTTTTGATAGAACGAAGCAAGGGCTTGTGGCGTAATGGATAACGCGTCTGCCTTCGAAGCAGAAGATTCCAGGTTCGAGTCCTGGCAAGCTCGGTATTAACATTTAAAGATGGTTATTAGAATATAACGGAAGGGAGGTTTATAATATTGCAATGCTTCAATAGCATCTAGATTAACCTCCATCAGGCTTGTGGCGATGTGCATAACGCGTCTGCCTACGGAGCAGAAGATTCTAGGTTCGAGTCCTGGCAAGCTCGGTATTAACATTTAAAGATGATTATTAGAATATAGCGGAAGGGAAATTTATAATATTGCAATGCTTCAATAGCATTTAGATTGACCTCCAACGGGCTTGTGGCGCAATGGATAACGCGTCTGCCAACGGAGCAGAAGATTCCAGGTTTGAGTCCTGGCAAGCTCGGTATTAACATTTAAAGATGATTATTAGAATATAACGCAAGGGAAATTTATAATATTGCAATGCTTCAATAGCATTTAGATAAACCTCCAACGGGCTTGTGGCGCAACGGATAACGCAGCTGCCTACGGAGCAAAAGATTCTAGGATCGAGTCCTGGCAAGCTCGGTGTTTACTTAAATTAAAGATCTTTTATGCGTCATAAAAATGCATAAATACAATGTTTGGAAAAGTTTTTGATAAAACGAAGCAAGGGCTTGTAGCGTAATGGTTAACGCGTCTGCCTTCGAAGCAGAAGATTCCAGGTTCGAGTCTTGGCAAGCTCGGTATTAACATTTAAGGATGACTATTAAAAAAAATAACGGAAGGGAAATTTATAATATTGCAATGCTTCAATAGCATTTAGATTAACTTCCAACGGGCTTGTGGCGCAATGAATAACGCGTCTGCCTACGGAGCAAAAGATTCTAGGTTCGAGTCCTGGCAAGCTCGGTGTTTATTATAATTAAAGATCTTTTATGCGTCATAAAAATGCATAAATGCAATGTTTGGAAAAGTTTTTGATAGAACGAAACAAGGGCTTGTGGCGTAAAAGATAACGCGTCTGCCTTCGAAGCAGAAGATTCCAGGTTCGAGTCCTGGCAAGCTCGGTATTAACATTTAAAGATTATTATTTGAATATAACAGAAGGGAAATTTATAATATTGCAATGCTTCAATAGCATTTAGATTAACCTTTAACGGGCTTGTGGCGCAATGGATAACGCGTCTGCCTACGGAGCAAAAGATTCTAGGTTCGAGTCATGGCAAGTTCGGTGTTTATTTTAATTAAAGATCTTTTATGCGTCATAAAAATGCATAAATACAATGTTTGGAAAGGTTTTTGATAGAACGAAACAAGGGCTTGTGGCGTAATGGATAACGCGTCTGCCTTCGAAGCAGAAGATTCCAGGTTTGAGTCCTGGCAAGCTCGGTATTAACATTTAAAGATGATTATTAGAATATAACGGAAGGGAAATTTATAATATTGCAATGCTTCAATAGCATTTAGATTAACCTCCAACGGGCTTGTGGCGCAATGGATAACGCGTCTGCCTACGGAGCAGAAGATTTAAGGTTCGAGTTCTGGGAAGCTCGGTATTAACATTTAAAGATGATTATTGGAATGTAACGGAAGGGAAATTTATAATATTGCAATGCTTCAATAGCATTTGGATTAACCTCCAACGGGCTTGTGGCGCAATGGATAACGCGTCTGCCTACGGAGCAGAAGATTCCAGTTCAGAGTCCTGGCAAGCTCGGTATTAACATTTAAAGATGACTATTAGAATATAACGGAAGGAAAATTTATAATATTGCAATGCTTCAATAGCATTTAAATAAACCTCCAACGGGCTTGTGGAGCAATGGATAACGCGTCTGCCGACGGAGCAAAAGGTTCTAGGTTCGAGTCCTGGCAAGCTCGGTGTTTATTTTAATTAAAGATCTTTTATGCGTCATAAAAATGCATAAATACAATGTTTGGAAAAGTTTTTGATAGAACGAAGCAAGGGCTTGTGGCGTAATGGATAACGCGTCTGCCTTCGAAGCAGAAGATTCCAGGTTCGAGTCCTGGCAAGCTCGGTATTAACATTTAAAGATGATTATTAGAATATAACGGAAGGGAAATTTATAATATTGCATTGCTTCAATAGCATTTAGATTAACCTCAAAGGGGCTTGTGGCGCAATGGATAACGCGTCTGCCTACGGAGCAGAAGATTCCAGGTTAAAGTCTTGGCAAGCTCGGTGTTTATTTAAATTAATGATCTTTTATGCGTCATAAAAATGCATAAATACAATGTTTGGAAATGTTTTTGATAGAACGAAGCAAGGGCTTGTGGCTTAATGGATAACGCGTCTGCCTTCGAAGCAGAAGATTCCAGGTTCGAGTCCCGGCAAGCTCGGTATTAACATTTAAAGATGATTTTTAGAATATAACGGAAGGGAAATTTATAATATTGCAATGCTTCAATAGCATTTAGATTAACCTCAAACGGGCTTGTGGCGCAATGGATAACGCGTCTGCCTACGGAGCAGAAGATTTAAGGTTCGAGTCCTGGCAAGCTCGGTATTAACATTTAAAGATGATTATTGGAATGTAACGGAAGGGAAATTTATAATATTGCAATGCTTCAATAGCATTTGGATTAACCTCCAACGGGCTTGTGGCGCAATGGATAACGCGTCTGCCTACGGAGCAGAAGGTTCCAGGTTCGAGTCCTGGCAAAGCTCGGTATTAACATTTAAAGATGATTATTGGAATGCAACGGAAGGGAAATTTATAATATTGCAATGCTTCAATAGCATTTGGATTAACCTCCAACGGGTTTGTGGCGCAATGGATAACGCGTCTGCCTACGGAGCAAAAGATTCTAGGTTCGAGTCATGGCAAGCTCGGTGTTTATTTTAATTAAAGATCTTTTATGCCTCATAAAAATGCATAAATACAATGTTTGGAATGGTTTTTGATAGATCGAAGCAAGGGCTTGTGGCGTAATGGATAAAGCGTCTGCCTTCAAAGCATAAGATTCCTGGTTCGAGTCCCGGCTAGCTCGGTATTAACATTAAAGATGATTTTTAGAATATAACGGAAGGAAAATTTATAATATTGCAATGCTTCAATAGCATTTAGATTAACCTCCAATGGGCTTGTGTCGCAATGGATAAAGCGTCTGCCTGCGGAGCAAAAGATTCTAGGTTCGAGTCATGGCAAGCTCGGTGTTTATTTTAATTAAAGATCTTTTATGCGTCATAAAAATGCATAAATACAATGTTTGGAAAAGTTTTTGATAGAACGAAGCATGGGCTTGTGGCGTAATGGATAACGCGTCTGCCTTCGAAGCAAAAGATTCCAGGTTCGAGTCCCGGCAAGCTCGGTATTAACATTTAAAGATGATTTTTAGAATATAACGGAAGGAAAATTTATAATATTGCAATGCTTCAATAGCATTTAAATAAACCTCCAACGGGCTTGTGGCGCAATGGATAACGCGTCTGCCTACGGAGCAAAAGATTCTAGGTTCGAGTCCTGGCAAGCTCGGTGTTTGTTTTAATTAAAGATCTTTTATGCGTCATAAAAATGCATAAATACAATGTTTGGAAAAGTTTTTGATAGAACGAAGCAAGGGCTTGTGGCGTAATGGATAACGCGTCTGCCTTCGAAGCAGAAAATTCCAGGTTCGAGTCCTGGCAAGCTCGGTATTAACATTTAAAGATGGTTATTAGAATATAACGGAAGGGAGGTTTATAATATTGCAATGCTTCAATAGCATCTAGATTAACCTCCATCAGGCTTGTGGCGATGTGCATAACGCGTCTGCCTACGGAGCAGAAGATTCTAGGTTCGAGTCCTGGCAAGCTCGGTATTAACATTTAAAGATGATTATTAGAATATAGCGGAAGGGAAATTTATAATATTGCAATGCTTCAATAGCATTTAGATTGACCTCCAACGGGCTTGTGGCGCAATGGATAACGCGTCTGCCAACGGAGCAGAAGATTCCAGGTTTGAGTCCTGGCAAGCTCGGTGTTTATTTTAATTTAAGATCTTTTATGCGTCATAAAAATGCATAAATACAATGTTTGGAAAGTTTTTTGATGAAACGAAGCAAGGGCTTGTGGCGTAATGGATAACGCGTCTGCCTTCGAAGGAGAAGATTTAAGGTTCGAGTCCTGGCAAGCTCGGTATTAACATTTAAAGATGATTATTAGAGTATAACGCAAGGGAAATTTATAATATTGCAATGCTTCAATAGCATTTAGATAAACCTCCAACGGGCTTGTGGAGCAACGGATAACGCAGCTGCCTACGGAGCAAAAGATTCTAGGATCGAGTCCTGGCAAGCTCGGTGTTTACTTAAATTAAAGATCTTTTATGCGTCATAAAAATGCATAAATACAATGTTTGGAAAAGTTTTTGATAAAACGAAGCAAGGGCTTGTAGCGTAATGGATAACGCGTCTGCCTTCGAAGCAGAAGATTCCAGGTTCGAGTCTTGGCAAGCTCGGTATTAACATTTAAAGATGACTATTAAAAAAATAACGGAAGGGAAATTTATAATATTGCAATGCTTCAATAGCATTTAGATTAACTTCCAACGGGCTTGTGGCGCAATGCATAACGCGTCTGCCTACGGAGCAAACGATTCTAGGTTCAAGTCCTGGCAAGCTCGGTGTTTATTATAATTAAAGATCTTTTATGCGTCATAAAAATGCATAAATACAATGTTTGGAAAAGTTTTTGATAGAACGAAACAAGGGCTTGTGGCGTAATGGATAACGCGTCTGCCTTCGAAGCAGAAGATTCCAGGTTCGAGTCCTGGCAAGCTCGATATTAACATTTAAAGATGATTATTTGAATATAACAGAAGGGAAATTTATAATATTGCAATGCTTCAATAGCATTTAGATTAACCTTTAACGGGCTTGTGGCGCAATGGATAACGCGTCTGCCTACGGAGCAAAAGATTCTAGGTTCGAGTCATGGCAAGCTCGGTGTTTATTTTAGTTAAAGATCTTTTATGCGTCATAAAAATGCATAAATACAATGTTTCGAAAAGTTTTTGATAGAACGAAGCAAGGGCTTGTGGCGTAATGGATAACGCGTCTGCCTTCGAAGCAGAAGATTCCAGTCTTGAGTCCTGGCAAGCTCGGTATTAACATTTAAAGATGAATATTAGAATATAACGGAAGGGAAATTTATAATATTGCAATGCTTCAATAGCATTTAGATTAACCTCCAACGGGCTTGTGGCGCAATGGATAACGCGTCTGCCTACGGAGCAGAAGATTTAAGGTTCGAGTTCTGGGAAGCTCGGTATTAACATTTAAAGATGATTATTGGAATGTAACGGAAGGGAAATTTATAATATTGCAATGCTTCAATTGCATTTGGATTAACCTCCAACGGGCTTGTGGCGCAATGGATAACGCGTCTCCCTTCGAAGCAGAAGATTCCAGGTTCGAGTCCTGGCAAGCTTGGTATTAACATTTAAAGATGATTATTGGAATGTAACGGAAGGAAAATTTATAATATTGCAATGATTCAATAGCATTTAGATTAACCTCCAGCGGGCTTGTGGCGCAATGGATAACGCGTCTGCCTACGGAGCAGAAGATTCCAGGTTCAAGTCTTGGCAAGCTCGGTGTTTATTTAAATTAATGATCTTTTATGCGTCATAAAAATGCATAAATACAATGTTTGGAAATGTTTTTGATAGAACGAAGCAAGGGCTTGTGGCTTAATGGATAACGCGTCTGCCTTCGAAGCAGAAGATTCCAGGTTCGAGTCCCGGCAAGCTCGGTATTAGAATTTAAAGATGATTTTTAGAATATAACGGAAGGAAAATTTATAATATTGCAATGCTTCAATAGCATTTAGATTAACCTCCAACGGGCTTGTGGCGCAACGGATAACGCAGCTGCCTACGGAGCAAAAGATTCTAGGATCGAGTCCTGGCAAGCTCGGTGTTTATTTTAATTAAAGATCTTTTATGCGTCATAAAAATGCATAAATACAATGTTTGGAAAAGTTTTTGATAGAACGAAGCAGCCCCTGCTTGTGGCGTAATGGATAACGCGTCTGCCTTCGAAGCAAAAGATTCCAGGTTCGAGTCCCGGCAAGCTCGGTATTAACATTTAAAGATGATTTTTAGAATATAACGGAAGGAAAATTTATAATATTGCAATGCTTCAATAGCATTTAAATAAACCTCCAACGGGCTTGTGGCGCAATGGATAACGCGTCTGCCTACGGAGCAAAAGATTCTAGGTTCGAGTCCTGGCAAGCTCGTTGTTTATTATAATTAAAGATCTTTTATGCGTCATAAAAATGCATAAATACAATGTTTGGAAAAGTTTTTGATAGAACGAAACAAGGGCTTGTGGCGTAATGGATAACGCGTCTGCCTTCGAAGCAGAAGATTCCAGGTTCGAGTCCTGGCAAGCTCGGTATTAACATTTAAAGATGATTATTTGGATATAACAGAAGGGAAATTTATAATATTGCAATGCTTCAATAGCATTTAGATTGACCTCCAACGGGCTTGTGGCGCAATGGATAACGCGTCTGCCAACGGAGCAGAAGATTCCAGGTTTGAGTCCTGGCAAGCTCGGTGTTTATTTTAATTTAAGATCTTTTATGCGTCATAAAAATGCATAAATACAATGTTTGGAAAGTTTTTTGATGAAACGAAGCAAGGGCTTGTGGCGTAATGGATAACGCGTCTGCCTTCGAAGGAGAAGATTTAAGGTTCGAGTCCTGGCAAGCTCGGTATTAACATTTAAAGATGATTATTAGAGTATAACGCAAGGGAAATTTATAATATTGCAATGCTTCAATAGCATTTAAATAAACCTCCAACGGGCTTGTGGCGCAATGGATAACGCGTCTGCCTACGGAGCAAAAGATTCTAGGTTCGAGTCCTGGCAAGCTCGGTGTTTATTATAATTAAAGATCTTTTATGCGTCATAAAAATGCATAAATACAATGTTTGGAAAAGTTTTTGATAGAACGAAACAAGGGCTTGTGGCGTAATGGATAACGCGTCTGCCTTCGAAGCAGAAGATTCCAGGTTCGAGTCCTGGCAAGCTCGGTATTAACATTTAAAGATGATTATTTGAATATAACAGAAGGGAAATTTATAATATTGCAATGCTTCAATAGCATTTAGATTGACCTCCAACGGGCTTGTGGCGCAAAGGATAACGCGTCTGCCAACGAAGCAGAAGATTCCAGGTTTGAGTCCTGGCAAGCTCGGTGTTTATTTTAATTTAAGATCTTTTATGCGTCATAAAAATGCATAAATACAATGTTTGGAAAGTTTTTTGATGAAACGAAGCAAGGGCTTGTGGCGTAATGGATAACGCGTCTGCCTTCGAAGGAGAAGATTTAAGGTTCGAGTCCTGGCAAGCTCGGTATTAACATTTAAAGATGATTATTAGAGTATAACGCAAGGGAAATTTATAATATTGCAATGCTTCAATAGCATTTAGATAAACCTCCAACGGGCTTGTGGAGCAACGGATAACGCAGCTGCCTACGGAGCAAAAGATTCTAGGATCGAGTCCTGGCAAGCTCGGTGTTTACTTAAATTAAAGATCTTTTATGCGTCATAAAAATGCATAAATACAATGTTTGGAAAAGTTTTTGATAAAACGAAGCAAGGGCTTGTAGCGTAATGGATAACGCGTCTGCCTTCGAAGCAGAAGATTCCAGGTTCGAGTCTTGGCAAGCTCGGTATTAACATTTAAAGATGACTATTAAAAAAATAACGGAAGGGAAATTTATAATATTGCAATGCTTCAATAGCATTTAGATTAACTTCCAACGGGCTTGTGGCGCAATGCATAACGCGTCTGCCTACGGAGCAAACGATTCTAGGTTCAAGTCCTGGCAAGCTCGGTGTTTATTATAATTAAAGATCTTTTATGCGTCATAAAAATGCATAAATACAATGTTTGGAAAAGTTTTTGATAGAACGAAACAAGGGCTTGTGGCGTAATGGATAACGCGTCTGCCTTCGAAGCAGAAGATTCCAGGTTCGAGTCCTGGCAAGCTTGGTATTAACATTTAAAGATGATTATTTGAATATAACAGAAGGGAAATTTATAATATTGCAATGCTTCAATAGCATTTAGATTAACCTTTAACGGGCTTGTGGCGCAATGGATAACGCGTCTGCCTACGGAGCAAAAGATTCTAGGTTCGAGTCATGGCAAGCTCGGTGTTTATTTTAATTAAAGATCTTTTATGCGTCATAAAAATGCATAAATACAATGTTTGGAAAAGTTTTTGATAGAACGAAGCAAGGGCTTGTGGCGTAATGGATAACGCGTCTGCCTTCGAAGCAGAAGATTCCAGTCTTGAGTCCTGGCAAGCTCGGTATTAACATTTAAAGATGATTATTAGAATATAACGGAAGGGAAATTTATAATATTGCAATGCTTCAATAGCATTTAGATTAACCTCCAACGGGCTTGTGGCGCAATGGATAACGCGTCTGCCTACGGAGCAGAAGATTTAAGGTTCGAGTTCTGGGAAGCTCGGTATTAACATTTAAAGATGATTATTGGAATGTAACGGAAGGGAAATTTATAATATTGCAATGCTTCAATTGCATTTGGATTAACCTCCAACGGGCTTGTGGCGCAATGGATAACGCGTCTCCCTTCGAAGCAGAAGATTCCAGGTTCGAGTCCTGGCAAGCTTGGTATTAACATTTAAAGATGATTATTGGAATGTAACGGAAGGAAAATTTATAATATTGCAATGATTCAATAGCATTTAGATTAACCTCCAGCGGGCTTGTGGCGCAATGGATAACGCGTCTGCCTACGGAGCAGAAGATTCCAGGTTCAAGTCTTGGCAAGCTCGGTGTTTATTTAAATTAATGATCTTTTATGCGTCATAAAAATGCATAAATACAATGTTTGGAAATGTTTTTGATAGAACGAAGCAAGGGCTTGTGGCTTAATGGATAACGCGTCTGCCTTCGAAGCAGAAGATTCCAGGTTCGAGTCCCGGCAAGCTCGGTATTAGAATTTAAAGATGATTTTTAGAATATAACGGAAGGAAAATTTATAATATTGCAATGCTTCAATAGCATTTAGATTAACCTCCAACGGGCTTGTGGCGCAACGGATAACGCAGCTGCCTACGGAGCAAAAGATTCTAGGATCGAGTCCTGGCAAGCTCGGTGTTTATTTTAATTAAAGATCTTTTATGCGTCATAAAAATGCATAAATACAATGTTTGGAAAAGTTTTTGATAGAACGAAGCAGCCCCTGCTTGTGGCGTAATGGATAACGCGTCTGCCTTCGAAGCAAAAGATTCCAGGTTCGAGTCCCGGCAAGCTCGGTATTAACATTTAAAGATGATTTTTAGAATATAACGGAAGGAAAATTTATAATATTGCAATGCTTCAATAGCATTTAAATAAACCTCCAACGGGCTTGTGGCGCAATGGATAACGCGTCTGCCTACGGAGCAAAAGATTCTAGGTTCGAGTCCTGGCAAGCTCGGTGTTTATTATAATTAAAGATCTTTTATGCGTCATAAAAATGCATAAATACAATGTTTGGAAAAGTTTTTGATAGAACGAAACAAGGGCTTGTGGCGTAATGGATAACGCGTCTGCCTTCGAAGCAGAAGATTCCAGGTTCGAGTCCTGGCAAGCTCGGTATTAACATTTAAAGATGATTATTTGAATATAACAGAAGGGAAATTTATAATATTGCAATGCTTCAATAGCATTTAGATTAACCTTTAACGGGCTTGTGGCGCAATGGATAACGCGTCTGCCTACGGAGCAAAAGATTCTAGGTTCGAGTCATGGCAAGCTCGGTGTTTATTTTAATTAAAGATCTTTTATGCGTCATAAAAATGCATAAATACAATGTTTGGAAAAGTTTTTGATAGAACGAAGCAAGGGCTTGTGGCGTAATGGATAACGCGTCTGCCTTCGAAGCAGAAGATTCCAGTCTTGAGTCCTGGCAAGCTCGGTATTAACATTTAAAGATGATTATTAGAATATAACGGAAGGGAAATTTATAATATTGCAATGCTTCAATAGCATTTAGATTAACCTCCAACGGGCTTGTGGCGCAATGGATAACGCGTCTGCCTACGGAGCAGAAGATTTAAGGTTCGAGTTCTGGGAAGCTCGGTATTAACATTTAAAGATGATTATTGGAATGTAACGGAAGGGAAATTTATAATATTGCAATGCTTCAATTGCATTTGGATTAACCTCCAACGGGCTTGTGGCGCAATGGATAACGCGTCTCCCTTCGAAGCAGAAGATTCCAGGTTCGAGTCCTGGCAAGCTCGGTATTAACATTTAAAGATGATTATTGGAATGTAACGGAAGGAAAATTTATAATATTGCAATGATTCAATAGCATTTAGATTAACCTCCAGCGGGCTTGTGGCGCAATAGATAACGCGTCTGCCTACGGAGCAGAAGATTCCAGGTTCAAGTCTTGGCAAGCTCGGTGTTTATTTAAATTAATGATCTTTTATGCGTCATAAAAATGCATAAATACAATGTTTGGAAATGTTTTTGATAGAACGAAGCAAGGGCTTGTGGCTAAATGGATAACGCGTCTGCCTTCGAAGCAGAAGATTCCAGGTTCGAGTCCCGGCAAGCTCGGTATTAGAATTTAAAGATGATTTTTAGAATATAACGGAAGGAAAATTTATAATATTGCAATGCTTCAATAGCATTTAGATTAACCTCCAACGGGCTTGTGGCGCAACGGATAACGCAGCTGCCTACGGAGCAAAAGATTCTAGGATCGAGTCCTGGCAAGCTCGGTGTTTATTTTAATTAAAGATCTTTTATGCGTCATAAAAATGCAT
This sequence comes from Phalangium opilio, assembly GCF_054372755.1. Classification (NCBI taxonomy): domain Eukaryota; kingdom Metazoa; phylum Arthropoda; class Arachnida; order Opiliones; family Phalangiidae; genus Phalangium; species Phalangium opilio. The sequence continues at coordinate 2,401,537 of NW_028324201.1, read as the reverse complement.
AAATACAATGTTTGGAAAAGTTTTTGATAGAACGAAGCAGCCCCTGCTTGTGGCGTAATGGATAACGCGTCTGCCTTCGAAGCAAAAGATTCCAGGTTCGAGTCCCGGCAAGCTCGGTATTAACATTTAAAGATGATTTTTAGAATATAACGGAAGGAAAATTTATAATATTGCAATGCTTCAATAGCATTTAAATAAACCTCCAACGGGCTTGTGGCGCAATGGATAACGCGTCTGCCTACGGAGCAAAAGATTCTAGGTTCGAGTCCTGGCAAGCTCGGTGTTTGTTTTAATTAAAGATCTTTTATGCGTCATAAAAATGCATAAATACAATGTTTGGAAAGGTTTTTGATAGAACGAAGCAAGCGCTTGTGGCGTAATGGATAACGCGTCTGCCTTCGAAGCAGAAGATTCCAGGTTCGAGTCCTGGCAAGCTCGGTATTAACATTTAAAGATGATTTTTAGAATATAACGGAAGGGAAATTTATAATATTGCAATGCTTCAATAGCATTTGGATTAACCTCCAACGGGCTTGTGGCGCAATGGATAACGCGTCTGCCTACGGAGCAGAAGGTTCCAGGTTCGAGTCCTGGCAAAGCTCGGTATTAACATTTAAAGATGATTATTGGAATGTAACGGAAGGGAAATTTATAATATTGCAATAATTCAATAGCATTTGGATTAACCTCCAACGGGTTTGTGGCGCAATGGATAACGCGTCTGCCTACGGAGCAAAAGATTCTAGGTTCGAGTCATGGCAAGCTCGGTGTTTATTTTAATTAAAGATCTTTTATGCGTCATAAAAATGTATAAATACAATGTTTGGAAAAGTTTTTGATAGAACGAAGCAAGGGCTTGTGGCGTAATGGATAAAGCGTCTGCCTTCAAAGCATAAGATTCCTGGTTCGAGTCCCGGCTAGCTCGGTATTAACATTAAAGATGATTTTTAGAATATAACGGAAGGAAAATTTATAATATTGCAATGCTTCAATAGCATTTACATAAACCTCCAACGGGCTTGTGGCGCAATGGATAACGCGTCTGCCTACGGAGCAGAAGATTCCAGTTTCGAGTCCTGGCAAGGTCGGTATTAACATTTAAAGATGACTATTAGAATATAAGGGAAGGGAAATTTAAAATATTAAAATGCTTCAATAGCATTTAGATAAACCTCCAACGGGCTTGTGGCGCAATGGATAACGCGTCTGCCTACGGAGCAAAAGATTCTAGGTTCGAGTCCTGGCAAGCTCGGTGTTTATTTTAATTAAAGATCTTTTATGCGTCATAAAAATGCATAAATACAATGTTTGGAAAGGTTTTTGATAGAACGAAGCAAGGGCTTGTGGCGTAATGGATAACGCGTCTGCCTTCGAAGCAGAAGATTCCAGGTTCGATTCCTTGCAAGCTCGGTATTAACATTTAAAGATGATTATTAGAATATAACGGAAGGGAAATTTATAATATTGCAATGCTTCAATAGCATTTAGATTAACCTCCAACGGGCTTGTGGCGCAATGGATAACGCGTCTGCCTACGGAGCAGAAGATTTAAGGTTAGAGTCCTGGCAAGCTCGGTATTAACATTTAAAGATGATTATTGGAATGTAACGGAAGGGAAATTTATAATATTGCAATGCTTCAATAGCATTTGGATTAACCTCCAACGGGCTTGTGGCGCAATGGATAACGCGTCTGCCTACGGAGCAGAAGGTTCCAGGTTCGAGTCCTGGCAAAGCTCGGTATTAACATTTAAAGATGATTATTGGAATGTAACGGAAGGGAAATTTATAATATTGCAATAATTCAATAGCATTTGGATTAACCTCCAACGGGTTTGTGGCGCAATGGATAACGCGTCTGCCTACGGAGCAAAAGATTCTAGGTTCGAGTCATGGCAAGCTCGGTGTTTATTTTAATTAAAGATCTTTTATGCGTCATAAAAATGTATAAATACAATGTTTGGAAAAGTTTTTGATAGAACGAAGCAAGGGCTTGTGGCGTAATGGATAAAGCGTCTGCCTTCAAAGCATAAGATTCCTGGTTCGAGTCCCGGCTAGCTCGGTATTAACATTAAAGATGATTTTTAGAATATAACGGAAGGAAAATTTATAATATTGCAATGCTTCAATAGCATTTACATAAACCTCCAACGGGCTTGTGGCGCAATGGATAACGCGTCTGCCTACGGAGCAGAAGATTCCAGTTTCGAGTCCTGGGAAGCTCGGTATTAACATTTAAAGATGACTATTAGAATATAAGGGAAGGGAAATTTAAAATATTAAAATGCTTCAATAGCATTTAGATAAACCTCCAACGGGCTTGTGGCGCAATGGATAACGCGTCTGCCTACGGAGCAAAAGATTCTAGGTTCGAGTCCTGGCAAGCTCGGTGTTTATTTTAATTAAAGATCTTTTATGCGTCATAAAAATGCATAAATACAATGTTTGGAAAGGTTTTTGATAGAACGAAGCAAGGGCTTGTGGCGTAATGGATAACGCGTCTGCCTTCGAAGCAGAAGATTCCAGGTTCGATTCCTTGCAAGCTCGGTATTAACATTTAAAGATGATTATTAGAATATAACGGAAGGAAAATTTATAATATTGCAATGCTTCAATAGCATTTAGATTAACCTCCAACGGGCTTGTGGCGCAATGGATAACGCGTCTGCCTACGGAGCAGAAGATTTAAGGTTAGAGTCCTGGCAAGCTCGGTATTAACATTTAAAGATGATTATTGGAATGTAACGGAAGGGAAATTTATAATATTGCAATGCTTCAATAGCATTTGGATTAACCTCCAACGGGCTTGTGGCGCAATGGATAACGCGTCTGCCTACGGAGCAGAAGGTTCCAGGTTCGAGTCCTGGCAAAGCTCGGTATTAACATTTAAAGATGATTATTGGAATGTAACGGAAGGGAAATTTATAATATTGCAATAATTCAATAGCATTTGGATTAACCTCCAACGGGTTTGTGGCGCAATGGATAACGCGTCTGCGTACGGAGCAAAAGATTCTAGGTTCGAGTCATGGCAAGCTCGGTGTTTATTTTAATTAAAGATCTTTTATGCGTCATAAAAATGTATAAATACAATGTTTGGAAAAGTTTTTGATAGAACGAAGCAAGGGCTTGTGGCGTAATGGATAAAGCGTCTGCCTTCAAAGCATAAGATTCCTGGTTCGAGTCCCGGCTAGCTCGGTATTAACATTAAAGATGATTTTTAGAATATAACGGAAGGAAAATTTATAATATTGCAATGCTTCAATAGCATTTAAATAAACCTCCAACGGGCTTGTGGCGCAATGGATAACGCGTCTGCCTACGGAGCAGAAGATTTAAGGTTCGAGTTCTGGGAAGCTCGGTGTTTGTTTTAATTAAAGATCTTTTATGCGTCATAAAAATGCATAAATACAATGTTTGGAAAGGTTTTTGATAGAACGAAGCAAGCGCTTGTGGCGTAATGGATAACGCGTCTGCCTTCGAAGCAGAAGATTCCAGGTTCGAGTCCTGGCAAGCTCGGTATTAACATTTAAAGATGATTTTTAGAATATAACGGAAGGGAAATTTATAATATTGCAATGCTTCAATAGCATTTAGATTAACCTCAAACGGGCTTGTGGCGCAATGGATAACGCGTCTGCCTACGGAGCAGAAGATTTAAGGTTCGAGTCCTGGCAAGCTCGGTATTAACATTTAAAGATGATTATTGGAATGTAACGGAAGGGAAATTTATAATATTGCAATACTTCAATAGCATTTGGATTAACCTCCAACGGGCTTGTGGCGCAATGGATAACGCGTCTGCCTACGGAGCAGAAGGTTCCAGGTTCGAGTCCTGGCAAAGCTCGGTATTAACATTTAAAGATGATTATTGGAATGTAACGGAAGGGAAATTTATAATATTGCAATAATTCAATAGCATTTGGATTAACCTCCAACGGGTTTGTGGCGCAATGGATAACGCGTCTGCCTACGGAGCAAAAGATTCTAGGTTCGAGTCATGGCAAGCTCGGTGTTTATTTTAATTTAAGATCTTTTATGCGTCATAAAAATGTATAAATACAATGTTTGGAAAAGTTTTTGATAGAACGAAGCAAGGGCTTGTGGCGTAATGGATAAAGCGTCTGCCTTCAAAGCATAAGATTCCTGGTTCGAGTCCCGGCTAGCTCGGTATTAACATTAAAGATGATTTTTAGAATATAACGGAAGGAAAATTTATAATATTGCAATGCTTCAATAGCATTTACATAAACCTCCAACGGGCTTGTGGCGCAATGGATAACGCGTCTGCCTACGGAGCAGAAGATTCCAGGTTCGAGTCCTGGCAAGCTCGGTATTAACATTTAAAGATGACTATTAGAATATAAGGGAAGGGAAATTTAAAATATTAAAATGCTTCAATAGCATTTAGATAAACCTCCAACGGGCTTGTGGCGCAATGGATAACGCGTCTGCCTACGGAGCAAAAGATTCTAGGTTCGAGTCCTGGCAAGCTCGGTGTTTATTTTAATTAAAGATCTTTTATGCGTCATAAAAATGCATAAATACAATGTTTGGAAAGGTTTTTGATAGAACGAAGCAAGGGCTTGTGGCGTAATGGATAACACGCGCCTGCCTTCGAAGCAGAAGATTCCAGGTTCGATTCCTTGCAAGCTCGGTATTAACATTTAAAGATGATTATTAGAATATAACGGAAGGGAAATTTATAATATTGCAATGCTTCAATAGCATTTAGATTAACCTCCAACGGGCTTGTGGCGCAATGGATAACGCGTCTGCCTACGGAGCAGAAGATTTAAGGTTCGAGTTCTGAAAAGCTCGGTGTTTGTTTTAATTAAAGATCTTTTATGCGTCATAAAAATGCATAAATACAATGTTTGGAAAGGTTTTTGATAGAACGAAGCAAGGGCTTGTGGCGTAATGGATAACGCGTCTGCCTTCGAAGCAGAAGATTCCAGGTTCGAGTCCTGGCAAGCTCGGTATTAACATTTAAAGATGATTTTTAGAATATAACGGAAGGGAAATTTATAATATTGCAATGCTTCAATAGCATTTAGATTAACCTCAAACGGGCTTGTGGCGCAATGGATAACGCGTCTGCCTACGGAGCAGAAGATTTAAGGTTCGAGTCCTGGCAAGCTCGGTATTAACATTTAAAGATGATTATTGGAATGTAACGGAAGGGAAATTTATAATATTGCAATGCTTCAATAGCATTTGGATTAACCTCCAACGGGCTTGTGGCGCAATGGATAACGCGTCTGCCTACGGAGCAGAAGTTTCCAGGTTCGAGTCCTGGCAAAGCTCGGTATTAACATTTAAAGATGATTATTGGAATGTAACGGAAGGGAAATTTATAATATTGCAATAATTCAATAGCATTTGGATTAACCTCCAACGGGTTTGTGGCGCAATGGATAACGCGTCTGCCTACGGAGCAAAAGATTCTAGGTTCGAGTCATGGCAAGCTCGGTGTTTATTTTAATTAAAGATCTTTTATGCGTCATAAAAATGTATAAATACAATGTTTGGAAAAGTTTTTGATAGAACGAAGCAAGGGCTTGTGGCGTAATGGATAAAGCGTCTGCCTTCAAAGCATAAGATTCCTGGTTCGAGTCCCGGCTAGCTCGGTATTAACATTAAAGATGATTTTTAGAATATAACGGAAGGAAAATTTATAATATTGCAATGCTTCAATAGCATTTAAATAAACCTCCAACGGGCTTGTGGCGCAATGGATAACGCGTCTGCCTACGGAGCAGAAGATTCCAGGTTCGAGTCCTGGCAAGCTCGGTATTAACATTTAAAGATGACTATTAGAATATAACGGAAGGGAAATTTAAAATATTAAAATGCTTCAATAGCATTTAGATAAACCTCCAACGGGCTTGTGGCGCAATGGATAACGCGTCTGCCTACGGAGAAAAAGATTCTAGGTTCGAGTCCTGGCAAGCTCGGTGTTTATTTTAATTAAAGATCTTTTATGCGTCATAAAAATGCATAAATACAATGTTTGGAAAGGTTTTTGATAGAACGAAGCAAGGGCTTGTGGCGTAATGGATAACGCGTCTGCCTTCGAAGCAGAAGATTCCAGGTTCGATTCCTTGCAAGCTCGGTATTAACATTTAAAGATGATTATTAGAATATAACGGAAGGGAAATTTATAATATTGCAATGCTTCAATAGCATTTAGATTAACCTCCAACGGGCTTGTGGCGCAATGGATAACGCGTCTGCCTACGGAGCAGAAGATTTAAGGTTCGAGTCCTGGCAAGCTCGGTATTAACATTTAAAGATGATTATTGGAATGTAACGGAAGGGAAATTTATAATATTGCAATGCTTCAATAGCATTTGGATTAACCTCCAACGGGCTTGTGGCGCAATGGATAACGCGTCTGCCTACGGAGCAGAAGTTTCCAGGTTCGAGTCCTGGCAAAGCTCGGTATTAACATTTAAAGATGATTATTGGAATGTAACGGAAGGGAAATTTATAATATTGCAATAATTCAATAGCATTTGGATTAACCTCCAACGGGTTTGTGGCGCAATGGATAACGCGTCTGCCTACGGAGCAAAAGATTCTAGGTTCGAGTCATGGCAAGCTCGGTGTTTATTTTAATTAAAGATCTTTTATGCGTCATAAAAATGTATAAATACAATGTTTGGAAAAGTTTTTGATAGAACGAAGCAAGGGCTTGTGGCGTAATGGATAAAGCGTCTGCCTTCAAAGCATAAGATTCCTGGTTCGAGTCCCGGCTAGCTCGGTATTAACATTAAAGATGATTTTTAGAATATAACGGAAGGAAAATTTATAATATTGCAATGCTTCAATAGCATTTAAATAAACCTCCAACGGGCTTGTGGCGCAATGGATAACGCGTCTGCCTACGGAGCAGAAGATTCCAGGTTCGAGTCCTGGCAAGCTCGGTATTAACATTTAAAGATGACTATTAGAATATAACGGAAGGGAAATTTAAAATATTAAAATGCTTCAATAGCATTTAGATAAACCTCCAACGGGCTTGTGGCGCAATGGATAACGCGTCTGCCTACGGAGCAAAAGATTCTAGGTTCGAGTCCTGGCAAGCTCGGTGTTTATTTTAATTAAAGATCTTTTATGCGTCATAAAAATGCATAAATACAATGTTTGGAAAGGTTTTTGATAGAACGAAGCAAGGGCTTGTGGCGTAATGGATAACGCGTCTGCCTTCGAAGCAGAAGATTCCAGGTTCGATTCCTTGCAAGCTCGGTATTAACATTTAAAGATGATTATTAGAATATAACGGAAGGGAAATTTATAATATTGCAATGCTTCAATAGCATTTAGATTAACCTCCAACGGGCTTGTGGCGCAATGGATAACGCGTCTGCCTACGGAGCAGAAGATTTAAGGTTCGAGTTCTGGGAAGCTCGGTATTAACATTTAAAGATGATTATTGGAATGTAACGGAAGGGAAATTTATAATATTGCAATGCTTCAATAGCATTTGGATTAACCTCCAACGGGCTTGTGGCGCAATGGATAACGCGTCTGCCTACGGAGCAGAAGATTCCAGTTCAGAGTCCTGGCAAGCTCGGTATTAACATGTAAAGATGACTATTAGAATATAACGGAAGGAAAATTTATAATATTGCAATGCTTCAATAGCATTTAAATAAACCTCCAACCGGCTTGTGGAGCAATGGATAACGCGTCTGCCGACGGAGCAAAAGATTCTAGGTTCGAGTCCTGGCAAGCTCGGTGTTTATTTTAATTAAAGATCTTTTATGCGTCATAAAAATGCATAAATACAATGTTTGGAAAGGTTTTTGATAGAACGAAGCAAGGGCTTGTGGCGTAATGGATAACGCGTCTGCCTTCGAAGCAGAAGATTCCAGGTTCGAGTCCTGGCAAGCTCGGTATTAACATTTAAAGATGATTATTAGAATATAACGGAAGGGAAATTTATAATATTGCATTGCTTCAATAGCATTTAGATTAACCTCAAAGGGGCTTGTGGCGCAATGGATAACGCGTCTGCCTACGGAGCAGAAGATTCCAGGTTAAAGTCTTGGCAAGCTCGGTGTTTATTTAAATTAATGATCTTTTATGCGTCATAAAAATGCATAAATACAATGTTTGGAAAAGTTTTTGTTAGAACGAAGCATGGGCTTGTGGCGTAATGGATAACGCGTCTGCCTTCGAAGCAAAAGATTCCAGGTTCGAGTCCCGGCAAGCTCGGTATTAACATTTAAAGATGATTTTTAGAATATAACGGAAGGAAAATTTATAATATTGCAATGCTTCAATAGCATTTAAGTAAACCTCCAACGGGCTTGTGGCGCAATGGATAACGCGTCTGCCTACGGAGCAAAAGACTCTAGGTTCGAGTCCTGGCAAGCTCGGTGTTTATTTTAATTAAAGATCTTTTATGCGTCATAAAAATGCATAAATACAATGTTTGGAAAAGTTTTTGATAGAACGAAGCAGGGGCTTGTGGCGTAATGGATAACGCGTCTGCCTTCGAAGCAGAAGATTCCAGGTTCGAGTCCTGGCAAGCTCGGTATTAACATTTAAAGATGATTTTTAGAATATAACGGAAGGGAAATTTATAATATTGCAATGCTTCAATAGCATTTAGATTAACCTCAAACGGGCTTGTGGCGCAATGGATAACGCGTCTGCCTACGGAGCAAAAGATTCTAGGTTCGAGTCCTGGCAAGCTCGGTGTTTATTTTAATTAAAGATCTTTTATGCGTCATAAAAATGCATAAATACAATGTTTGGAAAGGTTTTTGATAGAACGAAGCAAGGGCTTGTGGCGTAATGGATAACGCGTCTGCCTTCGAAGCAGAAGATTCCAGGTTCGATTCCTTGCAAGCTCGGTATTAACATTTAAAGATGATTATTAGAATATAACGGAAGGGAAATTTATAATATTGCAATGCTTCAATAGCATTTAGATTAACCTCCAACGGGCTTGTGGCGCAATGGATAACGCGTCGGCCTACGGAGCAGAAGATTTAAGGTTCGAGTTCTGGGAAGCTCGGTGTTTGTTTTAATTAAAGATCTTTTATGCGTCATAAAAATGCATAAATACAATGTTTGGAAAGGTTTTTTATAGAACGAAGCAAGGGCTTGTGGCGTAATGGATAACGTGTCTGCCTGCGAAGCAGAAGATTAAAGGTTCGAGTCCTGGCAAGCTCGGTATTAACATTTAAAGATGATTTTTAGAATATAACGGAAGGGAAATTTATAATATTGCAATGCTTCAATAGCATTTAGATTAACCTCAAACGGGCTTGTGGCGCAATGGATAACGCGTCTGCCTACGGAGCAGAAGATTTAAGGTTCGAGTCCTGGCAAGCTCGGTATTAACATTTAAAGATGATTATTGGAATGTAACGGAAGGGAAATTTATAATATTGCAATGCTTCAATAGCATTTGGATTAACCTCCAACGGGTTTGTGGCGCAATGGATAACGCGTCTGCCTACGGAGCAAAAGATTCTAGGTTCGAGTCATGGCAAGCTCGGTGTTTATTTTAATTAAAGATCTTTTATGCGTCATAAAAATGTATAAATACAATGTTTGGAAAAGTTTTTGATAGAACGAAGCAAGGGCTTGTGGCGTAATGGATAAAGCGTCTGCCTTCAAAGCATAAGATTCATGGTTCGAGTCCCGGCTAGCTCGGTATTAACATTAAAGATGATTTTTAGAATATAACGGAAGGAAAATTTATAATATTGCAATGCTTCAATAGCATTTAAATAAACCTCCAACGGGCTTGTGGCGCAATGGATAACGCGTCTGCCTACGGAGCAGAAGATTCCAGGTTCGAGTCCTGGCAAGCTCGGTATTAACATTTAAAGATGACTATTAGAATATAACGGAAGGGAAATTTAAAATATTAAAATGCTTCAATAGCATTTAGATAAACCTCCAACGGGCTTGTGGCGCAATGGATAACGCGTCTGCCTACGGAGCAAAAGATTCTAGGTTCGAGTCCTGGCAAGCTCGGTGTTTATTTTAATTAAAGATCTTTTATGCGTCATAAAAATGCATAAATACAATGTTTGGAAAGGTTTTTGATAGAACGAAGCAAGGGCTTGTGGCGTAATGGATAACGCGTCTGCCTTCGAAGCAGAAGATTCCAGGTTCGATTCCTTTCAAGCTCGGTATTAACATTTAAAGATGATTATTAGAATATAACGGAAGGGAAATTTATAATATTGCAATGCTTCAATAGCATTTGGATTAACCTCCAACGGGTTTGTGGCGCAATGGATAACGCGTCTGCCTACGGAGCAAAAGATTCTAGGTTCGAGTCATGGCAAGCTCGGTGTTTATTTTAATTAAAGATCTTTTATGCGTCATAAAAATGTATAAATACAATGTTTGGAAAAGTTTTTGATAGAACGAAGCAAGGGCTTGTGGCGTAATGGATAAAGCGTCTGCCTTCAAAGCATAAGATTCATGGTTCGAGTCCCGGCTAGCTCGGTATTAACATTAAAGATGATTTTTAGAATATAACGGAAGGAAAATTTATAATATTGCAATGCTTCAATAGCATTTAAATAAACCTCCAACGGGCTTGTGGCGCAATGGATAACGCGTCTGCCTACGGAGCAGAAGATTCCAGGTTCGAGTCCTGGCAAGCTCGGTATTAACATTTAAAGATGACTATTAGAATATAACGGAAGGGAAATTTAAAATATTAAAATGCTTCAATAGCATTTAGATAAACCTCCAACGGGCTTGTGGCGCAATGGATAACGCGTCTGCCTACGGAGCAAAAGATTCTAGGTTCGAGTCCTGGCAAGCTCGGTGTTTATTTTAATTAAAGATCTTTTATGCGTCATAAAAATGCATAAATACAATGTTTGGAAAGGTTTTTGATAGAACGAAGCAAGGGCTTGTGGCGTAATGGATAACGCGTCTGCCTTCGAAGCAGAAGATTCCAGGTTCGATTCCTTTCAAGCTCGGTATTAACATTTAAAGATGATTATTAGAATATAACGGAAGGGAAATTTATAATATTGCAATGCTTCAATAGCATTTAGATTAACCTCCAACGGGCTTGTGGCGCAATGGATAACGCGTCTGCCTACGGAGCAGAAGATTTAAGGTTCGAGTTCTGGGAAGCTCGGTATTAACATTTAAAGATGATTATTGGAATGTAACGGAAGGGAAATTTATAATATTGCAATGCTTCAATAGCATTTGGATTAACCTCCAACGGGCTTGTGGCGCAATGGATAACGCGTCTGCCTACGGAGCAGAAGATTCCAGTTCAGAGTCCTGGCAAGCTCGGTATTAACATGTAAAGATGACTATTAGAATATAACGGAAGGAAAATTTATAATATTGCAATGCTTCAATAGCATTTAAATAAACCTCCAACGGGCTTGTGGAGCAATGGATAACGCGTCTGCCGACGGAGCAAAAGATTCTAGGTTCGAGTCCTGGCAAGCTCGGTGTTTATTTTAATTAAAGATCTTTTATGCGTCATAAAAATGCATAAATACAATGTTTGGAAAGGTTTTTGATAGAACGAAGCAAGGGCTCTTGGCGTAATGGATAAAGCGTCTGCCTTCAAAGCATAAGATTCCAGGTTCGAGTCCTGGCAAGCTCGGTATTAACATTTAAAGATGATAATTAGAATATAACGGAAGGGAAATTTATAATATTGCATTGCTTCAATAGCATTTAGATTAACCTCAAAGGGGCTTGTGGCGTAATGGATAAAGCGTCTGCCTTCAAAGCATAAGATTCATGGTTCGAGTCCCGGCTAGCTCGGTATTAACATTAAAGATGATTTTTAGAATATAACGGAAGGAAAATTTATAATATTGCAATGCTTCAATAGCATTTAAATAAACCTCCAACGGGCTTGTGGCGCAATGGATAACGCGTCTGCCTACGGAGCAGAAGATTCCAGGTTCGAGTCCTGGCAAGCTCGGTATTAACATTTAAAGATGACTATTAGAATATAACGGAAGGGAAATTTAAAATATTAAAATGCTTCAATAGCATTTAGATAAACCTCCAACGGGCTTGTGGCGCAATGGATAACGCGTCTGCCTACGGAGCAAAAGATTCTAGGTTCGAGTCCTGGCAAGCTCGGTGTTTATTTTAATTAAAGATCTTTTATGCGTCATAAAAATGCATAAATACAATGTTTGGAAAGGTTTTTGATAGAACGAAGCAAGGGCTTGTGGCGTAATGGATAACGCGTCTGCCTTCGAAGCAGAAGATTCCAGGTTCGATTCCTTTCAAGCTCGGTATTAACATTTAAAGATGATTATTAGAATATAACGGAAGGGAAATTTATAATATTGCAATGCTTCAATAGCATTTGGATTAACCTCCAACGGGTTTGTGGCGCAATGGATAACGCGTCTGCCTACGGAGCAAAAGATTCTAGGTTCGAGTCATGGCAAGCTCGGTGTTTATTTTAATTAAAGATCTTTTATGCGTCATAAAAATGTATAAATACAATGTTTGGAAAAGTTTTTGATAGAACGAAGCAAGGGCTTGTGGCGTAATGGATAAAGCGTCTGCCTTCAAAGCATAAGATTCATGGTTCGAGTCCCGGCTAGCTCGGTATTAACATTAAAGATGATTTTTAGAATATAACGGAAGGAAAATTTATAATATTGCAATGCTTCAATAGCATTTAAATAAACCTCCAACGGGCTTGTGGCGCAATGGATAACGCGTCTGCCTACGGAGCAGAAGATTCCAGGTTCGAGTCCTGGCAAGCTCGGTATTAACATTTAAAGATGACTATTAGAATATAACGGAAGGGAAATTTAAAATATTAAAATGCTTCAATAGCATTTAGATAAACCTCCAACGGGCTTGTGGCGCAATGGATAACGCGTCTGCCTACGGAGCAAAAGATTCTAGGTTCGAGTCCTGGCAAGCTCGGTGTTTATTTTAATTAAAGATCTTTTATGCGTCATAAAAATGCATAAATACAATGTTTGGAAAGGTTTTTGATAGAACGAAGCAAGGGCTTGTGGCGTAATGGATAACGCGTCTGCCTTCGAAGCAGAAGATTCCAGGTTCGATTCCTTTCAAGCTCGGTATTAACATTTAAAGATGATTATTAGAATATAACGGAAGGGAAATTTATAATATTGCAATGCTTCAATAGCATTTAGATTAACCTCCAACGGGCTTGTGGCGCAATGGATAACGCGTCTGCCTACGGAGCAGAAGATTTATGGTTCGAGTTCTGGGAAGCTCGGTATTAACATTTAAAGATGATTATTGGAATGTAACGGAAGGGAAATTTATAATATTGCAATGCTTCAATAGCATTTGGATTAACCTCCAACGGGCTTGTGGCGCAATGGATAACGCGTCTGCCTACGGAGCAGAAGATTCCAGTTCAGAGTCCTGGCAAGCTCGGTATTAACATGTAAAGATGACTATTAGAATATAACGGAAGGAAAATTTATAATATTGCAATGCTTCAATAGCATTTAAATAAACCTCCAACCGGCTTGTGGAGCAATGGATAACGCGTCTGCCGACGGAGCAAAAGATTCTAGGTTCGAGTCCTGGCAAGCTCGGTGTTTATTTTAATTAAAGATCTTTTATGCGTCATAAAAATGCATAAATACAATGTTTGGAAAGGTTTTTGATAGAACGAAGCAAGGGCTTGTGGCGTAATGGATAACGCGTCTGCCTTCGAAGCAGAAGATTCCAGGTTCGAGTCCTGGCAAGCTCGGTATTAACATTTAAAGATGATTATTAGAATATAACGGAAGGGAAATTTATAATATTGCATTGCTTCAATAGCATTTAGATTAACCTCAAAGGGGCTTGTGGCGCAATGGATAACGCGTCTGCCTACGGAGCAGAAGATTCCAGGTTAAAGTCTTGGCAAGCTCGGTGTTTATTTAAATTAATGATCTTTTATGCGTCATAAAAATGCATAAATACAATGTTTGGAAAAGTTTTTGTTAGAACGAAGCATGGGCTTGTGGCGTAATGGATAACGCGTCTGCCTTCGAAGCAAAAGATTCCAGGTTCGAGTCCCGGCAAGCTCGGTATTAACATTTAAAGATGATTTTTAGAATATAACGGAAGGAAAATTTATAATATTGCAATGCTTCAATAGCATTTAAGTAAACCTCCAACGGGCTTGTGGCGCAATGGATAACGCGTCTGCCTACGGAGCAAAAGACTCTAGGTTCGAGTCCTGGCAAGCTCGGTGTTTATTTTAATTAAAGATCTTTTATGCGTCATAAAAATGCATAAATACAATGTTTGGAAAAGTTTTTGATAGAACGAAGCAGGGGCTTGTGGCGTAATGGATAACGCGTCTGCCTTCGAAGCAGAAGATTCCAGGTTCGAGTCCTGGCAAGCTCGGTATTAACATTTAAAGATGATTTTTAGAATATAACGGAAGGAAAATTTATAATATTGCAATGCTTCAATAGCATTTAAATAAACCTCCAACGGGCTTGTGGCGCAATGGATAACGCGTCTGCCTACGGAGCAGAAGATTCCAGGTTCGAGTCCTGGCAAGCTCGGTATTAACATTTAAAGATGACTATTAGAATATAACGGAAGGGAAATTTAAAATATTAAAATGCTTCAATAGCATTTAGATAAACCTCCAACGGGCTTGTGGCGCAATGGATAACGCGTCTGCCTACGGAGCAAAAGATTCTAGGTTCGAGTCCTGGCAAGCTCGGTGTTTATTTTAATTAAAGATCTTTTATGCGTCATAAAAATGCATAAATACAATGTTTGGAAAGGTTTTTGATAGAACGAAGCAAGGGCTTGTGGCGTAATGGATAACGCGTCTGCCTTCGAAGCAGAAGATTCCAGGTTCGATTCCTTTCAAGCTCGGTATTAACATTTAAAGATGATTATTAGAATATAACGGAAGGGAAATTTATAATATTGCAATGCTTCAATAGCATTTAGATTAACCTCCAACGGGCTTGTGGCGCAATGGATAACGCGTCTGCCTACGGAGCAGAAGATTTATGGTTCGAGTTCTGGGAAGCTCGGTATTAACATTTAAAGATGATTATTGGAATGTAACGGAAGGGAAATTTATAATATTGCAATGCTTCAATAGCATTTGGATTAACCTCCAACGGGCTTGTGGCGCAATGGATAACGCGTCTGCCTACGGAGCAGAAGATTCCAGTTCAGAGTCCTGGCAAGCTCGGTATTAACATGTAAAGATGACTATTAGAATATAACGGAAGGAAAATTTATAATATTGCAATGCTTCAATAGCATTTAAATAAACCTCCAACCGGCTTGTGGAGCAATGGATAACGCGTCTGCCGACGGAGCAAAAGATTCTAGGTTCGAGTCCTGGCAAGCTCGGTGTTTATTTTAATTAAAGATCTTTTATGCGTCATAAAAATGCATAAATACAATGTTTGGAAAGGTTTTTGATAGAACGAAGCAAGGGCTTGTGGCGTAATGGATAACGCGTCTGCCTTCGAAGCAGAAGATTCCAGGTTCGAGTCCTGGCAAGCTCGGTATTAACATTTAAAGATGATTATTAGAATATAACGGAAGGGAAATTTATAATATTGCATTGCTTCAATAGCATTTAGATTAACCTCAAAGGGGCTTGTGGCGCAATGGATAACGCGTCTGCCTACGGAGCAGAAGATTCCAGGTTAAAGTCTTGGCAAGCTCGGTGTTTATTTAAATTAATGATCTTTTATGCGTCATAAAAATGCATAAATACAATGTTTGGAAAAGTTTTTGTTAGAACGAAGCATGGGCTTGTGGCGTAATGGATAACGCGTCTGCCTTCGAAGCAAAAGATTCCAGGTTCGAGTCCCGGCAAGCTCGGTATTAACATTTAAAGATGATTTTTAGAATATAACGGAAGGAAAATTTATAATATTGCAATGCTTCAATAGCATTTAAGTAAACCTCCAACGGGCTTGTGGCGCAATGGATAACGCGTCTGCCTACGGAGCAAAAGACTCTAGGTTCGAGTCCTGGCAAGCTCGGTGTTTATTTTAATTAAAGATCTTTTATGCGTCATAAAAATGCATAAATACAATGTTTGGAAAAGTTTTTGATAGAACGAAGCAGGGGCTTGTGGCGTAATGGATAACGCGTCTGCCTTCGAAGCAGAAGATTCCAGGTTCGAGTCCTGGCAAGCTCGGTATTAACATTTAAAGATGATTTTTAGAATATAACGGAAGGGAAATTTATAATATTGCAATGCTTCAATAGCATTTAGATTAACCTCAAACGGGCTTGTGGCGCAATGGATAACGCGTCTGCCTACGGAGCAAAAGATTCTAGGTTCGAGTCCTGGCAAGCTCGGTGTTTATTTTAATTAAAGATCTTTTATGCGTCATAAAAATGCATAAATACAATGTTTGGAAAGGTTTTTGATAGAACGAAGCAAGGGCTTGTGGCGTAATGGATAACGCGTCTGCCTTCGAAGCAGAAGATTCCAGGTTCGATTCCTTGCAAGCTCGGTATTAACATTTAAAGATGATTATTAGAATATAACGGAAGGGAAATTTATAATATTGCAATGCTTCAATAGCATTTAGATTAACCTCCAACGGGCTTGTGGCGCAATGGATAACGCGTCGGCCTACGGAGCAGAAGATTTAAGGTTCGAGTTCTGGGAAGCTCGGTGTTTGTTTTAATTAAAGATCTTTTATGCGTCATAAAAATGCATAAATACAATGTTTGGAAAGGTTTTTTATAGAACGAAGCAAGGGCTTGTGGCGTAATGGATAACGTGTCTGCCTGCGAAGCAGAAGATTAAAGGTTCGAGTCCTGGCAAGCTCGGTATTAACATTTAAAGATGATTTTTAGAATATAACGGAATTGAAATTTATAATATTGCAATGCTTCAATAGCATTTAGATTAACCTCAAACGGGCTTGTGGCGCAATGGATAACGCGTCTGCCTACGGAGCAGAAGATTTAAGGTTCGAGTCCTGGCAAGCTCGGTATTAACATTTAAAGATGATTATTGGAATGTAACGGAAGGGAAATTTATAATATTGCAATGCTTCAATAGCATTTGGATTAACCTCCAACGGGTTTGTGGCGCAATGGATAACGCGTCTGCCTACGGAGCAAAAGATTCTAGGTTCGAGTCATGGCAAGCTCGGTGTTTATTTTAATTAAAGATCTTTTATGCGTCATAAAAATGTATAAATACAATGTTTGGAAAAGTTTTTGATAGAACGAAGCAAGGGCTTGTGGCGTAATGGATAAAGCGTCTGCCTTCAAAGCATAAGATTCATGGTTCGAGTCCCGGCTAGCTCGGTATTAACATTAAAGATGATTTTTAGAATATAACGGAAGGAAAATTTATAATATTGCAATGCTTCAATAGCATTTAAATAAACCTCCAACGGGCTTGTGGCGCAATGGATAACGCGTCTGCCTACGGAGCAGAAGATTCCAGGTTCGAGTCCTGGCAAGCTCGGTATTAACATTTAAAGATGACTATTAGAATATAACGGAAGGGAAATTTAAAATATTAAAATGCTTCAATAGCATTTAGATAAACCTCCAACGGGCTTGTGGCGCAATGGATAACGCGTCTGCCTACGGAGCAAAAGATTCTAGGTTCGAGTCCTGGCAAGCTCGGTGTTTATTTTAATTAAAGATCTTTTATGCGTCATAAAAATGCATAAATACAATGTTTGGAAAGGTTTTTGATAGAACGAAGCAAGGGCTTGTGGCGTAATGGATAACGCGTCTGCCTTCGAAGCAGAAGATTCCAGGTTCGATTCCTTTCAAGCTCGGTATTAACATTTAAAGATGATTATTAGAATATAACGGAAGGGAAATTTATAATATTGCAATGCTTCAATAGCATTTGGATTAACCTCCAACGGGTTTGTGGCGCAATGGATAACGCGTCTGCCTACGGAGCAAAAGATTCTAGGTTCGAGTCATGGCAAGCTCGGTGTTTATTTTAATTAAAGATCTTTTATGCGTCATAAAAATGTATAAATACAATGTTTGGAAAAGTTTTTGATAGAACGAAGCAAGGGCTTGTGGCGTAATGGATAAAGCGTCTGCCTTCAAAGCATAAGATTCATGGTTCGAGTCCCGGCTAGCTCGGTATTAACATTAAAGATGATTTTTAGAATATAACGGAAGGAAAATTTATAATATTGCAATGCTTCAATAGCATTTAAATAAACCTCCAACGGGCTTGTGGCGCAATGGATAACGCGTCTGCCTACGGAGCAGAAGATTCCAGGTTCGAGTCCTGGCAAGCTCGGTATTAACATTTAAAGATGACTATTAGAATATAACGGAAGGGAAATTTAAAATATTAAAATGCTTCAATAGCATTTAGATAAACCTCCAACGGGCTTGTGGCGCAATGGATAACGCGTCTGCCTACGGAGCAAAAGATTCTAGGTTCGAGTCCTGGCAAGCTCGGTGTTTATTTTAATTAAAGATCTTTTATGCGTCATAAAAATGCATAAATACAATGTTTGGAAAGGTTTTTGATAGAACGAAGCAAGGGCTTGTGGCGTAATGGATAACGCGTCTGCCTTCGAAGCAGAAGATTCCAGGTTCGATTCCTTTCAAGCTCGGTATTAACATTTAAAGATGATTATTAGAATATAACGGAAGGGAAATTTATAATATTGCAATGCTTCAATAGCATTTAGATTAACCTCCAACGGGCTTGTGGCGCAATGGATAACGCGTCTGCCTACGGAGCAGAAGATTTAAGGTTCGAGTTCTGGGAAGCTCGGTATTAACATTTAAAGATGATTATTGGAATGTAACGGAAGGGAAATTTATAATATTGCAATGCTTCAATAGCATTTGGATTAACCTCCAACGGGCTTGTGGCGCAATGGATAACGCGTCTGCCTACGGAGCAGAAGATTCCAGTTCAGAGTCCTGGCAAGCTCGGTATTAACATGTAAAGATGACTATTAGAATATAACGGAAGGAAAATTTATAATATTGCAATGCTTCAATAGCATTTAAATAAACCTCCAACGGGCTTGTGGAGCAATGGATAACGCGTCTGCTTACGGAGCAAAAGATTCTAGGTTCGAGTCATGGCAAGCTCGGTGTTTATTTTAATTAAAGATCTTTTATGCGTCATAAAAATGCATAAATACAATGTTTGGAAAGGTTTTTGATAGAACGAAGCAAGGGCTCTTGGCGTAATGGATAAAGCGTCTGCCTTCAAAGCATAAGATTCCAGGTTCGAGTCCTGGCAAGCTCGGTATTAACATTTAAAGATGATAATTAGAATATAACGGAAGGGAAATTTATAATATTGCATTGCTTCAATAGCATTTAGATTAACCTCAAAGGGGCTTGTGGCGCAATGGATAACGCGTCTGCCTACGGAGCAGAAGATTCCAGGTTAAAGTCTTGGCAAGCTCGGTGTTTATTTAAATTAATGATCTTTTATGCGTCATAAAAATGCATAAATACAATGTTTGGTAAAGTTTTTGTTAGAACGAAGCATGGGCTTGTGGCGTAATGGATAACGCGTCTGCCTTCGAAGCAAAAGATTCCAGGTTCGAGTCCCGGCAAGCTCGGTATTAACATTTAAAGATGATTTTTAGAATATAACGGAAGGAAAATTTATAATATTGCAATGCTTCAATAGCATTTAAGTAAACCTCCAACGGGCTTGTGGCGCAATGGATAACGCGTCTGCCTACGGAGCAAAAGATTCTAGGTTCGAGTCATGGCAAGCTCGGTGTTTATTTTAATTAAAGATCTTTTATGCGTCATAAAAATGTATAAATACAATGTTTGGAAAAGTTTTTGATAGAACGAAGCAAGGGCTTGTGGCGTAATGGATAAAGCGTCTGCCTTCAAAGCATAAGATTCATGGTTCGAGTCCCGGCTAGCTCGGTATTAACATTAAAGATGATTTTTAGAATATAACGGAAGGAAAATTTATAATATTGCAATGCTTCAATAGCATTTAAATAAACCTCCAACGGGCTTGTGGCGCAATGGATAACGCGTCTGCCTACGGAGCAGAAGATTCCAGGTTCGAGTCCTGGCAAGCTCGGTATTAACATTTAAAGATGACTATTAGAATATAACGGAAGGGAAATTTAAAATATTAAAATGCTTCAATAGCATTTAGATAAACCTCCAACGGGCTTGTGGCGCAATGGATAACGCGTCTGCCTACGGAGTAGAAGATTTAAGGTTCGAGTCCTGCCAAGCTCGGTATTAACATTTAAAGATGATTATTGGAATGTAACGGAAGGGAAATTTATAATATTGCAATGCTTCAATAGCATTTGGATTAACCTCCAACGGGCTTGTAGCGCAATGTATAACGCGTCTGCCTACGGAGCAGAAGGTTCCAGGTTCGAGTCCTGGCAAAGCTCGGTATTAACATTTAAAGATGATTATTAGAATATAACGGAAGGGAAATTTATAATATTGCAATGCTTCAACAGCATTTAGATTGACCTCCAACGGGCTTGTGGCACAATGGATAACGCGTATGCCTACGGAGCAAAAGATTCTAGGTTCGAGTCCTGGCAAGCTCGGTGTTTATTTTAATTAAAGATCTTTTATGCGTCATAAAAATGCATAAATACAATGTTTGGAAAGGTTTTTGATAGAACGAAGCAAGGGCTTGTGGCGTAATGGATAACGCGTCTGCCTTCGAAGCAGAAGATTCCAGGTTCGATTCCTTGCAAGCTCGGTATTAACATTTAAAGATGATTATTAGAATATAACGGAAGGGAAATTTATAATATTGCAATGCTTCAATAGCATTTAGATTAACCTCCAACGGGCTTGTGGCGCAATGGATAACGCGTCGGCCTACGGAGCAGAAGATTTAAGGTTCGAGTTCTGGGAAGCTCGGTGTTTGTTTTAATTAAAGATCTTTTATGCGTCATAAAAATGCATAAATACAATGTTTGGAAAGGTTTTTTATAGAACGAAGCAAGGGCTTGTGGCGTAATGGATAACGTGTCTGCCTGCGAAGCAGAAGATTAAAGGTTCGAGTCCTGGCAAGCTCGGTATTAACATTTAAAGATGATTTTTAGAATATAACGGAAGGGAAATTTATAATATTGCAATGCTTCAATAGCATTTAGATTAACCTCAAACGGGCTTGTGGCGCAATGGATAACGCGTCTGCCTACGGAGCAGAAGATTTAAGGTTCGAGTCCTGGCAAGCTCGGTATTAACATTTAAAGATGATTATTGGAATGTAACGGAAGGGAAATTTATAATATTGCAATGCTTCAATAGCATTTGGATTAACCTCCAACGGGTTTGTGGCGCAATGGATAACGCGTCTGCCTACGGAGCAAAAGATTCTAGGTTCGAGTCATGGCAAGCTCGGTGTTTATTTTAATTAAAGATCTTTTATGCGTCATAAAAATGTATAAATACAATGTTTGGAAAAGTTTTTGATAGAACGAAGCAAGGGCTTGTGGCGTAATGGATAAAGCGTCTGCCTTCAAAGCATAAGATTCATGGTTCGAGTCCCGGCTAGCTCGGTATTAACATTAAAGATGATTTTTAGAATATAACGGAAGGAAAATTTATAATATTGCAATGCTTCAATAGCATTTAAATAAACCTCCAACGGGCTTGTGGCGCAATGGATAACGCGTCTGCCTACGGAGCAGAAGATTCCAGGTTCGAGTCCTGGCAAGCTCGGTATTAACATTTAAAGATGACTATTAGAATATAACGGAAGGGAAATTTAAAATATTAAAATGCTTCAATAGCATTTAGATAAACCTCCAACGGGCTTGTGGCGCAATGGATAACGCGTCTGCCTACGGAGCAAAAGATTCTAGGTTCGAGTCCTGGCAAGCTCGGTGTTTATTTTAATTAAAGATCTTTTATGCGTCATAAAAATGCATAAATACAATGTTTGGAAAGGTTTTTGATAGAACGAAGCAAGGGCTTGTGGCGTAATGGATAACGCGTCTGCCTTCGAAGCAGAAGATTCCAGGTTCGATTCCTTTCAAGCTCGGTATTAACATTTAAAGATGATTATTAGAATATAACGGAAGGGAAATTTATAATATTGCAATGCTTCAATAGCATTTGGATTAACCTCCAACGGGTTTGTGGCGCAATGGATAACGCGTCTGCCTACGGAGCAAAAGATTCTAGGTTCGAGTCATGGCAAGCTCGGTGTTTATTTTAATTAAAGATCTTTTATGCGTCATAAAAATGTATAAATACAATGTTTGGAAAAGTTTTTGATAGAACGAAGCAAGGGCTTGTGGCGTAATGGATAAAGCGTCTGCCTTCAAAGCATAAGATTCATGGTTCGAGTCCCGGCTAGCTCGGTATTAACATTAAAGATGATTTTTAGAATATAACGGAAGGAAAATTTATAATATTGCAATGCTTCAATAGCATTTAAATAAACCTCCAACGGGCTTGTGGCGCAATGGATAACGCGTCTGCCTACGGAGCAGAAGATTCCAGGTTCGAGTCCTGGCAAGCTCGGTATTAACATTTAAAGATGACTATTAGAATATAACGGAAGGGAAATTTAAAATATTAAAATGCTTCAATAGCATTTAGATAAACCTCCAACGGGCTTGTGGCGCAATGGATAACGCGTCTGCCTACGGAGCAAAAGATTCTAGGTTCGAGTCCTGGCAAGCTCGGTGTTTATTTTAATTAAAGATCTTTTATGCGTCATAAAAATGCATAAATACAATGTTTGGAAAGGTTTTTGATAGAACGAAGCAAGGGCTTGTGGCGTAATGGATAACGCGTCTGCCTTCGAAGCAGAAGATTCCAGGTTCGATTCCTTTCAAGCTCGGTATTAACATTTAAAGATGATTATTAGAATATAACGGAAGGGAAATTTATAATATTGCAATGCTTCAATAGCATTTAGATTAACCTCCAACGGGCTTGTGGCGCAATGGATAACGCGTCTGCCTACGGAGCAGAAGATTTAAGGTTCGAGTTCTGGGAAGCTCGGTATTAACATTTAAAGATGATTATTGGAATGTAACGGAAGGGAAATTTATAATATTGCAATGCTTCAATAGCATTTGGATTAACCTCCAACGGGCTTGTGGCGCAATGGATAACGCGTCTGCCTACGGAGCAGAAGATTCCAGTTCAGAGTCCTGGCAAGCTCGGTATTAACATGTAAAGATGACTATTAGAATATAACGGAAGGAAAATTTATAATATTGCAATGCTTCAATAGCATTTAAATAAACCTCCAACGGGCTTGTGGAGCAATGGATAACGCGTCTGCTTACGGAGCAAAAGATTCTAGGTTCGAGTCATGGCAAGCTCGGTGTTTATTTTAATTAAAGATCTTTTATGCGTCATAAAAATGCATAAATACAATGTTTGGAAAGGTTTTTGATAGAACGAAGCAAGGGCTCTTGGCGTAATGGATAAAGCGTCTGCCTTCAAAGCATAAGATTCCAGGTTCGAGTCCTGGCAAGCTCGGTATTAACATTTAAAGATGATAATTAGAATATAACGGAAGGGAAATTTATAATATTGCATTGCTTCAATAGCATTTAGATTAACCTCAAAGGGGCTTGTGGCGCAATGGATAACGCGTCTGCCTACGGAGCAGAAGATTCCAGGTTAAAGTCTTGGCAAGCTCGGTGTTTATTTAAATTAATGATCTTTTATGCGTCATAAAAATGCATAAATACAATGTTTGGTAAAGTTTTTGTTAGAACGAAGCATGGGCTTGTGGCGTAATGGATAACGCGTCTGCCTTCGAAGCAAAAGATTCCAGGTTCGAGTCCCGGCAAGCTCGGTATTAACATTTAAAGATGATTTTTAGAATATAATGGAAGGAAAATTTATAATATTGCAATGCTTCAATAGCATTTAAGTAAACCTCCAACGGGCTTGTGGCGCAATGGATAACGCGTCTGCCTACGGAGCAAAAGATTCTAGGTTCGAGTCATGGCAAGCTCGGTGTTTATTTTAATTAAAGATCTTTTATGCGTCATAAAAATGTATAAATACAATGTTTGGAAAAGTTTTTGATAGAACGAAGCAAGGGCTTGTGGCGTAATGGATAAAGCGTCGGCCTTCAAAGCATAAGATTCATGGTTCGAGTCCCGGCTAGCTCGGTATTAACATTAAAGATGATTTTTAGAATATAACGGAAGGAAAATTTATAATATTGCAATGCTTCAATAGCATTTAAATAAACCTCCAACGGGCTTGTGGCGCAATGGATAACGCGTCTGCCTACGGAGCAGAAGATTCCAGGTTCGAGTCCTGGCAAGCTCGGTATTAACATTTAAAGATGACTATTAGAATATAACGGAAGGGAAATTTAAAATATTAAAATGCTTCAATAGCATTTAGATAAACCTCCAACGGGCTTGTGGCGCAATGGATAACGCGTCTGCCTACGGAGCAAAAGATTCTAGGTTCGAGTCCTGGCAAGCTCGGTGTTTATTTTAATTAAAGATCTTTTATGCGTCATAAAAATGCATAAATACAATGTTTGGAAAGGTTTTTGATAGAACGAAGCAAGGGCTTGTGGCGTAATGGATAACGCGTCTGCCTTCGAAGCAGAAGATTCCAGGTTCGATTCCTTTCAAGCTCGGTATTAACATTTAAAGATGATTATTAGAATATAACGGAAGGGAAATTTATAATATTGCAATGCTTCAATAGCATTTAGATTAACCTCCAACGGGCTTGTGGCGCAATGGATAACGCGTCTGCCTACGGAGCAGAAGATTTAAGGTTCGAGTTCTGGGAAGCTCGGTATTAACATTTAAAGATGATTATTGGAATGTAACGGAAGGGAAATTTATAATATTGCAATGCTTCAATAGCATTTGGATTAACCTCCAACGGGCTTGTGGCGCAATGGATAACGCGTCTGCCTACGGAGCAGAAGATTCCAGTTCAGAGTCCTGGCAAGCTCGGTATTAACATGTAAAGATGACTATTAGAATATAACGGAAGGAAAATTTATAATATTGCAATGCTTCAATAGCATTTAAATAAACCTCCAACGGGCTTGTGGAGCAATGGATAACGCGTCTGCTTACGGAGCAAAAGATTCTAGGTTCGAGTCATGGCAAGCTCGGTGTTTATTTTAATTAAAGATCTTTTATGCGTCATAAAAATGCATAAATACAATGTTTGGAAAGGTTTTTGATAGAACGAAGCAAGGGCTCTTGGCGTAATGGATAAAGCGTCTGCCTTCAAAGCATAAGATTCCAGGTTCGAGTCCTGGCAAGCTCGGTATTAACATTTAAAGATGATAATTAGAATATAACGGAAGGGAAATTTATAATATTGCATTGCTTCAATAGCATTTAGATTAACCTCAAAGGGGCTTGTGGCGCAATGGATAACGCGTCTGCCTACGGAGCAGAAGATTCCAGGTTAAAGTCTTGGCAAGCTCGGTGTTTATTTAAATTAATGATCTTTTATGCGTCATAAAAATGCATAAATACAATGTTTGGTAAAGTTTTTGTTAGAACGAAGCATGGGCTTGTGGCGTAATGGATAACGCGTCTGCCTTCGAAGCAAAAGATTCCAGGTTCGAGTCCCGGCAAGCTCGGTATTAACATTTAAAGATGATTTTTAGAATATAACGGAAGGAAAATTTATAATATTGCAATGCTTCAATAGCATTTAAGTAAACCTCCAACGGGCTTGTGGCGCAATGGATAACGCGTCTGCCTACGGAGCAAAAGATTCTAGGTTCGAGTCCTGGCAAGCTCGGTGTTTATTTTAATTAAAGATCTTTTATGCGTCATAAAAATGCATAAATACAATGTTTGGAAAAGTTTTTGATAGAACGAAGCAGGGGCTTGTGGCGTAATGGATAACGCGTCTGCCTTCGAAGCAGAAGATTCCAGGTTCGAGTCCTGGCAAGCTCGGTATTAACATTTAAAGATGATTTTTAGAATATAACGGAAGGGAAATTTATAATATTGCAATGCTTCAATAGCATTTAGATTAACCTCAAACGGGCTTGTGGCGCAATGGATAACGCGTCTGCCTACGGAGCAGAAGATTTAAGGTTCGAGTCCTGGCAAGCTCGGTATTAACATTTAAAGATGATTATTGGAATGTAACGGAAGGGAAATTTATAATATTGCAATGCTTCAATAGCATTTGGATTAACCTCCAACGGGCTTGTGGCGCAATGGATAACGCGTCTGCCTACGGAGCAGAAGGTTCCAGGTTCGAGTCCTGGCAAAGCTCGGTATTAACATTTAAAGATGATTATTGGAATGCAACGGAAGGGAAATTTATAATATTGCAATGCTTCAATAGCATTTGGATTAACCTCCAACGGGTTTGTGGCGCAATGGATAACGCGTCTGCCTACGGAGCAGAAGATTTAAGGTTCGAGTTCTGGGAAGCTCGGTGTTTGTTTTAATTAAAGATCTTTTATGCGTCATAAAAATGCATAAATACAATGTTTGGAAAGGTTTTTGATAGAACGAAGCAAGGGCTTGTGGCGTAATGGATAACGCGTCTGCCTTCGAAGCAGAAGATTCCAGGTTCGAGTCCTGGCAAGCTCGGTATTAACATTTAAAGATGATTTTTAGAATATAACGGAAGGGAAATTTATAATATTGCAATGCTTCAATAGCATTTAGATTAACCTCAAACGGGCTTGTGGCGCAATGGATAACGCGTCTGCCTACGGAGCAGAAGATTTAAGGTTCGAGTCCTGGCAAGCTCGGTATTAACATTTAAAGATGATTATTGGAATGTAACGGAAGGGAAATTTATAATATTGCAATGCTTCAATAGCATTTGGATTAACCTCCAACGGGCTTGTTTCGCAATGGATAACGCGTCTGCCTACGGAGCAGAAGGTTCCAGGTTCGAGTCCTGGCAAAGCTCGGTATTAACATTTAAAGATGATTATTGGAATGTAACGGAAGGGAAATTTATAATATTGCAATAATTCAATAGCATTTGGATTAACCTCCAACGGGTTTGTGGCGCAATGGATAACGCGTCTGCCTACGGAGCAAAAGATTCTAGGTTCGAGTCATGGCAAGCTCGGTGTTTATTTTAATTAAAGATCTTTTATGCGTCATAAAAATGTATAAATACAATGTTTGGAAAAGTTTTTGATAGAACGAAGCAAGGGCTTGTTGCGTAATGGATAAAGCGTCTGCCTTCAAAGCATAAGATTCCTGGTTCGAGTCCCGGCTAGCTCGGTATTAACATGAAAGATGATTTTTAGAATATAACGGAAGGAAAATTTATAATATTGCAATGCTTCAATAGCATTTAAATAAACCTCCAACGGGCTTGTGGCGCAATGGATAACGCGTCTGACTACGGAGCAGAAGATTCCAGGTTCGAGTCCTGGCAAGCTCGGTATTAACATTTAAAGATGTCTATTAGAATATAACGGAAGGGAAATTTAAAATATTAAAATGCTTCAATAGCATTTAGATAAACCTCCAACGGGCTTGTGGCGCAATGGATAACGCGTCTGCCTACGGAGCAAAAGATTCTAGGTTCGAGTCCTGGCAAGCTCGGTGTTTATTTTAATTAAAGATCTTTTATGCGTCATAAAAATGCATAAATACAATGTTTGGAAAAGTTTTTGATAGAACGAAGCAGGGGCTTGTGGCGTAATGGATAACGCGTCTGCCTTCGAAGCAGAAGATTCGAGGTTCGAGTCCTGGCAAGCTCGGTATTAACATTTAAAGATGATTTTTAGAATATAACGGAAGGGAAATTTATAATATTGCAATGCTTCAATAGCATTTAGATTAACCTCAAACGGGCTTGTGGCGTAATGGATAACGCGTCTGCCTTCGAAGCAAAAGATTCCAGGTTCGAGTCCTGGCAAGCTCGGTATTAACATTTAAAGATGATTATTGGAATGTAACGGAAGGGAAATTTATAATATTGCAATGCTTCAATAGCATTTGGATTAACCTCCAACGGGCTTGTGGCGCAATGGATAACGCGTCTGCCTACGGAGCAGAAGGTTCCAGGTTCGAGTCCTGGCAAAGCTCGGTATTAACATTTAAAGATGATTATTGGAATGCAACGGAAGGGAAATTTATAATATTGCAATGCTTCAATAGCATTTGGATTAACCTCCAACGGGTTTGTGGCGCAATGGATAACGCGTCTGCTTACGGAGCAAAAGATTCTAGGTTCGAGTCATGGCAAGCTCGGTGTTTATTTTAATTAAAGATCTTTTATGCGTCATAAAAATGCATAAATACAATGTTTGGAAAGGTTTTTGATAGAACGAAGCAAGGGCTCTTGGCGTAATGGATAAAGCGTCTGCCTTCAAAGCATAAGATTCCTGGTTCGAGTCCCGGCTAGCTCGGTATTAAAATAAAAGATGATTTTTAGAATATAACGGAAGGAAAATTTTTAATATTGCAATGCTTCAATAGCATTTAGATTAACCTCCAACGGGCTTGTGGCGCAATGGATAACGCGTCTGACTACGGAGCAGAAGATTCCAGGTTCGAGTCCTGGCAAGCTCGGTATTAACATTTAAAGATGACTATTAGAATATAACGGAAGGGAAATTTAAAATATTAAAATGCTTCAATAGCATTTAGATAAACCTCCAACGGGCTTGTGGCGCAATGGATAACGCGTCTGCCTACGGAGCAAAAGATTCTAGGTTCGAGTCCTGGCAAGCTCGGTGTTTATTTTAATTAAAGATCTTTTATGCGTCATAAAAATGCATAAATACAATGTTTGGAAAAGTTTTTGATAGAACGAAGCAGGGGCTTGTGGCGTAATGGATAACGCGTCTGCCTTCGAAGCAAAAGATTCCAGGTTCGAGTCCCGGCAAGCTCGGTATTAACATTTAAAGATGATTTTTAGAATATAACGGAAGGAAAATTTATAATATTGCAATGCTTCAATAGCATTTAAGTAAACCTCCAACGGGCTTGTGGCGCAATGGATAACGCGTCTGCCTACGGAGCAAAAGATTCTAGGTTCGAGTCCTGGCAAGCTCGGTGTTTATTTTAATTAAAGATCTTTTATGCGTCATAAAAATGCATAAATACAATGTTTGGAAAAGTTTTTGATAGAACGAAGCAGGGGCTTGTGGCGTAATGGATAACGCGTCTGCCTTCGAAGCAGAAGATTCCAGGTTCGAGTCCTGGCAAGCTCGGTATTAACATTTAAAGATGATTTTTAGAATATAACGGAAGGGAAATTTATAATATTGCAATGCTTCAATAGCATTTAGATTAACCTCAAACGGGCTTGTGGCGCAATGGATAACGCGTCTGCCTACGGAGCAGAAGATTTAAGGTTCGAGTCCTGGCAAGCTCGGTATTAACATTTAAAGATGATTATTGGAATGTAACGGAAGGGAAATTTATAATATTGCAATGCTTCAATAGCATTTGGATTAACCTCCAACGGGCTTGTGGCGCAATGGATAACGCGTCTGCCTACGGAGTAGAAGGTTCCAGGTTCGAGTCCTGGCAAAGCTCGGTATTAACATTTAAAGATGATTATTGGAATGCAACGGAAGGGAAATTTATAATATTGCAATGCTTCAATAGCATTTGGATTAACCTCCAACGGGTTTGTGGCGCAATGGATAACGCGTCTGCTTACGGAGCAAAAGATTCTAGGTTCGAGTCATGGCAAGCTCGGTGTTTATTTTAATTAAAGATCTTTTATGCGTCATAAAAATGCATAAATACAATGTTTGGAAAGGTTTTTGATAGAACGAAGCAAGGGCTCTTGGCGTAATGGATAAAGCGTCTGCCTTCAAAGCATAAGATTCCTGGTTCGAGTCCCGGCTAGCTCGGTATTAAAATAAAAGATGATTTTTAGAATATAACGGAAGGAAAATTTATAATATTGCAATGCTTCAATAGCATTTAGATTAACCTCCAACGGGCTTGTGGCGCAATGGATAACGCGTCTGCCTACGGAGCAGAAGATTTAAGGTTCGAGTTCTGGGAAGCTCGGTGTTTGTTTTAATTAAAGATCTTTTATGCGTCATAAAAATGCATAAATACAATGTTTGGAAAAGTTTTTGATAGAACGAAGCAAGGGCTTGTGGCGTAATGGATAAAGCGTCTGCCTTCAAAGCATAAGATTCCTGGTTCGAGTCCCGGCTAGCCCCTTTATTAACATTAAAGATGATTTCTAGAATATAACGGAAGGAAAATTTATAATATTGCAATGCTTCAATAGCATTTTAATAAACCTCCAACGGGCTTGTGGCGCAATGGATAACGCGTCTGCCTACGGAGCAGAAGATTCCAGGTTCGAGTCCTGGCAAGCTCGGTATTAACATTTAAAGATGACTATTAGAATATAACGGAAGGGAAATTTAAAATATTAAAATGCTTCAATAGCATTTAGATAAACCTCCAACGGGCTTGTGGCGCAATGGATAACGCGTCTGCCTACGGAGCAAAAGATTCTAGGTTCGAGTCCTGGCAAGCTCGGTGTTTATTTTAATTAAAGATCTTTTATGCGTCATAAAAATGCATAAATACAATGTTTGGAAAGGTTTTTGATAGAACGAAGCAAGGGCTTGTGGCGTAATGGATAACGCGTCTGCCTTCGAAGCAGAAGATTCCAGGTTCGATTCCTTGCAAGCTCGGTATTAACATTTAAAGATGATCATTAGAATATAACGGAAGGGAAATTTATAATATTGCAATGCTTCAATAGCATTTAGATTAACCTCCAACGGGCTTGTGGCGCAATGGATAACGCGTCTGCCTACGGAGCAGAAGATTTAAGGTTCGAGTTCTGGGAAGCTCGGTATTAAATTTTAAAGATGATTATTGGAATGTAACGGAAGGGAAATTTATAATATTGCAATGCTTCAATAGCATTTGGATTAACCTCCAACGGGCTTGTGGCGCAATGGATAACGCGTCTGCCTACGGAGCAGAAGATTCCAGTTTAGAGTCCTGGCAAGCTCGGTATTAACATTTAAAGATGACTATTAGAATATAACGGAAGGAAAATTTATAATATTGCAATGCTTCAATAGCATTTAAATAAACCTCCAACGGGCTTGTGGCGCAATGGATAACGCGTCTGCCTATGGAGCAAAAGATTCTAGGTTGGAGTCCTGGCAAGCTCGGTGTTTATTTTAATTAAAGATCTTTTATGTTTCATATAAATGCATAACTACAATGTTTGGAAAAGTTTTTGATAGAACGAAGCAGGGGCTTGTGGCGTAATGGATAACGCGTCTGCCTTCGAAGCAGAAGATTCCAGGTTCGAGTCCTGGCAAAGCTCGGTATTAACATTTAAAGATGATTATTAGAATATAACGGAAGGGAAATTTAAAATATTAAAATGCTTCAATAGCATTTAGATAAACCTCCAACGGGCTTGTGGCGCAATGGATAACGCGTCTGCCTACGGAGCAAAAGATTCTAGGTTCGAGTCCTGGCAAGCTCGGTGTTTATTTTAATTAAAGATCTTTTATGCGTCATAAAAATGCATAAATACAATGTTTGGAAAGGTTTTTGATAGAACGAAGCAAGGGCTTGTGGCGTAATGGATAACGCGTCTGCCTTCGAAGCAGAAGATTCCAGGTTCGATTCCTTGCAAGCTCGGTATTAACATTTAAAGATGATTATTAGAATATAACGGAAGGGAAATTTATAATATTGCAATGCTTCAATAGCATTTAGATTAACCTCCAACGGGCTTGTGGCGCAATGGATAACGCGTCTGCCTACGGAGCAGAAGATTTAAGGTTCGAGTTCT
Source organism: Phalangium opilio (assembly GCF_054372755.1). NCBI lineage: Eukaryota > Metazoa > Arthropoda > Arachnida > Opiliones > Phalangiidae > Phalangium > Phalangium opilio. Next base: position 2,369,858 of record NW_028324201.1, on the reverse strand, counting down.
GGGAAGCTCGGTATTAAATTTTAAAGATGATTATTGGAATGTAACGGAAGGGAAATTTATAATATTGCAATGCTTCAATAGCATTTGGATTAACCTCCAACGGGCTTGTGGCGCAATGGATAACGCGTCTGCCTACGGAGCAGAAGATTCCAGTTTAGAGTCCTGGCAAGCTCGGTATTAACATTTAAAGATGACTATTAGAATATAACGGAAGGAAAATTTATAATATTGCAATGCTTCAATAGCATTTAAATAAACCTCCAACGGGCTTGTGGCGCAATGGATAACGCGTCTGCCTATGGAGCAAAAGATTCTAGGTTGGAGTCCTGGCAAGCTCGGTGTTTATTTTAATTAAAGATCTTTTATGCGTCATATAAATGCATAACTACAATGTTTGGAAAAGTTTTTGATAGAACGAAGCAGGGGCTTGTGGCGTAATGGATAACGCGTCTGCCTTCGAAGCAGAAGATTCCAGGTTCGAGTCCTGGCAAAGCTCGGTATTAACATTTAAAGATGATTATTAGAATATAACGGAAGGGAAATTTAAAATATTAAAATGCTTCAATAGCATTTAGATAAACCTCCAACGGGCTTGTGGCGCAATGGATAACGCGTCTGCCTACGGAGCAAAAGATTCTAGGTTCGAGTCATGACAAGCTCGGTATTAACATTTAAAGATGATTATTAGAATATAACGGAAGGGAAATTTAAAATATTAAAATGCTTCAATAGCATTTAGATAAACCTCCAACGGGCTTGTGGCGCAATGGATAACGCGTCTGCCTACGGAGTAGAAGATTTAAGGTTCGAGTCCTGCCAAGCTCGGTATTAACATTTAAAGATGATTATTGGAATGTAACGGAAGGGAAATTTATAATATTGCAATGCTTCAATAGCATTTGGATTAACCTCCAACGGGCTTGTAGCGCAATGTATAACGCGTCTGCCTACGGAGCAGAAGGTTCCAGGTTCGAGTCCTGGCAAAGCTCGGTATTAACATTTAAAGATGATTATTAGAATATAACGGAAGGGAAATTTATAATATTGCAATGCTTCAACAGCATTTAGATTGACCTCCAACGGGCTTGTGGCACAATGGATAACGCGTATGCCTACGGAGCAAAAGATTCTAGGTTCGAGTCATGGCAAGCTCGGTGTTTATTTTAATTAAAGATCTTTTATGCGTCATAAAAATCCATAACTACAATGTTTGGAAAAGTTTTTGATAGAACGAAGCAAGGGCTTGTGGCGTAATGGATAACGCGTCTGCCTTCGAAGCAGAAGATTCCAGGTGCGAGTCCTGGCAAGCTCGGTATCAACATTTAAAGATGATTATTAGAATATAACGGAAGGGAAATTTATAATATTGCAATGCTTCAATAGCATTTAGATTGACCTCCAACGGGCTTGTGGCGCAATGGATAACGCGTCTGCCTACGGAGCAAAAGATTCCAGGTTCGAGTCATGGCAAGCTCGGTATTAACATTTAAAGATGATTATTAGAATATAACGGAAGGGAAATTTATAATATTGCAGTGCTTCAAAAGCATTTAGATTAACCTACAACGGGCTTGTAGCGTAATGGATAACGCGTCTGCCTACGGAGCAGAAGATTCCAGTTCAGAGTCCTGGCAAGCTCGGTATTAACATTTAAAGATGACTATTAGAATATAACGGAAGGAAAATTTATAATATTGCAATGCTTCAATAGCATTTAAATAAACCTCCAACGGGCTTGTGGCGCAATGGATAACGCGTCTGCCTATGGAGCAAAAGATTCTAGGTTGGAGTCCTGGCAAGCTCGGTGTTTATTTTAATTAAAGATCTTTTATGCGTCATATAAATGCATAACTACAATGTTTGGAAAAGTTTTTGATAGAACGAAGCAGGGGCTTGTGGCGTAATGGATAACGCGTCTGCCTTCGAAGCAGAAGATTCCAGGTTCGAGTCCTGGCAAGCTCGGTATTAACATTTAAAGATGATTATTGGAATGTAACGGAAGGGAAATTTATAATATTGCAATGCTTCAATAGCATTTGGATTAACCTCCAACGGGCTTGTAGCGCAATGTATAACGCGTCTGCCTACGGAGCAGAAGGTTCCAGGTTCGAGTCCTGGCAAAGCTCGGTATTAACATTTAAAGATGATTATTAGAATATAACGGAAGGGAAATTTATAATATTGCAATGCTTCAACAGCATTTAGATTGACCTCCAACGGGCTTGTGGCACAATGGATAACGCGTATGCCTACGGAGCAAAAGATTCTAGGTTCGAGTCATGGCAAGCTCGGTGTTTATTTTAATTAAAGATCTTTTATGCGTCATAAAAATCCATAACTACAATGTTTGGAAAAGTTTTTGATAGAACGAAGCAAGGGCTTGTGGCGTAATGGATAACGCGTCTGCCTTCGAAGCAGAAGATTCCAGGTGCGAGTCCTGGCAAGCTCGGTATCAACATTTAAAGATGATTATTAGAATATAACGGAAGGGAAATTTATAATATTGCAATGCTTCAATAGCATTTAGATTGACCTCCAACGGGCTTGTGGCGCAATGGATAACGCGTCTGCCTACGGAGCAAAAGATTCCAGGTTCGAGTCATGGCAAGCTCGGTATTAACATTTAAAGATGATTATTAGAATATAACGGAAGGGAAATTTATAATATTGCAGGGCTTCAATAGCATTTAGATTAACCTACAACGGGCTTGTAGCGTAATGGATAACGCGTCTGCCTACGGAGCAGAAGATTCCAGTTCAGAGTCCTGGCAAGCTCGGTATTAACATTTAAAGATGACTATTAGAATATAACGGAAAAAAATTTATAATATTGCAATGCTTCAATAGCATTTAAATAAACCTCCAACGGGCTTGTGGCGCAATGGATAACGCGTCTGCCTATGGAGCAAAAGATTCTAGGTTGGAGTCCTGGCAAGCTCGGTGTTTATTTTAATTAAAGATCTTTTATGCGTCATATAAATGCATAACTACAATGTTTGGAAAAGTTTTTGATAGAACGAAGCAGGGGCTTGTGGCGTAATGGATAACGCGTCTGCCTTCGAAGCAGAAGATTCCAGGTTCGAGTCCTGGCAAGCTCGGTATTAACATTTAAAGATGATTATTGGAATGTAACGGAAGGGAAATTTATAATATTGCAATGCTTCAATAGCATTTGGATTAACATCCAACGGGCTTGTGGCGCAATGGATAACGCGTCTGCCTACGGAGCAGAAGGTTCCAGGTTCGAGTCCTGGCAAAGCTCGGTATTAACATTTAAAGATGATTATTAGAATATAACGGAAGGGAAATTTAAAATATTAAAATGCTTCAATAGCATTTAGATAAGCCTCCAACGGGCTTGTGGCGCAATGGATAACGCGTCTGCCTACGGAGCAAAAGATTCTAGGTTCGAGTCATGGCAAGCTCGGTGTTTATTTTAATTAAAGATCTTTTATGCGTCATAAAAATGCGTAAATACAATGTTTGGAAAAGTTTTTGATAGAACGAAGCAAGGACTTGTGGCGTAATGGATAAAGCGTCTGCCTTCGAAGCATAAGATTCCAGGTTCGAGTCCCGGCAAGCTCGGTATTAACATTTAAAGATGATTTTTAGAATATAACGGAAGGAAAATTTATAATATTGCAATGCTTCAATAGCGTTTAAATAAACCTCCAACGGGCTTGTGGCGCAATGGATAACGCGTCTGCCTACGGAGCAGAAGATTCCAGGTTCGAGTCCTGGCAAGCTCGGTATTAACATTTAAAGATGACTATTAGAATATAACGGAAGGGAAATTTAAAATATTAAAATGCTTCAATAGCATTTTGATAAACCTTCAACGGCCTTGTGGCGCAATGGATAACGCGTCTGCCTTCGAAGCAAAAGATTCCAGGTTTGAGTCCCGGCAAGCTCGGTATTAACATTTAAAGATGATTTTTAGAATATAAAGATTTGTCCACATTGAACTCGGGCTCGCGTGTTCGCGCCTTCCTCTATTCGCAACTTCGCAACAGATCACGAAAAACATTTGCACTTGTGTTCTGATACACGCAAAAATGTTGCTTTTCCCATTCTGAGAGCCAATAAAGTTTGAGCAATCATTGCGCCATCTGCCCTCTCCATCGACGTTGTCCAAAGAGAAAAACGAAACTAATCGCCCCAGCCTTCCTCTCGCCTGTGATTGGTGCTTTTCTCGCGAAGGCGCAAAATTCTTGGCCTAGTCGCAAGAAATTTGTATCTTCGCGAGGTGAGGACGCAAAGTAGCGAAAACAAAATGTGGACAGTAGCGCGATCTTGCAAACATCAAAGCGAAGATGCGAACTCGCAAGATGTGTCAGTCTGGACAGGCCTTATCGGAAGGAAAATTTATAAGATTGCAATGCTTCAATAGCATTTAAATAAACCTCCAACGGGCTTGTGGAGCAATGGATAACGCGTCTGCCGACGGAGCAAAAGATTCTAGGTTCGAGTCCTGGCAAGCTCGGTGTTTATTTTAATTAAAGATCTTTTATGCGTCATGAAAATGCATAAATACAATGTTTGGAAAAGTTTTTGATAGAACGAAGCAAGGGCTTGTGGCGTAATGGATAACGCGTCTGCCTTCGAAGCAGAAGATTCCAGGTTCGAGTCCTGGCAAGCTCGGTATTAACATTTAAAGATGATTATTAGAATATAACGGAAGGGAAATTTATAATATTGCATTGCTTCAATAGCATTTAGATTAACCTCGAAGGGGCTTGTGGCGCAATGGATAACGCGTCTGCCTACGGAGCAGAAGATTTAAGGTTCGAGTTCTGCCAAGCTCGGTATTAACATTTAAAGATGATTATTGGAATGTAACGGAAGGGAAATTTATAATATTGCAATGCTTGAATAGCATTTGGATTAACCTCCAACGGGCTTGTAGCGCAATGTATAACGCGTCTGCCTACGGAGCAGAAGGTTCCAGGTTCGAGTCCTGGCAAAGCTCGGTATTAACATTTAAAGATGATTATTAGAATATAACGGAAGGGAAATTTATAATATTGCAATACTTCAACAGCATTTAGATTGACCTCCAACGGGCTTGTGGCACAATGGATAACGCGTATGCCTACGGAGCAAAAGATTCTAGGTTCGAGTCATGGCAAGCTCGGTGTTTATTTTAATTAAAGATCTTTTATGCGTCATAAAAATCCATAACTACAATGTTTGGAAAAGTTTTTGATAGAACGAAGCAAGGGCTTGTGGCGTAATGGATAACGCGTCTGCCTTCGAAGCAGAAGATTCCAGGTTCGAGTCCTGGCAAGCTCGGTATCAACATTTAAAGATGATTATTAGAATATAACGGAAGGGAAATTTATAATATTGCAATGCTTCAAAAGCATTTAGATTGACCTCCAACGGGCTTGTGGCGCAATGGATAACGCGTCTGCCTACGGAGCAAAAGATTCCAGGTTCGAGTCATGGCAAGCTCGGTATTAACATTTAAAGATGATTATTAGAATATAACGGAAGGGAAATTTATAATATTGCAATGCTTCAATAGCATTTAGATTGACCTCCAGCGGGCTTGTGGCGCAATGGATAGCGCGTCTGCCTACGGAGCAGAAGATTCCAGGTTCGAGTCCTGGCAAGCTCGGTATTAACATTTAAAGATGATTATTAGAATATAACGGAAGGGAAATTTATAATATTGCAATGCTTCAATAGCATTTAAATAAACCTCCAACGGGCTTGTGGCGCAATGGATAACGCGTCTGCCTACGGAGCAAAAGAATCTAGGTTTGAGTCATGGCAAGCTCGGTGTTTATTTTAATTAAAGATCTTTTATGCGTCATAAAAATGCATAAATACAATGTTTGGAAAAGTTTTTGATAGAAGGAAGCAAGGGCTTGTGGCGTAATGGATAACGCGTCTGCCTTCGAAGCAAAAGATTCCAGGTTCGAGTCCCGGGAAGCTCGGTATTAACGTTTAAAGATGATTATTTGAATATAACAGAAGGGAAATTTATAATATTGCAGTGCTTCAATAGCATTTAGATTAACCTCCAACGGGCTTGTAGCGTAATGGATAATGCGTCTGCCTTCGAAGCAGAAGATTCCAGGTTCGAGTCCTGGCAAGCTCGGTATTAACATTTAAAGATGATTTTCAGAATGTAACGGAAGGGAAATTTAAAATATTGCAATGCTTCAATAGCATTTAGATTAACCTCCAACGGGCTTGTCGCGCAATGGATAACGCGTCTGCCTTCGAAGCAGAAGATTTCAGGTTCGAGTCCTGGCAAGCTTGGTATTAACGTTTAAAGATGATTATTTGAATATAACAGAAGGGAAATTTATAATATTGCAATGCTTCAATAGCATTTAGATTAACCTCCAACGGGCTTGTAGCGTAATGGATAACGCGTCTGCCTTCGAAGCAGAAGATTCCAGGTTCGAGTCCTGGCAAGCTCGGTATTAACATTTAAAGATGATTTTCAGAATGTAACGCAAGGGAAATTTATAATATTGCAATGCTTCAATAGCATTTAAATTAACCTCCAGCGGGCTTGTCGCGCAATGGATAACGCGTCTGCCTACGGAGCAAAAGATTCCAGGTTCGAGTCCTGGCAAGCTCGGTATTAAAATTTAAAGATGATTATTAGAATATAACGCAAGGGAAATTTATAACATTGCAATGCTTCAATAGCATTTAGATTAACCACCAACGGGCTTGTGGCGCAATGGATAACGCGTCTGCCTACAGAGCAAAAGATTCTAGGTTCGAGTCATGGCAAGCTCGGTGTTTATTTTAATTAAAGATCTTTTATGCGTCATAAAAATGCATAAATACAATGTTTGGAAAAGTTTTTGATAGAACGAAGCAAGAGCTTGTAGCGTAATGGATAACGCGTCTGCCTTCGATGCAGAAGATTCCAGGTTCGAGTCCTGGCAAGCTCGGTATTAACATTTAAAGATGATTATTTGAATATAACGGAAGAGAAATTTATAATATTGCAATGCTTCAATAGCATTTAGATTAACCTCCAACGGGCTTGTAGCGCAATGGATAACGCGTCTGAATACGGAGCAGAAGATTCCAGGTTCGAGTCCTGGCAAGCTTGGTATTAACGTTTAAAGATGATTATTTGAATATATCAGAAGGGAAATTTATAATATTGCAGTGCTTCAATAGCATTTAGATTAACCTCCAACGGGCTTGTAGCGTAATGGATAACGCGTCTGCCTTCGAAGCAGAAGATTCCAGGTTCGAGTCCTGGCAAGCTCGGTATTAACATTTAAAGATGATTATTGGAATGTAACGGAAGGGAAATTTATAATATTGCAATGCTTCAATAGCATTTGGATTAACATCCAACGGGCTTGTGGCGCAATGGATAACGCGTCTGCCTACGGAGCAGAAGGTTCCAGGTTCGAGTCCTGGCAAAGCTCGGTATTAACATTTAAAGATGATTATTAGAATATAACGGAAGGGAAATTTAAAATATTAAAATGCTTCAATAGCATTTAGATAAGCCTCCAACGGGCTTGTGGCGCAATGGATAACGCGTCTGCCTACGGAGCAAAAGATTCTAGGTTCGAGTCATGGCAAGCTCGGTGTTTATTTTAATTAAAGATCTTTTATGCGTCATAAAAATGCGTAAATACAATGTTTGGAAAAGTTTTTGATAGAACGAAGCAAGGGCTTGTGGCGTAATGGATAAAGCGTCTGCCTTCGAAGCATAAGATTCCAGGTTCGAGTCCCGGCAAGCTCGGTATTAACATTTAAAGATGATTTTTAGAATATAACGGAAGGAAAATTTATAATATTGCAATGCTTCAATAGCGTTTAAATAAACCTCCAACGGGCTTGTGGCGCAATGGATAACGCGTCTGCCTACGGAGCAGAAGATTCCAGGTTCGAGTCCTGGCAAGCTCGGTATTAACATTTAAAGATGACTATTAGAATATAACGGAAGGGAAATTTAAAATATTAAAATGCTTCAATAGCATTTTGATAAACCTTCAACGGGCTTGTGGCGCAATGGATAACGCGTCTGCCTTCGAAGCAAAAGATTCCAGGTTTGAGTCCCGGCAAGCTCGGTATTAACATTTAAAGATGATTTTTAGAATATAAAGATTTGTCCACATTGAACTCGGGCTCGCGTGTTCGCGCCTTCCTCTATTCGCAACTTCGCAACAGATCACGAAAAACATTTGCACTTGTGTTCTGATACACGCAAAAATGTTGCTTTTCCCATTCTGAGAGCCAATAAAGTTTGAGCAATCATTGCGCCATCTGCCCTCTCCATCGACGTTGTCCAAAGAGAAAAACGAAACTAATCGCCCCAGCCTTCCTCTCGCCTGTGATTGGTGCTTTTCTCGCGAAGGCGCAAAATTCTTGGCCTAGTCGCAAGAAATTTGTATCTTCGCGAGGTGAGGACGCAAAGTAGCGAAAACAAAATGTGGACAGTAGCGCGATCTTGCAAACATCAAAGCGAAGATGCGAACTCGCAAGATGTGTCAGTCTGGACAGGCCTTATCGGAAGGAAAATTTATAAGATTGCAATGCTTCAATAGCATTTAAATAAACCTCCAACGGGCTTGTGGAGCAATGGATAACGCGTCTGCCGACGGAGCAAAAGATTCTAGGTTCGAGTCCTGGCAAGCTCGGTGTTTATTTTAATTAAAGATCTTTTATGCGTCATGAAAATGCATAAATACAATGTTTGTAAAAGTTTTTGATAGAACGAAGCAAGGGCTTGTGGCGTAATGGATAACGCGTCTGCCTTCGAAGCAGAAGATTCCAGGTTCGAGTCCTGGCAAGCTCGGTATTAACATTTAAAGATGATTATTAGAATATAACGGAAGGGAAATTTATAATATTGCATTGCTTCAATAGCATTTAGATTAACCTCGAAGGGGCTTGTGGCGCAATGGATAACGCGTCTGCCTACGGAGCAGAAGGTTCCAGGTTCGAGTCCTGGCGAAGCTCGGTATTAACATTTAAAGATGATTATTAGAATATAACGGAAGGGAAATTTATAATATTGCAATACTTCAACAGCATTTAGATTGACCTCCAACGGGCTTGTGGCACAATGGATAACGCGTATGCCTACGGAGCAAAAGATTCTAGGTTCGAGTCATGGCAAGCTCGGTGTTTATTTTAATTAAAGATCTTTTATGCGTCATAAAAATCCATAACTACAATGTTTGGAAAAGTTTTTGATAGAACGAAGCAAGGGCTTGTGGCGTAATGGATAACGCGTCTGCCTTCGAAGCAGAAGATTCCAGGTTCGAGTCCTGGCAAGCTCGGTATCAACATTTAAAGATGATTATTAGAATATAACGGAAGGGAAATTTGTAATATTGCAATGCTTCAAAAGCATTTAGATTGACCTCCAACGGGCTTGTGGCGCAATGGATAACGCGTCTGCCTACGGAGCAAAAGATTCCAGGTTCGAGTCATGGCAAGCTCGGTATTAACATTTAAAGATGATTATTAGAATATAACGGAAGGGAAATTTATAATATTGCAATGCTTCAATAGCATTTAAATAAACCTCCAACGGGCTTGTGGCGCAATGGATAACGCGTCTGCCTACGGAGCAAAAGAATCTAGGTTTGAGTCATGGCAAGCTCGGTGTTTATTTTAATTAAAGATCTTTTATGCGTCATAAAAATGCATAAATACAATGTTTGGAAAAGTTTTTGATAGAAGGAACCAAGGGCTTGTGGCGTAATGGATAACGCGTCTGCCTTCGAAGCAAAAGATTCCAGGTTCGAGTCCCGGGAAGCTCGGTATTAACGTTTAAAGATGATTATTTGAATATAACAGAAGGGAAATTTATAATATTGCAGTGCTTCAATAGCATTTAGATTAACCTCCAACGGGCTTGTAGCGTAATGGATAACGCGTCTGCCTTCGAAGCAGAAGATTCCAGGTTCGAGTCCTGGCAAGCTCGGTATTAACATTTAAAGATGATTTTCAGAATGTAACGGAAGGGAAATTTAAAATATTGCAATGCTTCAATAGCATTTAGATTAACCTCCAACGGGCTTGTCGCGCAATGGATAACGCGTCTGCCTTCGAAGCAGAAGATTTCAGGTTCGAGTCCTGGCAAGCTTGGTATTAACGTTTAAAGATGATTATTTGAATATAACAGAAGGGAAATTTATAATATTGCAATGCTTCAATAGCATTTAGATTAACCTCCAACGGGCTTGTAGCGTAATGGATAACGCGTCTGCCTTCGAAGCAGAAGATTCCAGGTTCGAGTCCTGGCAAGCTCGGTATTAACATTTAAAGATGATTTTCAGAATGTAACGCAAGGGAAATTTATAATATTGCAATGCTTCAATAGCATTTAAATTAACCTCCAGCGGGCTTGTCGCGCAATGGATAACGCGTCTGCCTACGGAGCAAAAGATTCCAGGTTCGAGTCCAGGCAAGCTCGGTATTAAAATTTAAAGATGATTATTAGAATATAACGCAAGGGAAATTTATAACATTGCAATGCTTCAATAGCATTTAGATTAACCACCAACGGGCTTGTGGCGCAATGGATAACGCGTCTGCCTACAGAGCAAAAGATTCTAGGTTCGAGTCATGGCAAGCTCGGTGTTTATTTTAATTAAAGATCTTTTATGCGTCATAAAAATGCATAAATACAATGTTTGGAAAAGTTTTTGATAGAACGAAGCAAGAGCTTGTAGCGTAATGGATAACGCGTCTGCCTTCGATGCAGAAGATTCCAGGTTCGAGTCCTGGCAAGCTCGGTATTAACATTTAAAGATGATTATTTGAATATAACGGAAGAGAAATTTATAATATTGCAATGCTTCAATAGCATTTAGATTAACCTCCAACGGGCTTGTAGCGCAATGGATAACGCGTCTGAATACGGAGCAGAAGATTCCAGGTTCGAGTCCTGGCAAGCTTGGTATTAACGTTTAAAGATGATTATTTGAATATATCAGAAGGGAAATTTATAATATTGCAATGCTTCAATAGCATTTAGATTAACCTCCAACGGGCTTGTAGCGTAATGGATAACGCGTCTGCCTTCGAAGCAGAAGATTCCAGGTTCGAGTCCTGGCAAGCTCGGTATTAACATTTAAAGATGATTTTCAGAATGTAACGGAAGGGAAATTTATAATATTGCAATGCTTCAATAGCATTTAGATTAACCTCCAACGGGCTTGTCGCGCAATGGATAATAATAATAATAATAATAATATAAGCTTTTGTCTATGAAGGGATATCCACACTAAGCCTGTGGCTTGTTTACAGGTGGGTCCCTTTACAGTGCATAGAGGGGTGGTGGCTAGCCCCTATGCCACAGCTAACCTACAGCGCCCTATACTAACTATTACCGTTAACCTCTGCAAGTTTTTGATGGAAAGGAGAAACCGGGTAAGACCGCGGAGGAAAACTCCTTTTAACAAGCGGGGAGAGAACTTGCAAACTCTACGCAGAAGGATTTGTTCCCAGATTTTCACCCGGTGCCACAGTTCGGGATCGAACCCGGGATCCTCTTGCTGCGAGGCGAAAGCGCTAACCGCTACGCCACCCCACTGCCTACGCGCGTCTGCCTACGGAGCAAAAGATTCTAGGTTCGAGTCCTGGCAAGCTCGGTATTTATTTTAATTAAAGATCTTTTATGCGTCATAAAAATGCATAAATACAATGTTTGGAAAAGTTTTTGATAGAAGGAAGCAAGGGCTTGTGGCGTAATGGATAACGCGTCTGCCTTCGAAGCAGAAGATTCCAGGTTCGAGTCCTGGCAAGCTTGGTATTAACGTTTAAAGATGATTATTTGAATATAACCGAAGGGAAATTTATAATATTGCAATGCTTCAATAGCATTTAGATTAACCTCCAACGGGCTTGTAGCGTAATGGATAACGCGTCTGCCTTCGAAGCAGAAGATTCCAGGTTCGAGTCCTGGCAAGCTCGGTATTAACATTTAAAGATGATTTTCAGAATGTAACGCAAGGGAAATTTATAATATTGCAATGCTTCAATAGCATTTAGATTAACCTCCAACGGGCTTGTCGCGCAATGGATAACGCGTCTGCCTACGGAGCAAAAGATTCCAGGTTCGAGTCCTGGCAAGCTCGGTATTAAAATTTAAAGATGATGATTATTAGAATATAACGCAAGGGAAATTTATAACATTGCAATGCTTCAATAGCATTTAGATAAACCACAAACGGGCTTGTGGCGCAATGGATAACGCGTCTGCCTACAGAGCAAAAGATTCTAGGTTCGAGTCATGGCAAGCTCGGTGTTTATTTTAATTAAAGATCTTTTATGCGTCATAAAAATGCATAAATACAATGTTTGGAAAAGTTTTTGACAGAACGAAGCAAGAGCTTGTAGCGTAATGGATAACGCGTCTGCCTTCGATGCAGAAGATTCCAGGTTCGAGTCCTGGCAAGCTCGGTATTAACATTTAAAGATGATTATTTGAATATAACGGAAGAGAAATTTATAATATTGCAATGCTTCAATAGCATTTAGATTAACCTCCAACGGGCTTGTAGCGTAATGGATAACGCGTCTGCCTTCGAAGCAGAAGATTCCAGGTTCGAGTCCTGGCAAGCTCGGTATTAACATTTAAAGATGATTTTAGAATGTAACGGAAGGGAAATTTAAAATATTGCAATGCTTCAATAGCATTTAGATTAAACTCCAACGGGCTTGTCGCGCAATGGATAACGCGTCTGCCTTCGAAGCAGAAGATTCCAGGTTCGAGTCCTGGCAAGCTTGGTATTAACGTTTAAAGATGATTATTTGAATATAACCGAAGGGAAATTTATAATATTGCAATGCTTCAATAGCATTTAGATTAACCTCCAACGGGCTTGTAGCGTAATGGATAACGCGTCTGCCTTCGAAGCAGAAGATTCCAGGTTCGAGTCCTGGCAAGCTCGGTATTAACATTTAAAGATGATTTTCAGAATGTAACGCAAGGGAAATTTATAATATTGCAATGCTTCAATAGCATTTAGATTAACCTCCAACGGGCTTGTCGCGCAATGGATAACGCGTCTGCCTACGGAGCAAAAGATTCCAGGTTCGAGTCCTGGCAAGCTCGGTATTAAAATTTAAAGATGATGATTATTAGAATATAACGCAAGGGAAATTTATAACATTGCAATGCTTCAATAGCATTTAGATAAACCACCAACGGGCTTGTGGCGCAATGGATAACGCGTCTGCCTACAGAGCAAAAGATTCTAGGTTCGAGTCATGGCAAGCTCGGTGTTTATTTTAATTAAAGATCTTTTATGCGTCATAAAAATGCATAAATACAATGTTTGGAAAAGTTTTTGATAGAACGAAGCAAGAGCTTGTAGCGTAATGGATAACGCGTCTGCCTTCGATGCAGAAGATTCCAGGTTCGAGTCCTGGCAAGCTCGGTATTAACATTTAAAGATGATTATTTGAATATAACGGAAGAGAAATTTATAATATTGCAATGCTTCAATAGCATTTAGATTAACCTCCAACGGGCTTGTAGCGCAATGGATAACGCGTCTGAATACGGAGCAGAAGATTCCAGGTTCGAGTCCTGGCAAGCTTGGTATTAACGTTTAAAGATGATTATTTGAATATATCAGAAGGGAAATTTATAATATTGCAGTGCTTCAATAGCATTTAGATTAACCTCCAACGGGCTTGTAGCGTAATGGATAACGCGTCTGCCTTCGAAGCAGAAGATTCCAGGTTCGAGTCCTGGCAAGCTCGGTATTAACATTTAAAGATGATTTTCAGAATGTAACGGAAGGGAAATTTATAATATTGCAATGCTTCAATAGCATTTAGATTAACCTCCAACGGGCTTGTCGCGCAATGGATAACGCGTCTGCCTACGGAGCAAAAGATTCTAGGTTCGAGTCCTGGCAAGCTCGGTATTTATTTTAATTAAAGATCTTTTATGCGTCATAAAAATGCATAAATACAATGTTTGGAAAAGTTTTTGATAGAAGGAAGCAAGGGCTTGTGGCGTAATGGATAACGCGTCTGCCTTCGAAGCAGAAGATTCCAGGTTCGAGTCCTGGCAAGCTTGGTATTAACGTTTAAAGATGATTATTTGAATATAACAGAAGGGAAATTTATAATATTGCAATGCTTCAATAGCATTTAGATTAACCTCCAACGGGCTTGTAGCGTAATGGATAACGCGTCTGCCTTCGAAGCAGAAGATTCCAGGTTCGAGTCCTGGCAAGCTCGGTATTAACATTTAAAGATGATTTTAGAATGTAACGGAAGGGAAATTTAAAATATTGCAATGCTTCAATAGCATTTAGATTAACCTCCAACGGGCTTGTCGCGCAATGGATAACGCGTCTGCCTTCGAAGCAGAAGATTCCAGGTTCGAGTCCTGGCAAGCTCGGTATTAACATTTAAAGATGATTTTCAGAATGTAACGCAAGGGAAATTTATAATATTGCAATGCTTCAATAGCATTTAGATTAACCTCCAACGGGCTTGTCGCGCAATGGATAACGCGTCTGCCTACGGAGCAAAAGATTCCAGGTTCGAGTCCTGGCAAGCTCGGTATTAAAATTTAAAGATGATGATTATTAGAATATAACGCAAGGGAAATTTATAATATTGCAATGCTTCAATAGCATTTAGATTAACCTCCAACGGGCTTGTAGCGTAATGGATAACGCGTCTGCCTTCGAAGCAGAAGATTCCAGGTTCGAGTCCTGGCAAGCTCGGTATTAACATTTAAAGATGATTTTCAGAATGTAACGCAAGGGAAATTTATAATATTGCAATGCTTCAATAGCATTTAGATTAACCTCCAACGGGCTTGTCGCGCAATGGATAACGCGTCTGCCTACGGAGCAAAAGATTCCAGGTTCGAGTCCTGGCAAGCTCGGTATTAAAATTTAAAGATGATGATTATTAGAATATAACGCAAGGGAAATTTATAACATTGCAATGCTTCAATAGCATTTAGATAAACCACAAACGGGCTTGTGGCGCAATGGATAACGCGTCTGCCTACAGAGCAAAAGATTCTAGGTTCGAGTCATGGCAAGCTCGGTGTTTATTTTAATTAAAGATCTTTTATGCGTCATAAAAATGCATAAATACAATGTTTGGAAAAGTTTTTGATAGAACGAAGCAAGAGCTTGTAGCGTAATGGATAACGCGTCTGCCTTCGATGCAGAAGATTCCAGGTTCGAGTCCTGGCAAGCTCGGTATTAACATTTAAAGATGATTATTTGAATATAACGGAAGAGAAATTTATAATATTGCAATGCTTCAATAGCATTTAGATTAACCTCCAACGGGCTTGTAGCGTAATGGATAACGCGTCTGCCTTCGAAGCAGAAGATTCCAGGTTCGAGTCCTGGCAAGCTCGGTATTAACATTTAAAGATGATTTTAGAATGTAACGGAAGGGAAATTTAAAATATTGCAATGCTTCAATAGCATTTAGATTAACCTCCAACGGGCTTGTCGCGCAATGGATAACGCGTCTGCCTTCGAAGCAGAAGATTCCAGGTTCGAGTCCTGGCAAGCTTGGTATTAACGTTTAAAGATGATTATTTGAATATAACCGAAGGGAAATTTATAATATTGCAATGCTTCAATAGCATTTAGATTAACCTCCAACGGGCTTGTAGCGTAATGGATAACGCGTCTGCCTTCGAAGCAGAAGATTCCAGGTTCGAGTCCTGGCAAGCTCGGTATTAACATTTAAAGATGATTTTCAGAATGTAACGCAAGGGAAATTTATAATATTGCAATGCTTCAATAGCATTTAGATTAACCTCCAACGGGCTTGTCGCGCAATGGATAACGCGTCTGCCTACGGAGCAAAAGATTCCAGGTTCGAGTCCTGGCAAGCTCGGTATTAAAATTTAAAGATGATGATTATTAGAATATAACGCAAGGGAAATTTATAACATTGCAATGCTTCAATAGCATTTAGATAAACCACCAACGGGCTTGTGGCGCAATGGATAACGCGTCTGCCTACAGAGCAAAAGATTCTAGGTTCGAGTCATGGCAAGCTCGGTGTTTATTTTAATTAAAGATCTTTTATGCGTCATAAAAATGCATAAATACAATGTTTGGAAAGGTTTTTGATAGAACGAAGCAAGAGCTTGTAGCGTAATGGATAACGCGTCTGCCTTCGATGCAGAAGATTCCAGGTTCGAGTCCTGGCAAGCTCGGTATTAACATTTAAAGATGATTATTTGAATATAACGGAAGAGAAATTTATAATATTGCAATGCTTCAATAGCATTTAGATTAACCTCCAACGGGCTTGTAGCGCAATGGATAACGCGTCTGAATACGGAGCAGAAGATTCCAGGTTCGAGTCCTGGCAAGCTCGGTATTAACATTTAAAGATGATTTTCAGAATGTAACGGAAGGGAAATTTATAATATTGCAATGCTTCAATAGCATTTAAATAAACCTCCAACGGGCTGGTGGCGCAATGGATAACGCGTCTGCCTACGGAGCAAAAGATTCTAGGTTCGAGTCCTGGCAAGCTCGGTATTTATTTTAATTAAAGATCTTTTATGCGTCATAAAAATGCATAAATACAGTGTTTGGAAAAGTTTTTGATAGAAGGAAGCAAGGATTTGTGGCGTAATGGATAACGTGTCTGCCTTCGAAGCAGAAGATTCCAGGTTCGAGTCCTGGCAAGCTTGGTATTAACGTTTAAAGATGATTATTAGAATATAACAGAAGGGAAATTTATAATATTGCAATGCTTCAATAGCATTTAGATTAACCTCCAACGGGCTTGTAGCGTAATGGATAACGCGTCTGCCTTCGAAGCAGAAGATTCCAGGTTCGAGTCCTGGCAAGCTCGGTATTAACATTTAAAGATGATTTTCAGAATGTAACGGAAGGGAAATTTAAAATATTGCAATGCTTCAATAGCATTTAGATTAACCTCCAACGGGCTTGTCGCGCAATGGATAACGCGTCTGCCTTCGAAGCAGAAGATTCTATGTTCGAGTCCTGGCAAGCTTGGTATTAACGTTTAAAGATGATTATTTGAATATAACAGAAGGGAAATTTATAATATTGCAATGCTTCAATAGCATTTAGATTAACCTCCAACGGGCTTGTAGCGTAATGGATAACGCGTCTGCCTTCGAAGCAGAAGATTCCAGGTTCGAGTCCTGGCAAGCTCGGTATTAACATTTAAAGATGATTTTCAGAATGTAACGGAAGGGAAATTTATAATATTGCAATGCTTCAATAGCATTTAGATTAACCTCCAACGGGCTTGTCGCGCAATGGATAACGCGTCTGCCTACGGAGCAAAAGATTCCAGGTTCGAGTCCTGGCAAGCTCGGTATTAAATTTTAAAGATGATTATTAGAATATAACGCAAGGGAAATTTATAACATTGCAATGCTTCAATAGCATTTAGATAAACCACCAACGGGCTTGTGGCGCAATGGATAACGCGTCTGCCTACAGAGCAAAAGATTCTAGGTTCGAGTCATGGCAAGCTCGGTGTTTATTTTAATTAAAGATCTTTTATGCGTCATAAAAATGCATAAATACAATGTTTGGAAAAGTTTTTGATAGAACGAAGCAAGAGCTTGTAGCGTAATGGATAACGCGTCTGCCTTCGATGCAGAAGATTCCAGGTTCGAGTCCTGGCAAGCTCGGTATTAACATTTAAAGATGATTATTTGAATATAACGGAAGAGAAATTTATAATATTGCAATGCTTCAATAGCATTTAGATTAACCTCCAACGGGCTTGTAGCGCAATGGATAACGCGTCTGAATACGGAGCAGAAGATTCCAGGTTCGAGTCCTGGCAAGCTCGGTATTAACATTTAAAGATGATTTTCAGAATGTAACGGAAGGGAAATTTATAATATTGCAATGCTTCAATAGCATTTAAATAAACCTCCAACGGGCTGGTGGCGCAATGGATAACGCGTCTGCCTACGGAGCAAAAGATTCTAGGTTCGAGTCCTGGCAAGCTCGGTATTTATTTTAATTAAAGATCTTTTATGCGTCATAAAAATGCATAAATACAGTGTTTGGAAAAGTTTTTGATAGAAGGAAGCAAGGATTTGTGGCGTAATGGATAACGTGTCTGCCTTCGAAGCAGAAGATTCCAGGTTCGAGTCCTGGCAAGCTTGGTATTAACGTTTAAAGATGATTATTAGAATATAACAGAAGGGAAATTTATAATATTGCAATGCTTCAATAGCATTTAGATTAACCTCCAACGGGCTTGTAGCGTAATGGATAACGCGTCTGCCTTCGAAGCAGAAGATTCCAGGTTCGAGTCCTGGCAAGCTCGGTATTAACATTTAAAGATGATTTTCAGAATGTAACGGAAGGGAAATTTAAAATATTGCAATGCTTCAATAGCATTTAGATTAACCTCCAACGGGCTTGTCGCGCAATGGATAACGCGTCTGCCTTCGAAGCAGAAGATTCTATGTTCGAGTCCTGGCAAGCTTGGTATTAACGTTTAAAGATGATTATTTGAATATAACAGAAGGGAAATTTATAATATTGCAATGCTTCAATAGCATTTAGATTAACCTCCAACGGGCTTGTAGCGTAATGGATAACGCGTCTGCCTTCGAAGCAGAAGATTCCAGGTTCGAGTCCTGGCAAGCTCGGTATTAACATTTAAAGATGATTTTCAGAATGTAACGGAAGGGAAATTTATAATATTGCAATGCTTCAATAGCATTTAGATTAACCTCCAACGGGCTTGTCGCGCAATGGATAACGCGTCTGCCTACGGAGCAAAAGATTCAAGGTTCGAGTCCTGGCAAGCTCGGTATTAAATTTTAAAGATGATTATTAGAATATAACGCAAGGGAAATTTATAACATTGCAATGCTTCAATAGCATTTAGATAAACCACAAACGGGCTTGTGGCGCAATGGATAACGCGTCTGCCTACGGAGCAAAAGATTCCAGGTTCGAGTCCTGGCAAGCTCGGTATTAAAATTTAAAGATGATGATTATTAGAATATAACGCAAGGGAAATTTATAACATTGCAATGCTTCAATAGCATTTAGATAAACCACAAACGGGCTTGTGGCGCAATGGATAACGCGTCTGCCTACAGAGCAAAAGATTCTAGGTTCGAGTCATGGCAAGCTCGGTGTTTATTTTAATTAAAGATCTTTTATGCGTCATAAAAATGCATAAATACAATGTTTGGAAAAGTTTTTGATAGAACGAAGCAAGAGCTTGTAGCGTAATGGATAACGCGTCTGCCTTCGATGCAGAAGATTCCAGGTTCGAGTCCTGGCAAGCTCGGTATTAACATTTAAAGATGATTATTTGAATATAACGGAAGAGAAATTTATAATATTGCAATGCTTCAATAGCATTTAGATTAACCTCCAACGGGCTTGTAGCGTAATGGATAACGCGTCTGCCTTCGAAGCAGAAGATTCCAGGTTCGAGTCCTGGCAAGCTCGGTATTAACATTTAAAGATGATTTTAGAATGTAACGGAAGGGAAATTTAAAATATTGCAATGCTTCAATAGCATTTAGATTAACCTCCAACGGGCTTGTCGCGCAATGGATAACGCGTCTGCCTTCGAAGCAGAAGATTCCAGGTTCGAGTCCTGGCAAGCTTGGTATTAACGTTTAAAGATGATTATTTGAATATAACCGAAGGGAAATTTAAAATATTGCAATGCTTCAATAGCATTTAGATTAACCTCCAACGGGCTTGTCGCGCAATGGATAACGCGTCTGCCTTCGAAGCAGAAGATTCCAGGTTCGAGTCCTGGCAAGCTTGGTATTAACGTTTAAAGATGATTATTTGAATATAACCGAAGGGAAATTTATAATATTGCAATGCTTCAATAGCATTTAGATTAACCTCCAACGGGCTTGTAGCGTAATGGATAACGCGTCTGCCTTCGAAGCAGAAGATTCCAGGTTCGAGTCCTGGCAAGCTCGGTATTAACATTTAAAGATGATGATTATTAGAATATAACGCAAGGGAAATTTATAACATTGCAATGCTTCAATAGCATTTAGATAAACCACCAACGGGCTTGTGGCGCAATGGATAACGCGTCTGCCTACAGAGCAAAAGATTCTAGGTTCGAGTCTTGGCAAGCTCGGTGTTTATTTTAATTAAAGATCTTTTATGCGTCATAAAAATGCATAAATACAATGTTTGGAAAAGTTTTTGATAGAACGAAGCAAGAGCTTGTAGCGTAATGGATAACGCGTCTGCCTTCGATGCAGAAGATTCCAGGTTCGAGTCCTGGCAAGCTCGGTATTAACATTTAAAGATGATTATTTGAATACAACGGAAGAGAAATTTATAATATTGCAATGCTTCAATAGCATTTAGATTAACCTCCAACGGGCTTGTAGCGTAATGGATAACGCGTCTGCCTTCGAAGCAAAAGATTCCAGGTTCTAGTCCTGGCAAGCTCGGTATTAACATTTAAAGATGATTTTAGAATGTAACGGAAGGGAAATTTAAAATATTGCAATGCTTCAATAGCATTTAGATTAACCTCCAACGGGCTTGTCGCGCAATGGATAACGCGTCTGCCTTCGAAGCAGAAGATTCCAGGTTCGAGTCCTGGCAAGCTTGGTATTAACGTTTAAAGATGATTATTTTAATATAACCGAAGGGAAATTTATAATATTGCAATGCTTCAATAGCATTTAGATTAACCTCCAACGGGCTTGTAGCGTAATGGATAACGCGTCTGCCTTCGAAGCAGAAGATTCCAGGTTCGAGTCCTGGCAAGCTCGGTATTAACATTTAAAGATGATTTTCAGAATGTAACGCAAGGGAAATTTATAATATTGCAATGCTTCAATAGCATTTAGATTAACCTCCAACGGGCTTGTCGCGCAATGGATAACGCGTCTGCCTACGGAGCAAAAGATTCCAGGTTCGAGTCCTGGCAAGCTCGGTATTAAAATTTAAAGATGATTATTAGGATATAACGCAAGGGAAATTTATAACATTGCAATGCTTCAATAGCATTTAGATAAACCACCAACGGGCTTGTGGCGCAATGGATAACGCGTCTGCCTACAGAGCAAAAGATTCTAGGTTCGAGTCATGGCAAGCTCGGTGTTTATTTTGATTAAAGATCTTTTATGCGTCATAAAAATGCATAAATACAATGTTTGGAAAAGTTTTTGATAGAACGAAGCAAGAGCTTGTAGCGTAATGGATAACGCGTCTGCCTTCGATGCAGAAGATTCCAGGTTCGAGTCCTGGCAAGCTCGGTATTAACATTTAAAGATGATTATTTGAATATAACGGAAGAGAAATTTATAATATTGCAATGCTTCAATAGCATTTAGATTAACCTCCAACGGGCTTGTAGCGCAATGGATAACGCGTCTGAATACGGAGCAGAAGATTCCAGGTTCGAGTCCTGGCAAGCTCGGTATTAACATTTAAAGATGATTTTCAGAATGTAACGGAAGGGAAATTTATAATATTGCAATGCTTCAATAGCATTTAAATAAACCTCCAACGGGCTGGTGGCGCAATGGATAACGCGTCTGCCTACGGAGCAAAAGATTCTAGGTTCGAGTCCTGGCAAGCTCGGTATTTATTTTAATTAAAGATCTTTTATGCGTCATAAAAATGCATAAATACAGTGTTTGGAAAAGTTTTTGAGAGAAGGAAGCAAGGATTTGTGGCGTAATGGATAACGTGTCTGCCTTCGAAGCAGAAGATTCCAGGTTCGAGTCCTGGCAAGCTTGGTATTAACGTTTAAAGATGATTATTAGAATATAACAGAAGGGAAATTTATAATATTGCAATGCTTCAATAGCATTTAGATTAACCTCCAACGGGCTTGTAGCGTAATGGATAACGCGTCTGCCTTCGAAGCAGAAGATTCCAGGTTCGAGTCCTGGCAAGCTCGGTATTAACATTTAAAGATGATTTTCAGAATGTAACGGAAGGGAAATTTAAAATATTGCAATGCTTCAATAGCATTTAGATTAACCTCCAACGGGCTTGTCGCGCAATGGATAACGCGTCTGCCTTCGAAGCAGAAGATTCTATGTTCGAGTCCTGGCAAGCTTGGTATTAACGTTTAAAGATGATTATTTGAATATAACAGAAGGGAAATTTATAATATTGCAATGCTTCAATAGCATTTAGATTAACCTCCAACGGGCTTGTAGCGTAATGGATAACGCGTCTGCCTTCGAAGCAGAAGATTCCAGGTTCGAGTCCTGGCAAGCTCGGTATTAACATTTAAAGATGATTTTCAGCATGTAACGGAAGGGAAATTTATAATATTGCAATGCTTCAATAGCATTTAAATAAACCTCCAACGGGCTGGTGGCGCAATGGATAACGCGTCTGCCTACGGAGCAAAAGATTCTAGGTTCGAGTCCTGGCAAGCTCGGTATTTATTTTAATTAAAGATCTTTTATGCGTCATAAAAATGCATAAATACAATGTTTGGAAAAGTTTTTGATAGAAGAAAGCAAGGGCTTGTGGCGTAATGGATAACGCGTCTGCCTTCGAAGCAGAAGATTCCAGGTTCGAGTCCTGGCAAGCTCGGTATTAACATTTAAAGATGATTTTCAGAATGTAACGGAAGGGAAATTTATAATATTGCAATGCTTCAATAGCATTTAGATTAACCTCCAACGGGCTTGTCGCGCAATGGATAACGCGTCTGCCTACGGAGCAAAAGATTCCAGGTTCGAGTCCTGGCAAGCTCGGTATTAAAATTTAAAGATGATTATTAGAATATAACGCAAGGGAAATTTATAACATTGCAATGCTTCAATAGCATTTAGATAAACCACCAACGGGCTTGTGGCGCAATGGATAACGCGTCTGCCTACAGAGCAAAAGATTCTAGGTTCGAGTCATGGCAAGCTCGGTGTTTATTTTAATTAAAGATCTTTTATGCGTCATAAAAATGCATAAATACAATGTTTGGAAAAGTTTTTTGATAGAATGAAGCAAGGGCTTGTGGCGTAATGGATAACGCGGCTGCTTTCGAAGTAGAAGATTCCAGGTTCGAGACCTGGCAAGCTCGGTATTAACATTTAAAGATGATTTTCAGAATGTAACGCAAGGGAAATTTATAATATTGCAATGCTTCAATAGCATTTAGATTAACCTCCAACGGGCTTGTCGCGCAATGGATAACGCGTCTGCCTACGGAGCAAAAGATTCCAGGTTCGAGTCCTGGCAAGCTCGGTATTAAAATTTAAAGATGATTATTACAATATAACGCAAGGGAAATTTATAACATTGCAATGCTTCAATAGCATTTAGATAAACCACCAACGGGCTTGTGGCGCAATGGATAACGCGTCTGCCTACAGAGCAAAAGATTCTAGGTTCGAGTCATGGCAAGCTCGGTGTGTATTTTAATTAAAGATCTTTTATGCGTCATAAAAATGCATAAATACAATGTTTGGAAAAGTTTTTTGATAGAATGAAGCAAGGGCTTGTGGCGTAATGGATAACGCGGCTGCTTTCGAAGTAGAAGATTCCAGGTTCGAGACCTGGCAAGCTCGGTATTAACATTTAAAGATGATTATTAGAATATAACGGAAGGGAAATTTATAATATTGCAATGCTTCAATAGCATTTAAATAAACCTCCAACGGGCTTGTGGCGCAATGAATAACGCGTCTGCCTACGGAGCAAAAGATTCTAGGTTCGAGTCATGGCAAGCTCGGTGTTTATTTAAATTAAAGATCTTTTATGCGTCATAAAAATGCATAAATACAATGTTTGGAAAAGTTTTTGATGGATCGAAGCAAGGGCTTGTGGCGTAATGGATAGCGCGTCTGCCTTCGAAGCAGAAGATTCCAGGTTCGAGTCCTGGCAAGCTCGGTATTAACATTTAAAGGTGATTATTAGAATATAACGGAAGGGAAATTTAAAATATTGCAATGCTTCAATAGCATTTAGATAAACCACCAACGGGCTTGTGGCGCAACGGATAACGCGTCTGCCTACAGAGCAAAAGATTCTAGGTTCGAGTCATGGCAACCTCGGTGTTTATTTTAATTAAAGATCTTTTATGCGTCATAAAAATGCATAAATACAATGTTTGGAAAAGTTTTTGATAGAACGAAGCAAGGGCTTGTGGCGTAATGGATAACGCGTCTGCCTTCGAAGCAGAAGATTCCAGGTTCGAGTCCTGGCAAGCTCGGCATTAACGTTTAAAGATGATTATTAGAATATAACGGAAGGGAAATTTATAATATTGCAATGCTTCAATAGCATTTAAATAAACCTCCAACGGGCTTGTGGCGCAACGGATAACGCAGTTGTCTACGGAGCAAAAGATCTAGGTTCGAGTCCTGGAAAGCTCGGTGTTTATTTAAATTAAAGATCTTTTATGCGTCATAAAAATGCATAAATACAATGTTTGGAAAAGTTTTTGATAGAACGAAGCAAGAACCTGTAGCGTAATGGATAACGCGTCTGCCTTCGATGCAGAAGATTCCAGGTTCGAGTCCTGGCAAGCTCGGTATTAACATTTAAAGATGATTTTCAGAATGTAACGGAAGGGAAATTTATAATATTGCAATGCTTCAATAGCATTTAAATAAACCTCCAACGGGCTGGTGGCGCAATGGATAACGCGTCTGCCTACGGAGCAAAAGATTCTAGGTTCGAGTCCTGGCAAGCTCGGTATTTATTTTAATTAAAGATCTTTTATGCGTCATAAAAATGCATAAATACAATGTTTGGAAAAGTTTTTGATAGAAGAAAGCCAGGGCTTGTGGCGTAATGGATAACGCGTCTGCCTTCGAAGCAGAAGATTCCAGGTTCGAGTCCTGGCAAGCTCGGTATTAACATTTAAAGATGATTTTCAGAATATAACGGAAGGGGAATTAATAATATTGCAATGCTTCAATAACATTTGGATTAATCTCCAACGGGCTTGTGGCGCAATGGATAAGGCGTCTGCCTACGAAGCTGAAGATTTAAGGTTCGAGTCCTGGCAAGCTCGGTATTAACATTTAAAGATGATTATTAGAATATAACGGAAGGGAAATTTATAATATTGCAATGCTTCAATAGCATTTAAATAAACCTCCAACGGGCTTGTGGCGCAATGAATAACAAGTCTGCCTACGGAGCAAAAGATTCTAGGTTCGAGTCATGGCAAGCTCGGTGTTTATTTAAATTAAAGATCTTTTATGCGTCATAAAAATGCATAAATACAATGTTTGGAAAAGTTTTTGATGGATCGAAGCAAGGGCTTGTGGCGTAATGGATAGCGGGTCTGCCTTCGAAGCAGAAGATTCCAGGATCGAGTCCTGGCAAGCTCGGTATTAACATTTAAAGATGATTATTGGAACGTAACGGAAGGGATATTTATAATATTGCAATGCTTCAATAGCATTTGGATTAACCTCCAACGGTCTTGTGGCGCAATGGATAACGCGTCTGCCTACGGAGCAGAAGATTTAAGGTTCGAGTCCTGGCAAGCTCGGTATTAACATTTAAAGATGATTATTGGAATGTAACGGAAGGGAAATTTATAATATTGCAATGCTTCAATAGCATTTAGATTAACCTCCAACGGGCTTGTGGCGCAATGGATAACGCGTCTGCCTACGGAGCAGAAGATTCTAGGTTCGAGTCATGGCAAGCTCGGTGTTTATTTTAATTAAAGATCTTTTATGCGTCATAAAAATGCATAAATACAATGTTTGGAAAGGTTTTTGATAGAACGAAGCAAGGGCTTGTGGCGTAATGGATAGCGCGTCACCTTCGAAGCAGAAGATTCCAGGTTCGAGTCCTGGCAAGCTCGGTATTAACATTTAAAGATGATTATTAGAATATAACGGAAGGGAAATTTATAATATTGCAATGCTTCAATAGCATTTAAATAAACCTCCAACGGGCTTGTGGAGCAATGGATAACGCGTCTGCCGACGGAGCAAAAGATTCTAGGTTCGAGTCATGGCAAGCTCGGTGTTTATTTTAATTAAAGATCTTTTATGCGTCATAAAATGCATAAATACAATGTTTGGAGAAGTTTTTGATATAACGAAGCAAGGGCTTGTTGCGTAATGGATTGCGCGTCTGCCTACGGAGCAGAAGATTCCAGGTTCGAGTCCTGGCAAGCTCGGTATTAACATTTAAAAATAATTATTTGAATATAACAAAAGGGAAATTTATAATATTGCAATGCTTCAATAGCATTTAGATTAACCTCCAACGGGCTTGTGGCGCAATGGATAACGCGTCTGCCTACGGAGCAGAAGATTTAAGGTTCGAGTCCTGAAAAGCTCGGTATTAACATTTAAAAATAATTATTTGAATATAACAGAAGGGAAATTTATAACATTGCAATGCTTCAATAGCATTTAGATAAGCCACCAACGGGCTTGTGGCGCAATGGACAACGCGTCTGCCTACGGAGCAAAAGATTCTAGGTTCGAGTCATGGCAAGCTCGGTGTTTATTTAAACTAAAGATCTTTTATGCGTCATAAAAATGCATTAATTTAATGTTTGGAAAAGTTTTTGATAGAACGAAGCAAGGGCTTGTGGCGTATTGGATAACGCGTCTGCCTTCGAAGCAGAAGATTCCAGGTTCGAGTCCTGGCAAGCTCGGTATTAACATTTAAAGATGATTATTAGAATATAACGGAAGGGATATTTATAATATTGCAATGCTTCAATAGCATTTAGATTAACCTCCATCGGGTTTGTGGCGCAATGGATAACGCGTCTGCCTACGGAGCAGAAGATTTAAGGTTCGAGTCCTGGCAAGCTCGGTATTAACATTTAAAGATGATTATTGGAATGTAACGGAAGGGAAATTTATAATATTGCAATGCTTCAATAGCATTTGGATTAACCTCCAACGGGATTGTGGCGCAATGGATAACGCGTCTCCCTACGGAGCAGAAGATTTAAGGTTCGAATCCTGGCAAGCTCGGTATTTACATTTAAAGATGATTGTTAGAATATAACGCAAGGGAAATTTATAACATTGCAATGCTTCAATAGCACTTAGATAAACCTCCAACGGGCTTGTGGCGCAATGGATAGCGCGTCTGCCTACGGAGCAAAAGATTCTAGGTTCGAGTCATGGCAAGCTCGGTGTTTATTTTAATTAAAGATCTTTTATGCGTCATAAAATGCATAAATACAATGTTTGGAGAAGTTTTTGATATAACGAAGCAAGGGCTTGTTGCGTAATGGATTGCGCGTCTGCCTACGGAGCAGAAGATTCCAGGTTCGAGTCCTGGCAAGCTCGGTATTAACATTTAAAAATAATTATTTGAATATAACAAAAGGGAAATTTGTAATATTGCAATGCTTCAATAGCATTTAGATTAACCTCCAACGGGCTTGTGGCGCAATGGATAACGCGTCTGCCTACGGAGCAGAAGATTTAAGGTTCGAGTCCTGAAAAGCTCGGTATTAACATTTAAAAATAATTATTTGAATATAACAGAAGGGAAATTTATAACATTGCAATGCTTCAATAGCATTTAGATAAGCCACCAACGGGCTTGTGGCGCAATGGACAACGCGTCTGCCTACGGAGCAAAAGATTCTAGGTTCGAGTCATGGCAAGCTCGGTGTTTATTTAAACTAAAGATCTTTTATGCGTCATAAAAATGCATTAATTTAATGTTTGGAAAAGTTTTTGATAGAACGAAGCAAGGGCTTGTGGCGTATTGGATAACGCGTCTGCCTTCGAAGCAGAAGATTCCAGGTTCGAGTTCTGGCAAGCTCGGTATTAACATTTAAAGATGATTATTAGAATATAACGGAAGGGAAATTTATAATATTGCAATGCTTCAATAGCATTTAGATTAACCTCCATCGGGTTTGTGGCGCAATGGATAACGCGTCTGCCTACGGAGCAGAAGATTTAAGGTTCGAGTCCTGGCAAGCTCGGTATTAACATTTAAAGATGATTATTGGAATGTAACGGAAGGGAAATTTATAATATTGCAATGCTTCAATAGCATTTAGATAAACCTCCAACGGGCTTGTGGCGTATTGGATAACGCGTCTGCCTTCGAAGCAGAAGATTCCAGGTTCGAGTCCTGGCAAGCTCGGTATTAACATTTAAAGATGATTATTAGAATATAACGGAAGGGAAATTTATAATATTGCAATGCTTCAATAGCATTTAGATTAACCTCCTTCGGGTTTGTGGCGCAATGGATAACGCGTCTGCCTACGGAGCAGAAGATTTAAGGTTCGAGTCCTGGCAAGCTCGGTATTAACATTTAAAGATGATTATTAGAATATAACGGAAGGGAAATTTATAATACTGCAATGCTTCAATAGCATTTAAATAAACCTCCAACGGGCTTGTGGCGCAATGGATAGCGCGTCTGCCTACGGAGCAGAAGATTCTAGGTTCGAGTCATGGCAAGCTCGGTGTTTATTTTAATTAAAGATCTTTTATGCGTCATAAAATGCATAAATACAAGGTTTGGAGAAGTTTTTGATAGAACGAAGCAAGGGCTTGTTGCGTGATGGATAGCGCGTCTGCCTACGGAGCAGAAGATTCCAGGTTCGAGTCCTGGCAAGCTCGGTATTAACATTTAAAAATAATTATTTGAATATAACAGAAGGGAAATTTATAATATTGCAATGCTTCAATAGCATTTAGATTAACCTCCAATGGATAACGCGTCTACCGACGGAGCAGAAGATTTAAGGTTCGAGTCCTGGCAAGCTCGGTATTAACATTTAACAAGTTGGGAAAACCAAAATATTACCTCTCCGAGTCGGGGAAAAGACTAGTATACGACTCAATATAGAAATCCTAATCGCTAATCCTAGGTTTCAAATCATTACTTACAAAGAATATATAAGTTCTATGTTAAATTTTATTCCCTGATGCATACCACTAGCTTTGCCTTATATAACGTTTAATTCAGAATAAAATCTGTAGGACACGATTTCCATTAGAACATACCTTAACGAGAAGATCTTGATTCCTTTCTAAGGAAAAACTGAACTTTCCTTATCAGTTTTTCAAGGTTATAGAACTGAAAGGGTTTCTTTTACCTTAGCGTTTATCTCGGTAATTTTAAAGTTCACTTTCAAATCATAAATCTTTATTTAATCTCTAGTCTCCCTAATTAAAACAATATGATATGTCCTAAACGTATCTCTAATTTTCATTACTACCAATTTATGCAAAACTACTAATGGCTAATTCGAACCAAAAAAACCAACTCGTACGTCTAAAACAAGGTTCTGGGAAAACCCACTTATGTTTAGTAAGTCGACAGAATTAATTATAATAAAATATTTATTGACTGTGCTCATCAAGTGTCCAATATAAACTGACTACAAAGTAGCTAGCTCCTTTATGAGGAAACCTCGTTATTCGCTATAGGTGACGCGCACTAGTGGAATATATCAGGGTATACTAGTGGCGATACTAACAATATATGGGAATGTTATTAAGAGTATATAGCAAGAGTATATATCAAGTGTATTACGAAAGTATATAACATCTTTCATTCTTTAAAAAATTTAAGTATTACGAAAACGTTTTGGATTGAAAATATTAGTTCTTGTTCGGGTTGACCTTGGTTGTTGTGTACTTGCTGTAAATGTGTAAATGGTGCTCGTGTGCTGGGTATGGCGGATACAGAAATTGTCTTGGGAAATGGGGAAGTTCCCGGAGAAATTCGAGTAGCGCTGTTCGGGTGTTGTCCAGCGTTCTAGCAGTCGTCGTTCAGCGTCTGAGCAGTCGTCGTGCCAGACGGACTTAAAGTCCTAATGTTTGATATTGATGTTGTACGTGGCGGTTCGAGTTTACGCGGTGTAATTACAACCACTATTTGCTATTGGTCTGGTCTTGACGTTTGAAGTATAGTAGGAGATCGGATCTGTGTTGCTGAAATCGGAGAATGAGTTTGAGTTGTTAAGACTGAAGTTTGATTTTGCAAGGGTCGTGGTGTTGGAGATGTGTTCTGCGTTGCCGAGGTCGGTGAATTAATTTGAGTTGTTGAAATTTAAGTTTGTTTTTGTATGGGTGGTGGTAATCTTCATAGTCTGACTCTTGAAGTGGTTCGGTAAGTATTGGCCGCAGGATTGGGTAGATTGGTTAAAGTTTGCCGCAAATGCTTAAAACAATTGCCCTCCACCTGTTGTACTTCTTGTGCCGTGTTGGGTTCAGCGTAGTCGCTTTGAGGTACTGTACTGTGTAGGTGTGTCGGACGTATTTGGTGGCGAGTTCTCCGCCATGTTTTTCCGTCATTTATCTTCAGGATATACGACATGGGCTCATTGCTTCCGTTTAGTACTTCTGCAGGTTTCCATTACCGTGGTCCGACATGGTAATATGCTGTTCTCCCGGCCATTAGGGTTTCAGGTATTGTGCGGTGCGCGTGATTTTGACGTTTAATCATTGGGTTTTTTAATCCAGTAAGGTTTGCGAATATGACAAGTTGAGAAGTGCGTTCGAAGTGTTTGTTTTGTTTATAGTTAACGGTGTTCTGGTACGGCGTCCTTTTAACATCTCGCTGGGTGACGGTAGCTTTCCAATGGGCGTCGAGCGATATTCCATAAGAACATACTGTAGGTCACGACCTTCCTGTTGCGCTTTGATTGCCAGGTTTTTTATTGTTTGTATGGTTCGTTCTGTCATACCGTTGCTTTTTAAGAATGATATGCGCTGGATGTTACGTGTTCTACTGCCCATTGTTGGAGTAAACCCTTGAAAAAGTTCGAGTTAAAGGGAGGACCATTATCAGACACCAATTTCTGCGGAGCACCATATCGACAGAATTGTGGATTTAGGAACTTTATTATCGCTTTATCATTAGTGCTTCGTAACTCTTCAACTTCTACGCATTTGGAGTAATAGTCAACTAGAATGATAAGGTTTGTATTATTGATGTGGAAGAGATCCGCACCAACAGTGTGCGAGGGTAGCTGAGGTACATCGTGAGGCGTAAGCGCATAGCGTGTTGGAACGGTCCCTTTTTTTCGGCAAGTTGTACAGTTCTGGACATACTTTGTGATGCCTCTTTTCATTTGTGGCCAGTAGAGATACAGCTTGGCTTTAGATAGGCACGCGGTTATTCCTTGATGAACCGAGTGAATTTGGGTCATGACATCACGGCGGAGCACTTCGAAACGTAAAGCGCATCCCCTCGGTAAATTAGGCCTTCTGATGCATGAAGTTCTTCTTTTATCGCCCAGAACGGCTTTAACTCGCTGTGAAATTTTTCGCATGCAGATTGCTATCCTTCTTTTATGTAGAACAGTATCGTTTGTGCAGGTGGCTCAGATGCGTTAGCGTTGTTGAATTGAGTTTGTTTTCCTTGCAACAGAGCCACACTCCCGGCTCATCGGTTTCTAAGTAGGATGAGTCAATTTCTGTCGTGGATTGAGGAGCACGTGACAACGTGACGGCCACTTGTAAATGAGTGCCAGGTATGTAGACCATCGTTATTTGGTATCTGAGCAGGCGAAGAACTAAGCGCTGGATGCTTGGTGAGAGTCTTAAACAATCCAAGGTTTATGATCGGCCTGTACGATTAAGGGGACTCCAATGACATAATAGTGAAATCTTTCGCACGCGTAGACTATGCCTAGAAGTTCACGTTCTATTGGCGCGTAGTTTAGTTGAGTGCGGGTGAAAGAGGTTGAAGCATACTCAACAGGTTTACCATTTTATAGTAGTACTGCACCGACGCCTATTAGGCTGCTTTCTACTGATATTGTCCTGGTGGCTTGCGAATTGTAATAGGCCAGTACTGAGGACGAGGAGATGAGGCGTTTAGGTTTTAGGAAGACAGCTTCCCTCTTTGCGTCCCACATGAATGAGACCTCTTTCTTCTGGAGCTCGTGTAGTGGAGCTGTAATTGTTGAGTGTTGGGGCAGGAATTTTACCAAATAATTCACCATGCCAAGGAATCTTGGTAGTGATTTTTTGTATGTTGGGGACGGTATTCATTGAATCGCTTGAACTTTTGTTGGTGAAATTTCGAGGCCTTTGGAGGACAGGATGTTGCCCAAGTATTCTATCTTGTCTACCGCTAGTTGCTGGAAATAATTCTGACGCTGAGGAGAGACCATAAGGTAGCCGGAGGAATCTGTATCGTCCGTAAGGTGTTGCGAATGTACACAAGTAAGAGCTTGGTTCATCCAGCTCTATGTGCCAGAACGCACTTTGCGCGTCCAGGACGGTGTAGATCAGCGTAGATTTGTTGAGCGATAGGCATTGGATAGTAGGGTTTCGTGTGTGACCATCCTTTTGCTTTTTCCACTACTACCATTGGGTGGACCCAATCGGTGAGCTCCGTGACGGGCACTATGATGCCTAACTGTTGCATGCGTTGCAATTCCCGTTGTACTCTTGATTGCACCCACACAATACAATAATGGTTAGCGTCCTTTTTCTACGATGGTAAAAGAAAAACGTTTTAAACTCCATCAAAGGTGATAATGTTAAAGATAAAAAACACTTCTTGTTAAATTGTGAACTAAACTTTATTCATCTGTTTTTATTTAAACATTAGTAATAACTAATATGGATACGACTGGTATCGCGCTTTGTACAAACGCATCTTCACGTAAATAAACTTGTTCACTATACGTAACACAGAAGTGATTTTTTTTATATTTAACGATAGGCTACCTCCTCTATTTTTTTTATCAAAAGTGATTTTATTTCACTTACCAATTATATCTCATGAGAGAATAGTAACTCTACCAACTGAACATACCAGTTTCAGCAACCCTTTATATCTAGATATCACAGTTACCACTTCCACAGTTTACAATTTGAGCGACCATTTCGGGCAGTAGGTTTCCAATTTGAGCGACCATTTCGGGCAGTAGGTTTCCAATTTGAACGACCATTTCGGGCAGTAGGTTTCCAATTTGAACGACCATTTCGGGCAGTAGGTTTCCAATTTGAACGACCATTTCGGGCAATAGGTTTCCAATTTGAGCGACCCTTTCGGGCAAGGTTTCCAATTTGAGCGACCCTTTCGGGCAATAGGTTTCCAATTTGAGCGACCCTTTCGGGCAATAGGTTTCCAATTTTTAGCGACCCTTTCGGGCAATAGGTTTCCAATTTGAGCGACCCTTTCGGGCAATAGGTTTCCAATTTTTAGCGACCCTTTCGGGCAATAGGTTTCCAAATTGAGCGACCCTTTCGGGCAATAGGTTTCTAATTTGAGCGACCCTTTCGGGCAATAGGTTTCTAATTTGAGCGACCCTTTCGGGCAATAGGTTTCAAATTTGAGCGACCCTTTCGGGCAATAGGTTTCTAATTTGAGCGACCCTTTCGGGCAATAGGTTTCTAATTTGAGCGACCCTTTCGGGCAATAGGTTTCTAATTTGAGCGACCCTTTCGGGTGAGTTCATTTTACAAAGCTCCTAGAGCTAGGATTTCCACCAACCATTAATTACGGCTGATCATACAAAGCTCCGAGAGCTAGGACTTTCACCAACCCTTTAGGGTTATAATACAAAGCTTCTACAGCTAGGGTTTTCAACAACTTAAAAAGGTAAAGCTTCTAACCCATCTGGGTTATAAGTTCATTTTACAAAGCTCCTAGAGCTAGGATTTCCATCAACCATCGATTACGGCTGATTTTACAAAGCTCCGAGAGCTAGGATTATCACTAACCCTTTCGGGTTATAATACAAAGCTTCGAGAGCTAGGATTATCACTAACCCTTTCGGGTTATAATACAAAGCTTCGAGAGCTAGGACTATCACTAACCCTTTCGGGTTATAATACAAAGCTTCGAGAGCTAGGACTATCACTAACCCTTTCGGGTTACAATACAAAGCTTCGAGAGCTAGGACTATCACTAACCCTTCCGAGTTACAATACAAAGCTTCGAGAGCTAGGACTATCACTAACCCTTCCGAGTTACTATGCAAAGCTTCTACAGCTAGCATTTCAACTCAATTTGGGCAACCCTTTCTATAGCAGTGGCGTAGCGTGACTTTATCCCACCCGAGGCCAACAATAGATTTTCTGCCCTCCCTTTTTTCGCAATTATGCTTATTAAGCTCTGTAATAAAGCTGTGATAATGTTTCACTGTTTTCTAAAGGATTAAAATGAAATGTATTTCATTAAATACTTTTATTTTGCGTGTTTTTCCCAATGTAAAGTCTTTAGTATGGTGACAAAAGTTGATTTATACCTATTGTTCGATTGTCAAGATAAGGAGATTTGTTAATCTCGACTTGGACATTGTAGACTAATACATTTGATCAATTTCAATTCCGAGAATCTTCTCTCAACTCGCATACTTAATGCAGCTTTGATGAATATTATCAGCATTACAATGTTAGCTAACCGCTTTCAAGTTTCGACTAAACAGTACAATCTAATCCCCTAGAATAGAGATCCTTTCACCCCCTCACGCTACGCCACTAAATTATGCATTACTTTCAAAGATACCTCTTTCATCATACAAAGCTCCTATAGAGCTAGGATTTCCATCAACCATTGATTACGGCTGACTTTACAAAGCTTCGATAGCTAGGACTTTCACTAACCCTTTCGGGTTATAATACAAAGCTTCGAGAGCTAGGACTTTCACTATCCCTTTCGGGTTATAATACAAAGCTTCGAGAGCTAGGACTTTCACTATCCCTTTCGGGTTATAATACAAAGCTTCGAGAGCTAGGACTTTCACAGACCCTTTCGGGTTATAATACAAAGCTTCGAGAGCTAGGACTTTCACTAACCCTTTCGGGTTATAATACAAAGCTTCGAGAGCTAGGACTTTCACAGACCCTTTCGGGTTATAATACAAAGCTTCGAGAGCTAGGACTTTCACTAACCCTTTCGGGTTATAATACAAAGCTTCGAGAGCTAGGACTTTCACAGACCCTTTCGGGTTATAATACAAAGCTTCGAGAGCTAGGACTTTCACTAACCCTTTCGGGTTATAATACAAAGCTTCGAGAGCTAGGACTTTCACAGACCCTTTCGGGTTATAATACAAAGCTTCGAGAGCTAGGACTTTCACAGACCCTTTCGGGTTATAATACAAAGCTTCGAGAGCTAGGACTTTCACAGACCCTTTCGGGTTATAATACAAAGCTTCGAGAGCTAGGACTTTCACAGACCCTTTCGGGTTATAATACAAAGCTTCGAGAGCTAGGACTTTCACAGACCCTTTCGGGTTATAATACAAAGCTTCGAGAGCTAGGATTTCCATCAACCATTGATTACGGCTGACTTTACAAAGCTTCGAGAGCTAGGACTATCACTAACCCTTTCGGGTTATAATACAAAGCTTCGAGAGCTAGGACTATCACTAACCCTTTCGGGTTATAATACAAAGCTTCGAGAGCTAGAACTTTCACAGACCCTTTCGGGTTATAATACAAAGCTTCGAGAGCTAGGACTTTCACAGACCCTTTCGGGTTATAATACAAAGCTTCGAGAGCTAGGACTTTCACAGACCCTTTCGGGTTATAATACAAAGCTTCGAGAGCTAGGACTTTCACAGACCCTTTCGGGTTATAATACAAAGCTTCGAGAGCTAGGACTTTCACAGACCCTTTCGGGTTATAATACAAAGCTTCGAGAGCTAGGACTTTCACAGACCCTTTCGGGTTATAATACAAAGCTTCGAGAGCTAGGGCTTTCACAGGGTTATAATACAAAGCTTCGAGAGCTAGGGCTTTCACAGGGTTATAATACAAAGCTTCGAGAGCTAGGGCTTTCACAGGGTTATAATACAAAGCTTCGAGAGCTAGGGCTTTCACAGGGT
This sequence comes from Phalangium opilio, assembly GCF_054372755.1. Classification (NCBI taxonomy): domain Eukaryota; kingdom Metazoa; phylum Arthropoda; class Arachnida; order Opiliones; family Phalangiidae; genus Phalangium; species Phalangium opilio. Next base: position 2,334,170 of record NW_028324201.1, on the reverse strand, counting down.
TATAATACAAAGCTTCGAGAGCTAGGACTTTCACAGGGTTATAATACAAAGCTTCGAGAGCTAGGACGTTCACCAACCATAACGGTATACCAAACTTCTACAGCTATTTCTTTTTAACGAAACATATTCCTTTATGATACGAATAGTACGATTCTCTGTAAGAGGCCTCGAATCTGTCTTGAAAAAGTTTGTTTCCGAACGCTAAATCTAACTGGCAATGATAGTCAGTTGAAATTTTCTCTTCAAGACCCGGCAGAAGAGACATGTTAAAAGAATCAAAGAACTGTTTCAGGGCCGTTTTACTTTTTAAAAAATTTATATTAAAATCTCCGACAACAACTGTCGGAACAGAGGCATCGTATCTTATATCGAATAAAGGATTAAAATCCTCAAATACTGATCTCAAACTCGCTCCGGGCGATTTGTACAACAAAACAACAGTCATCGGTTCATTTTCAATGGAAACATCCAACCAGCAACGTTCCACATGCGAATTTCTGAAAGGTCTATCGGTTCGCAAAACCCTATTATCCAAATCGTTAACTACATTTTCGGGTGTGTCTTTTAAATAAATGGAAGAACCAAACGCAATTCTACGTGCCGTTCTTGGCAGATAAATACCGCCCACTTCCTTAAAGGATGGCACACTAAAATCATCGGTATCTTTCTTCCACGTTTCAACAAAGCATAATAACTGGGCATTTTTTATTACCGTGTCTGATAAAATATCTTCCAAATGCGCGTTTAAGGACTGCACATTATGAACATAAATGTACACCTTTTCGTTCAAAAACGGTAATACAATACTCTTTGTATCTCGTAATCTTCGAAGTTCCAATTCTACTTGATTGTTTTTAGGCGCATTTGGAACTTGAAATTTACCCTCAATATACAAACCGGAGGCGTTTCTCGCCCTACTGCAAGCAACATATAAATGAGTTCTCTCTAATTTTTTTCTGGGATTACAATGCACTACTACGGACGAGTATGTATCGCCTTGACTCTTGTGTATCGTAATAGCCTCAGAAATTACCAAAGGAAACTGTCTCCTAGAGACTGAAACATTATTTTGCCTCCATTTTCTACTAAATGCCTTAATAACCTTCTCGACAGGAGTCCAAGTCCTGTTATAGTTATTCTGCTCGTACAATCCAAGACACTTTTGTCTCAAACACTTCCCAACATTAGCATCAGCAAACTCAATCCAAACCCTGAACGGAATTTGTTCCCCGAGCCTATTTTTACCGTACTCTATCTTCCTTAACCAACCTGTCGCACCATTCGTAAGTCCATCAGACGTATCGACATTGTTAGTCATCATATATCTCGCACCACAAGCGAGTGATAGTTCTTTAGGGAGACCATACGTATCAGACGTTGCTAACGTTTGAATTTGGGAAAGAATGTTACTTTTAACTTCGCTACTAAGATCACCATTTACAACATCTACTGAAAATGAAATACACTTTTCCGTACTCATTTTTAATAGAGTCTCTTGGTTAAATTGGTTGACTTCAACGTTAGTAGGGAAAAGATGTATCGCTTCTTTTGGCGGTACACGCTCTCTGTTTACTTCCAAACTTACGAATAAGTCAATATCATCCTGATTCATAGTTCCCACAGCCATTCTATTCAAAGCTTCCGCAAACCTCTTATCATCTTTTTGCCTCATAATTTCTTCAAGCTCACTAAATTGGAATTCCTCCCATATTGGGTTACCAATTAAAGACGCATATGGATTGTCACTATCACTTTGACTTTGAAAAGCGAAATGATCCCGGACGGGTCTAAGTTGGTTAAAATCTCCAACTAAAAGTACAGAGACACCACCAAAATAATCTGGGCAACCCATTATCTCTTGCATTCTCGAGTTAACTCGGTTAAAAACTTTCGCACCAACCATTGATATTTCGTCAATAATTAACAACTTCACTTGACCATACATCAATCTACAATTGTGAAGAGTTTCACTTTCTAATCTGGAAATGTTTCCGGCAAATTGACTGACGGGTAGACAAAAGGTACTATGCAAAGTCGCCCCACCTATATTAAAGGCAGCCTTGCCCGTAGGTGCGCATCGCAGAACTTTAACCTCCGAGGGATTAGACCCTGGTTGCTTATTGTAAAATCTAGTAACAGATTCAAATATGGCACTTATCAAAACGCTTTTTCCAACACCAGCGCCTCCTGTAACAAATAGCCGTAAAGGCGTTTCTTTGCACTTTAAATGGTGCAGAACTTCATAAAATATTTCTTTCTGTTTCAAATTCAGCTTTCTAACAAGGGCATTGTATTCTGAATCATTAACTAACGTGACTGATGGAGCAACAGTTTTTTCCGCATTACCATCAAGAATATCTCTGTTAATATTTCCTATTGCCTCTTCCACTGTATTAATTAAAAATTCAGAATCTTCAACAATTAAAGACCTATCTATTTCATTTTGATGTTCCAATTCAGGTTGGATATTAGTAAGATCAGCTTCAATAGCTTCACTTTCGAAATCTCTCACAGCCTGTTCAATAGCTACTTCGTCAATTTCATTATGAAATTCTTTTCTATATTCTGTTATAATCTCAAGTCTAAGCTCATACTCAGATTTTACATCCTTTGTCAAAATATCTCTACTCTCATCACGCCAAGGCGAGAATAACATGATTTGTTCACGATAAAACTGCTCGGGATCTTTCACTAAATTGAATCTACGATACCGTATAATTTTAGAATGACCACGTTTTCTAATGAACCCTGAATCATTTTTCAGTTTTAACCATTTACCACATTGAACTTCATCGCTCTCACCGTCATCAATATGACTTTGAGTTTTCGAAACTCTACGACTTCTGGAAAATTCATACCAAGCCGCAAATTGAGCTAACGTTACTGCCTCTAAATCATCTGGCCTTTGAACATAATGGTCTAACATTCCAGAAGCGAAAACATCCAAACTATCTTTGGACAATTGTTCAAGCTCAAATTTGCTTTTGAGAATATGAACACGATTCTCGGGCACATTTGTATTAACATAAATGCAAGCCCGGCTACACCTGGAGACTGGAATTTGTAAAGCGCTATAAGCCGCTTCCTGCGCGCTTACCTCGTGCGCGTTCAAAAACTGATTAGCAATCACCTTCAACTTTTGCTTCACCGTACATTTATCTGACTGCGCTCGTTTAGCAGCTTCACGCAGAAGCATTGACATACCACGCTGAGATTTTCCTATATAAGACACGATATACATAACCAGAGCGTAAGGATCAAGAACAAACTGAATGTCCATATTCGCTTGCCAGAGGCGCAAAGTGCACGGGTTGTACGGATTAACCCTAGTATCTTTAGGGTGTCTTTTCAATAAAACCACTTTCCTTTTGAGATCATACGTAATGGCTTTAATATAATCATCTTCAGTTATACGCAACTTTTCCAACAACTCCTCAAAACTATCTACCCACAATTCTTTTTCTTTCGATTGCAAAAGCTCACGCAATTTCTTGGAATTGTTCTTACACTTAAGTTCTTCGTCAAGAGTACCGGGTTCTCTTAAACTCGGATCATAAATAATAGTTCTAGGCATGGGAGGAAATGGAATTCCAAAACGACAAACTGAACTATCATTAACCTTCTTCCTACACGTTGTCGTGTGTTTATGCATTTGCAATGACGTTAACAAATCCCCATTATCATCGTTCAATTTACCAGCGCAAGAAATAACTTTATCAATATATTCCTCTACCTCTTTAACATTTGACAAGTCACCTTTAAGCTTCGGCGCATCTTTAATCCAAATCAACCCATGTTGATGAGGAGAGCCTCTTTGCTGTATTTCAACCCTGAAGTAATAATCTTCAATAACACCAAGAGGGCCTAGCTTTTGCAGAGCTTTAAGAAGAGCCCGAAAACGGTGGTCAAAATATCTAGCACAAGTAACAGGATCATCCTGAATCAACTTTGCCTTTTCCGAAAAACTTAAATTGCCAATATCATCATTCGCTAAGCGATCCTGACCCGAAGTCACCCTCAATATGTTCAAAAGCTCAGGCCATTTGCCTTCCGCAGCTGAAAACGTTATAAAAAAGGTAGCCGTACCAAGCTGTCTAATCATAGCCATTAACTCTTTCTGCCTATGCTGCCAATATGAAGGCGAGGACTGCAAATTTTCTAATACTCTAAAACCATCATCCTGCTTAACAATTGAATTGAGTGCACCAGCAGACGATAAAAACCCAGCAGTGTAGTTTGAGCCATCTTTTCTCTTGGTTTTTCTCATACAAACTTGTATGGAATCTCTAACTTTCATAGTTTCTAACTTAACAAAAGTGTAAAACAATTTAGACGGATTTTTAGCACAACGCCTATCAACATTACGAAGTTCCCACTTGGCAATGTCCCCAAAACTACCTTTAACTTTAAGGTCTCTCTTCTGACCCACATAAATACAGGGGAATGACAATTCCTCCGCGTCCTCGTCATAGAGTAAAGACATTGGCGTTTGACCTTCACCAGGAGCAAACTTAACATGCATGGTATTAGTGGGTAGGAAATCAGACAATGACACTAACAACGTGTCTTGATTCCCAACTGGGAATGAATTAACTTCGTTAGATTCATTCCAAATTTCATCACTATCATTCTCATTCTCTACATTCATTGACCCTTGTGGGTTTTCACTTAATGTATCACCATGGTTTAACTGACGGTCATTTTCGTCAACAATAAATTCAAGTTCTTCTGGAATTGGATCTAATATATCGCTCCTAACGGTTATCCCATGCTTAATATACAACGGTGTTTTCACCAAAACCTTAAGAGCTTCGTGCATTTTTTTCGGCCTAACAGTTTCATACAAATAGGGTGTATTATATTGCATTCTTCTCATAAACTCAATTTGAATAGTATCTGTTTCACGTGGTAACCTAGGTAACACTGAAACGGTAGACTCTACATTTATAGGAACGTTGACCACGTTTCCCTTAATCCCCCTTTGTTGATCACAACCTAACCTTCTTATTTGCATAAAAGGTATTCTTGGTGAAATCATTCTTCCCTCCAAATTAGACAAATTAACTAGTTCTGCCGGAATTTCAGGGAATTCAAATCCATTTTCTCTGGAAAACTTGGGGATTTCGTTCTTTTTCACAGCTTTATTACAAGTACTACATAAAAATACTTTGTCACCTAATTCACGACCGTGAATACCAGGGACAGCCAGAAACACCGCAGACTTAACTAAGCTACCCGATGCTTTAAAAAAAAGATTTGAGCATCCTTCACATGGAAACGTTGGACCTTCTTTAATACTTTCAAAATAAGTCTGCTCTATAAACAAAGGATTTGTCCTCCTTTCAGCCATAGACAATCTATTTCTAGAACGCTCTGGGTTTCTAACATTTACATTTTCACGCCTGGCAGCCATAGCCAACTGATTTCTAACACTTTCAGTTTCAACGTACTCTAAATCTTGTCGTTTATTAGCCATAGCCAACTGATTTCTAACACGTTCAGTTTCAACGTACTCTAAATCTTGTCGTTTATTAGCCATAGCCAACTGATTTCTAACACGTTCAGTTTCAACGTACTCTAAATCTTGTCGTTTATTAGCCATAGCCAACTGATTTCTAACACGTTCAGTTTCAACGTACTCTAAATCTTGTCGTTTATTAGCCATAGCCAACTGATTTCTAACACGTTCAGTTTCAACGTACTCTAAATCTTGTCGTTTATTAGCCATAGCCAACTGATTTCTAACACGTTCAGTTTCAACGTACTCTAAATCTTGGCGTTTACTAGCCTTACTCAACTGATTTCTAACACGTTCAGTTTCAACGTACTCTAAATCTTGGCGTTTACTAGCCTTACTCAACTGATTTCTAACACGTTCAGTTTCAACGTACTCTAAATCTTGGCGTTTACTAGCCATAGCCAACTGATTTCTAACACGTTCAGTTTCAACATACTCTAAATCTTGGCGTTTACTAGCTTCACTCAATTGATTTTTAACACGTTCAGTTTCAACGTACTCTAAATCTTGCCGTTTATTAGCCATACTTATCTGGTTCTTAACAATTTCGCTTGCTCTATACCGTTCATCCAGCCTTTTAACTCTCTTGGTCAGTATACCAACTTGGTGTTCCCTTTCACGATATGACTCATTCTCCCGCTTTTTGGCCATTGCTCGCGCCTCTTTCATTCTATACTCTTCATTCTGTCTCAAAATTCTCATTCTCTCTAACGGATATACATTACCATGAGACGTACAAGGTAATTGTTCATCGTTCGCTACCATTGTCGAACTATTAGCATTATTACTAACTAAATTCATAGGTTCATCGTCAGTAACCAGCTCTGGGTTTACAAAAGAGCGATCTGAAAGAGAACTACCGTGGCCGACTGGCGACGCCATAGAACTATCAAACATATTAGAACTGGACGTTCTAGCACCGCTACCTTCACCCTTAGCTTTTTTCTGAGCTGCTAAAACTCGTCTCCTTTCATTTTCTCTCTTTTTAAACTCTGGATCCGATCTTTTTGCCCTCATCCTTTCCCTAGCTTTACGCTTTCGCATTTCCTCCTTACTCTCAACATTATCTTCCTCCATTTTACATACAAAAAGTCAAATACTCACAAAAAGAAGCGGCAAAAACCTGCTGGCTCTTTACAACCACTTAATTTCACTTTATCTCCAACTTCCAACAATAATAATATACCGGTAGTTTAATTGACAACCTACTAGCATAGAAATTCTTATTAAGAATGGCTCCCGCGGGCTAAAAAGGTCAATTTTCAACTAGGTGGGCGTTATCTCATTAGATTTAAAAAATATCATTTTTGTGATTTTTTTTCGAACTGTTATCTAAAGCTAGATGGTTTTAAGTCAAAAACAAGGAGTGTAAACACAATAGTGGAAGCTTTAATCTTATTCAAAACATAAATATCAATTTTTATCTCTACAATTTGCTTAAAAATGTATTTTTTAACCCTGCCCAACATTTCGGATTTTTCTAAAGCAATCTTAGAATCAAAGCTCATAAAATATTTTTAACAAAAAATAAATGTTTAAAATTCTTATTAATAATAAATCAAGAGGATTAAAAAATGTTAGTTTAATTTAAGCTTTTATCTTGATTACACTCTACAGCTACACTACTCTTACACAAACAAGGAGTATAAACCTATTAGTGGAAACAGTATTTTTATTCAAATATGAAACAATCCCGCTTATGTTTATCATCTCTGGGCATTGGTAAAAATTCACTCCATTACTCCTAGGTATTCACAGGATTTTAGTCCTTTATAACTCAAATTCGTCTGATTATGTTTTAAAAAACTTTTTCCTTATCATTGTGGTGTTTCGCGACGGTAAAAAATATATAAATACGCCACTAATAAAATATATAGTCTCAACTTCTCAATTCTTTAAGAAAAGAAATTGAAAACACCCAAGGAGTATGAACAGAGGTGTGGAAGTTTCAAAGATGGCCGCGAATTGAAAACATCTTTCTAATTGTGTACCAACAACGCGAATGAGCCCAAAACAGGGAAACACAACCTACCACACTTACGATAGTTTCACACTTACCAACCGTTACCTCTCTAACTGAGACAGTGACACAACAAACTGCATTTGTTATTTATCCTAATTCAACTCCTCTACTCCGTCTCTATTAACATCAATACTCGACCTATTTTAATTTTCTAGAGTTTCCATGATTAGTAATACAGTGGGCGAAATTCTTAAATACTCGCTCTATATTAACTATGAAATGTGTACAGTGTATCGACTTTATACGCAATCTTCATTACTCGTCCTATATAAACTTTGACTATATGGCTTTAGTTAGCACAGATTTTACTTAAATAATTTAATAAATATAATTAATATTAAATATTTTCTTCGTTAGTTGTTCGCCTTATTGAGCGTTACATCGCGTTTATAAAGAACAATTAGACATTCTTGAGAGACTTGACTAATATTGGCGTTTGAAATGAAGCATACGCCGGTTGCATTACCTTACTCAAATAGGTAGTATATAAGGGTGTCGAACTACAGCTAATAGCAAGAACAACCGCAATTGCGAAAAACTTTGGTGGCGATCCCACCTTAGGGAGGCTAGACGTTTCTCGTAACCCTAGCTGATCGCCGCGAATGTCTTAAATCCAACGATGACGATGGAGTAGAAGCCAGGTGTACAGACTGGTGTCCAAGTGGAATGGACGAAGACCAGAAGATGGTGGTGATTAGAAGCCAGTATGTACAGACTGGTGTCCGTGTGGGATGGACGAAGACCAAAAGATGGTGGTGATTAGAAGCCAGTATGTACAGACTGGTGTCCATGTGGGATGGACGAAGACCAAAAGATGGTGGTGATTAGAAGCCAGTAAGTTCAGATTGGTCTCCATGCGGGATGGACGAAGACCAAAAGATGGTGGTGATTAGAAGCCAGTAAGTACAGATTGGTCTCCGTGTGGGATGGACAAAAACCAGAAGATGGTGGTGTGAGAACTCAAGTAGAGGAGCCATTTCCGTGACTGTGAAAGCAGTTCGGAAATGGCGAACACGTTTGCTCCGATTTGGAAACTGCGAACGCGGTCACGTGGGTGTAACAACAGACACACAGACACACACCCCGACACACCCCCACACACACACACACACACACACACACACGTCGAAATTAGAACCTCTCCGTGACATACGTCACTCGGAGAGGTAAAAATAATTATTTGAATATAAAAGAAGGGAAATTTATAATATTGCAATGCTTCAATAGCATTTAGATAAACCACCAACGGGCTTGTGGCGTAATGGATAACGCGTCTGCCTTCGAAGCAGAAGATTCCAGGTTCGAGTCCTGGCAAGCTCGGTATTAACATTTAAAGATGATTATTAGAATATAATGGAAGGGAAATTTATAATATTGCAATTCTTCAATAGCATTTAGATTAACCTCCAACGGGCTTGAGGCGCAATGGATAACGCGTCTGTCTTCGAAGCAGAAGATTCCAGGTTCGAGTCCTGGCAAGCTCGGTATTAACATTTAAAGATGATTATTAGAATATAACGGAAGGGAAATTTATAATATTGCAATTCTTCAATAGCATTTAGGTTAACCTCCAACGGGCTTGAGGCGCAATGGATAACGCGTCTGTCTTCGAAGCAGAAGATTCCAGGTTCGAGTCCTTGCAAGCTCGGTATTGACATTTAAAGATGATTATTTGAATATAACGGAAGGGAAATTTATAATATTGCAATTCTTCAATAGCATTTAGATAAACCTCCAACGGGCTTGTGGCGCAACGGATAACGCAGCTGTCTACGGAGCAAAAGATCTAGGTTCGAGTCTTGGAAAGCTCGGTGTTTATTTTAATTAAAGATCTTTTATGCGTCATAAAAGTGCATAAAAAAAATGTTTGGAAAAGTTTTTGATAGAACGTAGCAAGGGCTTGTTGCGTTATGGATAACGCGTCTGCCTTCGAAGCAGAAGATTCCAGGTTCGAGTCCTGGCAAGCTCGGTATTAACATTTAAAGATGATTATTGGAATGTAACGGAAGGGAAATTTATAATATTGCAATGCTTCAATAGCATTTGGATTAACCTCCAACGGGCTTGTGGCGCAATGGATAACGCGTCTCCCTACGGAGCAGAAGATTTAAGGTTCGAATCCTGGCAAGCTCGGTATTTACATTTAAAGATGATTGTTAGAATATAACGCAAGGGAAATTTATAACATTGCAATGCTTCAATAGCATTTAGATAAACCTCCAACGGGCTTGTGGCGCAATGGATAGCGCGTCTGCCTACGGAGCAGAAGATTCTAGGTTCGAGTCATGGCAAGCTCGGTGTTTATTTAAATTAAAGATCTTTTATGCGTCATAAAAATGCATTAATTTAATGTTTGGAAAAGTTTTTGATAGAACGAAGCAAGGGCTTGTGGCGTATTGGATAACGCGTCTGCCTTCGAAGCAGAAGATTCCAGGTTCGAGTCCTGGCAAGCTCGGTATTAACATTTAAAGATGATTATTAGAATATAACGGAAGGAAAATTTATAATATTGCAATTCTTCAATACCATTTAGATTAACCCCCAACGGGCTTGAGGCGCAATGGATAACGCGTCTGTCTTCGAAGCAGAAGATTCCAGGTTCGAGTCCATGCAAGCTCGGTATTAACAATTAAAGATGATTATTTGAATATAACGGAAGGGAAATTTATAATATTGCAATGCTTCAATAGCATTTAGATAAACCTCCAACGGGCTTGTGGCGCAATGGATAACGCGTCTGCCTACGGAGCAGAAGATCTAAGGTTCGAGTCCTGGCAAGCTCGGTATTAACATTTAAAGATGATTATTGGAATGTAACGGAAGGGAAATTTATAATATTGCAATGCTTCAATAGCATTTGGATTAACCTCCAACGGGATTGTGGCGCAATGGATAACGCGTCTCCCTACGGAGCAGAAGATTTAAGGTTCGAATCCTGGCAAGCTCGGTATTTACATTTAAAGATGATTGTTAGAATATAACGCAAGGGAAATTTATAACATTGCAATGCTTCAATAGCACTTAGATAAACCTCCAACGGGCTTGTGGCGCAATGGATAGCGCGTCTGCCTACGGAGCAGAAGATTCCAGGTTCGAGTCATGGCAAGCTCGGTGTTTATTTAAACTAAAGATCTTTTATGCGTCATAAAAATGCATTAATTTAATGTTTGGAAAAGTTTTTGATAGAACGAAGCAAGGGCTTGTGGCGTAATGGATAACGCGTCTGCCTTCGAAGCAGAAGATTCCAGGTTCGAGTCCTGGCAAGCTCGGTATTAACATTTAAAGATGATTATTAGAATATAATGGAAGGGAAATTTATAATATTGCAATTCTTCAATAGCATTTAGATTAACCTCCAACGGGCTTGAGGCGCAATGGATAACGCGTCTGTCTTCGAAGCAGAAGATTCCAGGTTCGAGTCCTTGCAAGATCGGTATTAACATTTAAAGATGATTATTTGAATATAACGGAAGGGAAATTTATAATATTGCAATGCTTCAATAGCATTTAGATAAACCTCCAACGGGCTTGTGGCGCAACGGATAACGCAGCTGTCTACGGAGCAAAAGATCTAGGTTCGAGTCTTGGAAAGCTCGGTGTTTATTTTAATTAAAGATCTTTTATGCGTCATAAAAGTGCATAAATACAATGTTTGGAAAAGTTTTTGATAGAACGTAGCAAGGGCTTGTTGCGTTATGGATAACGCGTCTGCCTTCGAAGCAGAAGATTCCAGGTTCGAGTCCTGGCAAGCTCGGTATTAACATTTAAAGATGATTATTGGAATGTAACGGAAGGGAAATTTATAATATTGCAATACTTCAATAGCATTTGGATTAACCTCCAACGGGCTTGTGGCGCAATGGATAACGCGTCTCCCTACGGAGCAGAAGATTTAAGGTTCGAATCCTGGCAAGCTCGGTATTTACATTTAAAGATGATTGTTAGAATATAACGCAAGGGAAATTTATAACATTGCAATGCTTCAATAGCATTTAGATAAACCTCCAACGGGCTTGTGGCGCAATGGATAGCGCGTCTGCCTACGGAGCAGAAGATTCTAGGTTCGAGTCATGGCAAGCTTGGTATTAACATTTAAAGATGATTATTAGAATATAACGGAAGGGAAATTTAAAATATTGCAATGGCTCAATAGCATTTAGATAAACCTCCAACGGACTTGTGGCGCAATGGATAACGCGTCTGCCTACAGAGCAAAAGATTCTAGGTTCGAGTCCTGGCAAGCTCGGTGTTTATTTTAATTAAAGATCTTTTATGCGTCATAAAAATGCATTAATTTAATGTTTGGAAAAGTTTTTGATAGAACGAAGCAAGGGCTTGTGGCGTAATGGATAACACGTCTGCCTACGGAGCAGAAGATTCCAGGTTTGAGTCCTGGCAAGCTTGGTATTAACATTTAAAGATGATTATTAGAATATAACGGAAGGGAAATTTAAAATATTGCAATGGCTCAATAGCATTTAGATAAACCTCCAACGGACTTGTGGCGCAATGGATAACGCGTCTGCCTACAGAGCAAAAGATTCTAGGTTCGAGTCCTGGCAAGCTCGGTGTTTATTTTAATTAAAGATCTTTTATGCGTCATAAAAATGCATAAATACAATGTTTGGAAACGTTTTTGATAGAACGAAGCAAGAGCTTGTGGCGTAATGGATAACGCGTCTGCCTTCGAAGCAGAAGATTCCAGGTTCGAGTCCTGGCAAGCTCGGTATTAACATTTAAAGATGATTATTAGAATTTAACGGAAGGGAAATTTATAATATTGCAATGCTTCAATAGCATTTAGACTAACCTCCATCGGGTTTGTGGCGCAATGGATAACTTGTCTGCCTACGGAGCAAAAGATTCTAGGTTCGAGTCCTGGCAAGCTCGGTGTTTATTTTAATTAAAGATCTTTTATGCGTCATAAAAATGCATAAATACAATGTTTGGAAAAGTTTTTGATAGAACGAAGCTAGGGCTTGTGGCGTAATGGATAACGCGTCTGCCTTCGAAGCAGAAGATTCCAGGTTCGAGTCCTGGCAAGCTCGGTATTAACATTTAAAGATGATTATTAGAATATAACGGAAGGTTAATTTATAATATTGCAATGCTTCAATAGCATTTTGATTAACCTCCAACGGGCTTGTGGCGCAATGGATAACGCGTCTGCCTTCGAAGCAGAAGATTCCAGGTTCGAGTCCTGGCAAGCTCGGTATTAACATTTAAAGATGATTATGAGAATATAACGGAAGGGAAATTTATAATATTGCAATGCTTCAATAGCATTTAGATTTACCTCCAACGGGCTTGTGGCGCAATGGATAACGCGTCTGCCTTCGAAGCAGAAGATTCCAGGTTAGAGTCCTGGCAAGCTCGGTATTAACATTTAAAGATGATTATGAGAATATAACGGAAGGGAAATTTATAATATTGCAATGCTTCAATAGCATTTAGATTTACCTCCAACGGGCTTGTAGCGCAATGGATAACGCGTCTGCCTACGGAGCAGACGATTTAAGGTTGAGTCCTGGCAAGCTCGGTATTAACATTTAAAGATGATTATTGGAATGTAACGGAAGGGAAATGTATAATATTGCAATGATTCAATAGCATTTAGATTAACCTCCCACGGGCTTGTGGCGCAATGGATATCGCGTCTGCCTACGGAGCTGAAGATTCTAGGTTTGAGTCGTGACAATCTCGGTATTAACATTTAAAGATGATTATTAGAATATAACGGAAGGGAAATTTAAAATATTGCAATGCTTCTATAGCATTTAGATAAACCTCCAACGGGCTTGTGGCGCAACGGATAACGCGGCTGCCTACGGAGCAAAAGAATCTAGGTGCGAGTCCTGGGAAGCTCGGTGTTTATTTTAATTAAAGATCTTTTATGCGTCATAAAAATGCATAAATACAATGTTTGGAAAAGTTTTTGATAGAACGAAGCAAGGGCTTGTGGCGTAATGGATAACGCCTCTGCCTTCGAAGCAGAAGATTCCAGGTTCGAGTCCTGGCAAGCTCGGTATTAACATTTAAAGATGATTATTAGAATATAACGAAAGGGAAATTTATAATATTGCAATGTTTCAATAGCATTTAGATTAACCTCCAACGGGCTTGTGGCGCAATGGATAACGCGTCTGCCTTCGAAGCAGAAGATTCCAGGTTCGAGTCCTGGCAAGCTCGGTATTAACATTTAAAGATGATTATGAGAATATAACGGAAGGGAAATTTATAATATTGCAATGCTTCAATAGCATTTAGATTTACCTCCAACGGGCTTGTAGCGCAATGGATAACGCGTCTGCCTACGGAGCAGACGATTTAAGGTTGAGTCCTGGCAAGCTCGGTATTAACATTTAAAGATGATTATGAGAATATAACGGAAGGGAAATTTATAATATTGCAATGCTTCAATAGCATTTAGATTTACCTCCAACGGGCTTGTAGCGCAATGGATAACGCGTCTGCCTACGGAGCAGACGATTTAAGGTTGAGTCCTGGCAAGCTCGGTATTAACATTTAAAGATGATTATTGGAATGTAACGGAAGGGAAATTTATAATATTGCAATGATTCAATAGCATTTAGGTTAACCTCCCACGGGCTTGTGGCGCAATGGATAACGCGTCTGCCTACGGAGCAGAAGATTCCAGGTTTGAGTCCTGGCAAGCTTGGTATTAACATTTAAAGATGATTATTAGAATATAACGGAAGGGAAATTTAAAATATTGCAATGGCTCAATAGCATTTAGATAAACCTCCAACGGGCTTGTGGCGCAATGGATAACGCGTGTGCCTACAGAGAAAAAGATTCTAGGTTCGAGTCATGGCAAGCTTGGTGTTTAGTTTAATTAAAGATCTTTTATGCGTCATAAAAATGCATAAATACAATGTTTGGAAACGGTTTTGATAGAACGAAGCCAGAGCTTGTGGCGTAATGGATAACGCGTCTGCCTTCGAAGCAGAAGATTCCAGGTTCGAGTCCTGGCAAGCTCGGTATTAACATTTAAAGATGATTATTAGAATATAACGGAAGGGAAATTTATAATATTGCAATGCTTCAATAGCATTTAGATTAACCTCCATCGGGTTTGTGGCGCAATGGATAACTTGTCTGCCTACGGAGCAAAAGATTCTAGGTTCGAGTCCTGGCAAGCTCGGTGTTAATTTTAATTAAAGATCTTTTATGCGTCATAAAAATGCATAAATACAATGTTTGGAAAAGTTTTTGATAGAACGAAGCAAGGGTTTGTGGCGTAATGGATAAAGGCTCGTTTTCAATCAAGGAAAATATCGACGCTTTTAGCTTTTGATTGAAGTGCCAAAAAAGCGCGATTTTCAATCGGCGCGCTACCGCGAGAGAAAAAAGCAAACTGCGAAAATACTAACCGTTTTCAAACTGGTCGCGCAAAGCTTTAAACGGTGTGGTTACCGATATCACGTGATAGTGGGTGGGTACCAAAACAAAAACTATAAACAAATATGGCGGTCAGCTCGAGAAGACGGCGTATTTTGATGAGAAAACAATTGTTATTAATTCAATTGTGTTACGAAATTACCTTAAACGCCAAGAGAAAATACAAGCGGAAAAGGTGGTGGGTTCACCCTATTTGGAGAAAGCGAGAAACGGAAGGCCACTACCGGACTTTGGTAATTATATTCGTCAAATTCTTGGTCGAAATGTATAGTCCTGATTTACCAATCCTTTGATCAGGTGAAAACAATGAGGGAAACTGATCACAAGAAATTTGCAAACTTTACGAGAATGGAACCAAGTTTATTTGATAAACTTTTGAAATTGGTAGGGCCTCATATACAAAAAAATCCTCCTGGTCGAAAACCAATATCTCCAGGGGAGAGACTCGCTTTAACGTTACGGTGAACATTTTACTAGATTTATAATCCATTCTATAAAGTGAATGTTGTCAATTAAAATATTTAACTTTATAGTTTCTTGTCAACTGGTGACGGGTTTGATTCCATGGCGTATGCTTTTCGTCTAGGAAAAACTACCACCCATAACATTATTAAAGAAACATGTCAGGCACTTTGGGAGGTTCTGCAACCTTTGTATTTACCGGTAAACTTTCTTCTGAGTATCATGTATTTCAGAGAATATTTTTAATAATATTAAATATTTAGCAACCTACTGAAGAGACTTGGAAGATGGCTGAAGCCGATTATCGAACACGGTGGAATTATCCAACATGCTGCGGTGCCGTAGATGGCAAGCATGTCATGATACAACAACCATCAAACAGTGGAACATTGTATTATAATTACAAAGTAAGTGATAATTATCTTGATTTAACCATTTAGAACGCATTATATGCCCCCTTGGGCTATATGATAGTCACCTGACACCAGTGACATTTAATTTATTTCTTATTGATAGGGCTTCAACTCGATTGTTTTGATGGCTGTTGTGGACGCGAAATATAGATTTTTAGTTGTGGATATTGGAGGATACGGTTCACATTCTGATGGTGGAATTTTTAAGTCTTCCTCATTTGGACAAGCTGTTGAAAGCAATAAAGCTGGACTTCCTCCACCAGTGTTTCTACCAAAGACGGACGTTTCTTCTCCCCACGTGCTTGTTGGAGATGATGCTTTCCAACTTTTAAAGAATTTCATGAAACCATATTCCCGAGAAGGTCGCCTCACGAATTCTCAAATTATTTTTAATTATCGTTTAAGCAGAGCTAGGTAGGTTTGAAAGAAGCTTGAAATCAGGGCTGTGCGAGTCCTGATTTTTGGGTTACGATTCCAAGTTTGAAATGACAATGTGACTTTATTCTTCTAAATTATTGTTAAATTATATAGGAGGTGTAGTGAAAATGCCTTCGGTATTTTAGTCACACGTTGGAGAGTTTTCCGTAGACCTCTAATGTTAAAGCCATGTAACGTCGACAAAGTTATTAGAGCTTGTGTTGTGCTACATAATTTTTTAATGATTGACGAAGAAGCTATGGAACAAAAAATTTATTGCCCAATGGACTTTGCGGATTCTGTAGACCAAAAAACTGGATGTATTGTAAACGGAAAATGGCATGATCAACTTAAAAATCATCCGTCAGAAGGACTTCAGCAACCAAAAGCCACAACAGCGCGAAATTACGGAAGAGAAGTTGCTGCCATTAGAGACAATTATGCAAATTATTTTGAAGGGATAGGTTCTGTTGACTGGCAGTGGGATTTGGTGGGCGTGAAAAGAACAAACACAACAAATAAATAAAATAGGTAATATTTATTGGTACGAAGCAGAATAATTGGAACTTTGTTTCATATTAATCACAATCCTCTATGTATTTCAGAATGGTGTCGATGACGTCTCTTTCACATCGCCTTCTCTTTCTTGGATCAACTTCTCTAATCAGAGAAGCTGCATAGTCCGCAAATGCACACGCGGAGTCGTCGGGTTTATTTAGTTCTCTATAAAAAGTTATTTTAATAAAAGTTACTTAAAATTTACTCAGTATATTAAATCCATAAATATTCACTTGTTGCAATGAGCCAACGCTTCTAAAATGGAAGATGGTGGGATTGATTGAGGTTCCTTCTTTTTTTTGGGTTTCTCAGCTCTTTCGTGGATAAGTTTTCTTTTGGCGAGTGATATTTTGGATGCAGGGGTGTTGGAAGATTCACTAGATGTTCCCTCTGTCCCTTTAGAGGTACAAGGAGATGGGTCATCCAAGTTTGTAATAGTGATATTTGATTCTTCCAATTGGCCGCCGCCATCGTCAGGTTCCAATATTTCTTCATTTATTGTAAATTCCTTGCCCATAATTGTACACGTGAATGTATGTGCTCCTGTCACCTCTTTGGAGTTTTGCGCACATGATGAATCTTCCTTATCGGTATGATTGTTCTGTTCATCTGTACGATTGTTATCGTCAAGGTTTGTGCTGGATGATTCGTCCAACGATGAGAAATTCGAAGTTGTACTATAGTGTATAAATTACTTACAGTTAGGTTTTAGAAAGACCTTCTAGTGCCAAAAAGTAGGCTCAAAATAAAATGTAAATATTTTAAATCCTTTTACGGGGTACAATAGGTCCAACCCATTCCCTTAATAGTTCTGAGACCTTTACGTTTCCAAGACAAATACACTTACTCTCTTCTCTTAACAACATCTTTTAAAAACAGCATCATCTTGAAAAATGGCCAGTTAACTGAGTCAAACACAGATTCATCTACTTCCTGGCCACTCTTGGAAGCTGTTACTGTGTGGTAATGAATTCTGAACTGGTCAAATAAGATTTTCCATTTTTTCTTACAATCATCCTCTGATAAATTGTACATTTTAGCAAAAGTACATACAAATTAGCTAAATAATGCATTTTTTGTACTCACTCTTTAAGTTTAATTCCACTCCTATTTCTTTCCAAGATTGTTCAGCGAGGTCTCGGTCTTTATAAACCGTTAACCCTCGGTTCCATAAGTTTGGTTTTTGACGTACCAAGTCAATAAGCGATTCCTTTTCAGTAGCGGCCACCTTTTTCGCTGCCTCTCTTTCTAATCTTAGTATTTCTTTTATTTCTTTTTTTGTTGGCATTTTTAATTAAAATAAATTCAGGGGAGTAAAATTAAATCCCTAAAGTCACCCACGGTTTCACCGAGTCGAAAAGACGAGCAGTCGACACACACTCCGAGGCAAAAATATTGGTGAATTTCTATTGGACAACTAAACTGTGACGTATAGAGATTATAAACGTCCATCGCGCTTGAAAGCAAAAAGT
This sequence comes from Phalangium opilio, assembly GCF_054372755.1. Lineage (NCBI taxonomy): Eukaryota > Metazoa > Arthropoda > Arachnida > Opiliones > Phalangiidae > Phalangium > Phalangium opilio. Next base: position 2,315,885 of record NW_028324201.1, on the reverse strand, counting down.
TACAGCAACTATCTACGCTGGATAGAAAGCTGCTGGAACAGACATTCAAGCAAAAGCGGTGCCAATGAAAGCTTAAAGCTTCGGCTCAAGCGCGGTTGAAAACGGCTAAATATTTTGCTTTTGCTTTTGCTGTGATTTTTCAAGCAAAAGCTTGCGTTTTCGATCAAAAAAGCTTGATTGAAAACGGGCCTTAACGCGTCTGCCTTCGAAGCAGAAGATTCCAGGTTCGAGTCCTGGCAAGCTCGGTATTAACATTTAAAGATGATTATTAGAATATAACGGAAGGGAAATTTATAATATTGCAATGCTTCAATAGCATTTTAATTAACCTCCAACGGGCTTGTGGCGCAATGGATAACGCGTCTGCCTTCGAAGCAGAAGATTCCAGGTTCGAGTCCTGGCAAGCTCGGTATTAACATTTAAAGATGATTATGAGAATATAACGGAAGGGAAATTTATAATATTGCAATGCTTCAATAGCATTTAGATTTACCTCCAACGGGCTTGTAGCGCAATGGATAACGCGTCTGCCTACGGAGCAGACGATTTAAGGTTCGAGTCCTGGCAAGCTCGGTATTAACATTTAAAGATGATTATTGGAATGTAACGGAAGGGAAATTTATAATATTGCAATGATTCAATAGCATTTAGGTTAACCTCCCACGGGCTTGTGGCGCAATGGATAACGCGTCTGCCTACGGAGCAGAAGATTCCAGGTTTGAGTCCTGGCAAGCTTGGTATTAACATTTAAAGATGATTATTAGAATATAACGGAAGGGAAATTTAAAATATTGCAATGGCTCAATAGCATTTAGATAAACCTCCAACGGGCTTGTGGCGCAATGGATAACTTGTCTGCCTACGGAGCAAAAGATTCTAGGTTCGAGTCATGGCAAGCTTGGTGTTTATTTTAATTAAAGATCTTTTATGCGTCATAAAAATGCATAAATACAATGTTTGGAAACGTTTTTGATAGAACGAAGCAAGAGCTTGTGGCGTAATGGATAACGCGTCTGCCTTCGAAGCAGAAGATTCCAGGTTCGAGTCCTGGCAAGCTCGGTATTTACATTTAAAGATGATTATTAGAATATAACGGAAGGGAAATTTATAATATTGCAATGCTTCAATAGCATTTAGATTAACCTCCATCGGGTTTGTGGCGCAATGGATAACTTGTCTGCCTACGGAGCAAAAGATTCTAGGTTCGAGTCCTGGCAAGCTCGGTGCTTATTTTAATTAAAGATCTTTTATGCGTCATAAAAATGCATAAATACAATGTTTGGAAAAGTTTTTGATAGAACGAAGCAAGGGCTTGTGGAGTAATAGATACCGCGTCTGCCTTCCAAGCAGAAGATTCCAGGTTCGAGTCATGGCAAGCTCGGTATTAACATTTAAAGATGATTATTAGAATATAACGGAAGGGAAATTTATAATATTGCAATGCTTCAATAGCATTTTAATTAACGTCCAACGGGCTTGTGGCGCAGTGGATAACGCGTCTGCCTTCGAAGCAGAAGATTCCAGGTTCGAGTCCTGGCAAGCTCGGTATTAACATTTAAAGATGATTATGAGAATATAACGGAAGGGAAATTTATAATATTGCAATGCTTCAATACCATTTAGATTTACCTCCAACGGGCTTGTAGCGCAATGGATAACGCGTCTGCCTACGGAGCAGACGATTTAAGGTTCGAGTCCTGGCAAGCTCGGTATAGAGCATTGACGTTGGGTGGGGCTAAAGGAAGTCACGTGACTCTGACGTCATGGATATACGTCTAAATATTTTTTGGAGGACAAGCAAAGATTTTTGGAGGAAGCTTTAGAGCTCGGTCACTTCTCTCTTTGGCTTATTTAATCAGTTATATTTTAAGTTAATTGCAATTCAGTGTTCCAAAATGGTTAGTTTTTGTTCAGTGTACGGTTGTTCAAAAAGGGCGGATAGAGACGGTGCACATTTATCGTTTTATCGATTTCCCGGGCTGAAAGAAAAAAGTAAAAATAGGGCCTTGGTCAACCTAGCCAAATTAAGAAGAAAACGGTGGATTGAAGCTTTAAAAAGGAAAGATTTAACTACAAAAAAGATTAAGTATGCGAGAATATGTTCTTTGCATTTCATTTCTGGTAAGAAAAATGCATTTACCTATAACTCAGTTGACGATATAATTATACATAATTATTATAAATACATAACGAGAGTATGCATTTCAGGTAAACCTGCTGCTTTGAAAGATGATAAAAATCCAGACTGGGTGCCAAATTTAAATCTGGGCTATGATAAATATGAGGGGCAAGATAAAGTATCTCTTGAAAGAAAACAACGCGCATTGAAAAGATTGCAAACGGAACCATTTCCTTCTCATTCAAGAGTTTCTAATCCAGACTCGTCTTCGAATGAGAGCGAACCTGATGTTAACATTTCTGATTTACCTGATGATGTAGAAGATTTAATGGATGATCCCACATATTTGGACAAATCCATACAAGCTTCTCAAAGTGTAGAGACCAAAGAATGCCAAACTTCTCAAAATATCGAGACGAAAGAGTGCCAAACTGACTTACAGGTGGAAAAATTAGAACAAGACTTAATTGAAGCTCATATTGAGTTGGAAAAATTACAAAGCAAATTAAATTTAGTCTCTGTTTGTCCCGAAAGTTTTAAAGATGATGCTAAAGTAAAATATTATACGGGTTTAGTTTCATTCGAAGCTTTAATGGTTGTATATAACATTGTTGAGCCATTCATACCTTTTAGAAAACTAAAATCTTCCCCACTGACAAAGTTTCAGAAGATGATAATGTTTTTGATGAAACTAAGGCTAAACGTAGATTTCTTAGATTTAGGTTATAGGTTTAATGTTTCAAATAAAACAGCATCTCGCGTGTTTTATTCATGCTTAGACATTTTTTACTCTCGACTTGGACACTTAGTCACACTGAAAAAAATGAGCGTGCTTTCGGCATTCAAAAATGATGGCGACCGTTCAATTTTGAACAAACCTCTATTGACGAATTCAGATTTAACCAGAAAAATTCAATTTTGAACAAGGACTTTTTACGCGTTCAAAACTAACCACTAGCATTCATTTTTGAACAGCTTATATATTACCACTCAAAAAAGAATATTTATCCCATTCAATTTTGAATAACTGCCTTGCGCCAATGAAACGTTCAGACATGGTCGTTTTGGCGTTCTAATAGGATTGTATTAGCATTCAAACTAGAGCGTTTTAGGCGTTCAACTAAGAACATTTTGGCATTCAAATGAGATTGTTTTTCGTGTTCTAACAAGAGTGTTTTTGGCTTTAAAACAAGAGCATTATGGGCGTTCAAAGGTGACTGTTTTTGATATTCAAATGAGACCGTTTTTGGCTTTTTAACGAGAGCGTTATGAGTGTTCACACGGGAGCTTTTTTTCTGTTCAAAGGAGAGCTTTTTGGGCGTTCACGGGAGCAATTCCTGGCGAGTTTTTTGGATGTAATTTTTACAATGGTAAAAATCCAGGTTCATTTAATCAAAATTTTAATATTATAATGCAAAAAATCATTTTTATTATATTTTGATGTTCAAGAACATAATAACTTGCCAATTATTCATTGCCATTATTAAGTCGATTTTCTTGGCTCAGACTATTGATTTTTTCAGGAACACAAGCACACACAGACTCAAATTACGAAATATTATTAGAAAATGGAGGTTAAACGTAAACTAAATTACTTGCTTAACTGGGTGATTAATTACATAATTAAGTTTGATTGGCGATCGTCCTCTCTAAATAATCGTGAAAACTACTAGCTAAGTTTATATACAATAAACACCTGCCTTTTTCAAAATATTGCTTGTTTTGTAGGTCAGGTTAGGTTATGGTTAGAAAAGGCTTAGGTTAGGTTTGGTAAGTGTTAGGTAAGACTTAGTTTAGGTTAGGTGTCTTTAATACCTACGGTTCCAAATTTAAGCTTTGATCCTATTAATACTAGACGTGTGCATATACACACATCCTATAAATTGAATTTTTACCTCTCCGCGTGACGTATGTCGCGGAGAGGTTCAAATTTCGACGTGTCTGTCTGTCTGTCTATCTGTCTGATGTTACACCCCAGGGGACCGTGTTCACAGTTGGAAAATCGGGGTAAATGTGTTCTCAATTTCCAAACCTGAAATTTGGAAAATTGTATTCCGGTTATAATGGCTATTACTCCATTGTCTGTCTAACACCACTATCATCTGGTCTTTTGTCCATCCCACATGGACACCAGTCTGTACTCACTGGCTTCTAAATACCACCATCATCGGGTCTTTTGCCCATCCCACATACTGGCTTCTATCTCCATCATCATCGTTAAGGTTAAGACATAAGCGACGATCGGCTAGGGTTACGAGAAACGTCTAGCCTCCCAATGGCGGGGTCTTTTTCCAAAGGTTCACGCAATTGCGATGTTCTTATCAACAGCTACGATTCGAGTCCTTTATATACTACCTATTTGAGTAAGGCGAAGCAGCAGTCGTATGCTTCATTTCAAACGTCAATATTAGTCAAGTTTCTCAAGAATGATTAATTGTTCTTTTTTAAAACGATGTAACGCTCAATAAGGCGAACAACTAACGAAGAAAATGTTTCATATTAATTATATTTATTTTAGTATTTAAGATAATCTTGTTTCTCAAATTAAAGTTAATACGAAAAGGGTTAAAAAGCAGCCTATGTGATGGTCAGTGTGTGTCCGTCCGTTGTTACACTAGTGCGCCGCTTTAGCAGTTTGTTTTGTGTTGATGTGTAAAGAAATCCTACTGAACCTTAATATTCAACACGACGGAAACACTGCGTAAAACATCTTCCGCCTAACGTGACCGAAACAGAATTAGTGTTCTATTTTTGAAGCAGAGGCTGAGGTAAAATTATTTTCATAACCAATCAAAATGCGTTTCGGGATGAAGCTTCTGCTGACGTCATAATAGGGGAGTTTTTTATCGCCGCTTTGAGTTTTGTTTCAACTCGCCAGTCGCCATTTCCACCTTTGCATGCCATGAATTTTTAGGTTTGAATTCTCTAATCGGATTTCATCGCTAGTCGCTATTGCCGTGTTTGTACGAAATAAACCTTTGATTTGAATCTCTGACCTTAATTTGGTAGAAGTAAGCTCCCTAATTAAGATACCATCAAGGAAAAATCAAAGGCCAAGGCTTAAGTGCCACGTGACTACCTGCCGACCGCCCCTTTTGGTCTGAATTCGGTCGTATGTGTGAACCAAACTAAAATCTTGCCGTCGAAGGCCTGCGTAAAACTCATTTTTTGACGCAGCACGCTAAAGTTTTCGGTCGTCATTTTCGGTCAAGAGGGAACATAGGTAAATAAGTTTGTTAGTAGACCTCTTGACTCGGAGAGGTAATATTTTGGTTTTTCCAACTTGGTTTTTTCAATAATAAGAAATTTTTTTTCGTCGGCAGCGTTTAAAAATAAAATATTTGCTGTCTTTTTTATAGGCTACAAGTGTATTACATTAGGAAATCATATTTGGGTACTCGTTTTATGTTAAAATTTCTTTGCAGTGTTATGTGATGCATATGACTTAAAAATGAAAATAAATATCAAGAAATGTTTTTATAAAGGTACATTTCTTTAATTTAAAATTATTTGGTTCTTGCAAACTATCAATTTTGCTAAATATTTTACAAAAAAATTGGGTTTAGTGCTCATTTTATTTAGCCACTCAATCGTTATAGGTTAAGTAGATGTTTGCAGGAAAAGATAGAATCTTTCCGTTCCCGAGAATAAGTAATTTAATTTCATTGGGAACATTTAACCCAAGATGTTTGTCCCATTTGATGAATCCGACAATTTGCGGCGTTGGTCGGCAGAATGGGAGGAAAGCGGTTAACTACTATAGTCAAATCAACTTGAAATGCTGTAAATAGGGTACTAAAGTGAGGTAAATTGGGTGAATAGAGGCTTAAATTAGGGTATTAATACGGGCAAATAATATTTGACCACGGCGTGAATTGATCACACCAAAATCGTTCTCGTTATATTGTTAATGCAATCCTATTACAACGCGAAACAGTTACGTATGAATGCCAATTCGTTTTCGTTTGAACGCCAAAAGTGCTTACATGTGGACACCAAAATCGCTTACCTTTGAGCGCCAAACACGATCTCGTTTGAACGCCAAACACGACCTCGTTTGAACGCCAAACAAGACCTCGTTTGAACGCCAAACACGACCTCGTTTGAACGCCAAACACGACCTTGTATGAACGCCAAACACGACCTCGTTTGAACGCCAAACACGATCTCGTTTGAACGCCAAACACGACCTCGTTTGAACGCCAAACACGACCTCGTTTGAACGCCAAACACGATCTCGTTTGAACGCCAAACACGATCTCGTTTGAACGCCAAACACGATTTCGTTTGAACGCCAAACACGATCTCGTTTGAACGCCAAACACGACCTCGTTTGAACGCCAAACACGACCTCGTTTGAACGCCAAACACGACCTCGTTTGAACGCCAAACACGACCTCGTTTGAACGCCAAACACGACCTCGTTTGAACGCCAAACACGATCTCGTTTGAACGCCAAACACGACCTCGTTTGAACGCCAAACACGACCTCGTTTGAACGCCAAAACGCTCTCGTATAAATGCTAGTGCAATCATATTTGAATGCCAAAATGACCTAATCTGAACGCTTCGTTAGCGTGAATATTTGAATATCAATATTAGCGTTCAAATATGAACATTTCCTTAACGTGTATAATTGAATACCACTTTACACGTTCATATTTGATTGCTAAGGCGTACCACCACAGTGGCAAGGTATTGAACGCTGAAACATTCAATTTCGAATGTTCTTTTTTTACTGTGCACTTGGCCTTCTCGAGATGATTTGCATAAAACAATGCCAAGGTCCTTTAAAGAAGTCTTTGATAAAAAAGTAACTGTAATTATAGACTGCTTTGAAGTGTTTACTGAAAAACCATCTAACCTATTAGCCAGAGGTCAGCTTTGGTCTCAATATAAACATCACCACACCGTAAAATTTTTAATCGGCATTACACCACAGTGTTCAGTTTCTTTCCTTTCTGAAGCTTGGGGTGGCAGAGTATCTGATAAACATATTACTGAAAACTGTGGGTTATTAGATAAACTTCTTCCCGGTGATATGATACTAGCGGATAGGGGATTTAATATAGCGGATTCAGTTGGGTTTCACTGTGCTGAAGTTAAGTTACCCGCATTCAAAAAAGGGAAGAAGCAGCTATCTCCATATGAAATCGAAGATACACGAAAAATAGCTAGTATAAGGATTCATGTGGAAAGGGTTATTGGATGTGTAAGACAAAAGTATACCATCCTTGAAGGACCAGTTCCGTTAGAAATGTTAAATGATCAGGATGATGATGAAAAAAAAGTAGCTACTATCGACAAGATTGCTCAAGTTTGCTGTGCGTTATTTAACGTATGTCCAGCAATTATTAAAGAATAGATTTAGATTTTTATTTTGAAATTGTAACTTTATTTCAAAATAGGTCATCTTTTTCAAAAACCTTGTTAACATTATCATTAAAATTTAAGTAATAAAAGTATGTCAGATTCAATGTGTCATTTAAAATAGGAACTTCATGACCATTTTTTTACTTGACGCGACAAGTTTTACATTTCCAAGATCCTTTAGGAACTCTCTTAATTTTGAGGCATTTGGTATGGTACCAAATAATTTTACAGTTAGTGGCTTCGCAGAATATCATTCGCTCGTCGTCACTAACTTTCCCATCGCAAATGCACCACTTTTTTGGATTCTGTGCATGGCTAGGTGTATCATCTGTATGTTGCAGTGATGAGCCACTTCGATTACTATTTGTAAAAAGTCTTCCTAAAAGTTCCACCATGACAGCAGCTTGGAAAAACTGAGTGGCTTTGGCTAAATTTGCTTCCCAGAAATTTTTATCTGGCTCAATTCTTTGCATAAATATTTCCCCTTCTTCGGCCCAAACAACAAAATCACAGAACGCTTTATCACAAATGAAAATCTGTGCTTGACACTGGTAATAATACGCATGTTGCTTATCAAGGACTAACGCTCCTCCCATTTGGACTAGGCAATTTTTTTACTCGTGAGATCAGCAACGGATCCTCCCTTCACGCAATAAGGGCATTTAATTTCAACACAACCTTTTTTATCTTTATCACATTCGCAACTGACTAGGGCATCCGGAGAAGCTTCCAAATAAGGGTATTTGGAGTTAATCATCAAACCCACACGAGTAATTGTAAGGTTGCATGATTTATGATTGTGTTGTAGTTTCTTCTCATATGCTTTTAAAGCTACATTTTCATGGCTACATCCCCGTTCCGTTGCTTTAGTTTTGAATTTGTACTTCTCAGGATAACAAATTGATTTAACGAGACTGGGACTAGACAGAGCTGATTTTGTATTGCAGGCTGCTTTGAATTTAGAAGCAGTTATTCTTCCAGCTCGGAATTCAAACCATAGTTTAGATTTTGCCTGATTTCTAGTGTTCTTCTCAATTTCAATGGCCTCATCTTCGGTAATGCTAATAGTGGTTTTCTTACTTAGTTCAAGAAGATCTTTGTAACAAAGCTTCATGTGGTCATCAGAAAAAAGAGATTTTAAACAATTAGTTGGTAATGGTTTTGGTATGAAATGGTCCGAATACGATGGTATGGAGGCTAATACAACTGGTTTTGGATTTAGAGTACATAGCTGAGCATAAATCTCTTCCTTCTCCGCAGCAGATGGAACTGGGATAACTTTTTTCTTTACTTCTTTTGGGGTTTGTTCACTTTCCAAAGCTAGGCATTTTCTTTTCGATGATGAAAGATCTATCTCCCGCACTCTAGCATATTTAACCTCTCTATCGCTAGGTGCTTTCCACTGGCATAGTAGCTCAGTGCATGTCATGGGACCTTCTCGTTGCCTTACCGCATATTCAATAAAAAAGAGAATGGCTCCAACATGGGAACAGACTTCGCCTAACCCAGCAACACACGTACAGTGACCTGAGAGAATAATACCATGTTCATCGGATATAATCCACGGTTGTGTTGGTGTCTCATCAAAACTTTGAGAATGCTTAACCTAAGACGAATTTATGTGTATTTTAATCATGGTGTACGGCTATTGTAGCCACCCAAAAAGAACCTTACTTTTCCCAAGAAGACAAAGTGGTTGTTGACATGTTTTACTATCAGCTGACGAACAAAACCAGATGTGAAGAATTTATATGATTCAAGGCTTTTATACGCCTTTAATTCTTCTAGAGTGTAGGAACTTTTCGTGTGGATCAGATATGTAAAAATATCTGGATAGGAAATGTCTGGCCAAAACCTAAGTTCTACACCAGTCTCTTTGGGGTTAATTAAATAAGGGTCTAAGCCATTGATAACCTTAATTTTTTCACTATAGCGTATGGCAACATCTTTATTTGTTTTAGATAACTCTTTAAAATACTCACTAACGTTAGTAGCCATTAAAAATTAGAAAATAAACTCAAATTAATGAGAGACTAGACCGAACTATAACATGTTTCTATGGCATTCTGTCGTCTGCTAAAATCTGCTTGTCCTCCAAAAATTCAAACCAAACCGCCAGTCGAGGACGCTACTTGGTTGCCGTAGCAACGGAGGCGGGGCTTAGGTTAAGCGTCAATGCTCTATTAACATTTAAAGATGATTATTGGAATGTAACGGAAGGGAAATTTATAATATTGCAATGATTCAATAGCATTTAGGTTAACCTCCCACGGGCTTGTGGCGCAATGGATAACGCGTCTGCCTACGGAGCAGAAGATTCCAGGTTTGAGTCCTGGCAAGCTTGGTATTAACATTTAAAGATGATTATTAGAATATAACGGAAGGGAAATTTAAAATATTGCAATGGCTCAATAGCATTTAGATAAACCTCCAACGGGCTTGTGGCGCAATGGATAACGCGTCTGCCTACGGAGCAAAAGATTCTAGGTTCGAGTCATGGCAAGCTTGGTGTTTAATTTAATTAAAGATCTTTTATGCGTCATAAAAATGCATAAATACAATGTTTGGAAACGTTTTTGAAAGAACGAAGCAAGAGCTTGTGGCGTAATGGATAACGCGTCTGCCTTCGAAGCAGAAGATTCCAGGTTCGAGTCCTGGCAAGCTCGGTATTAACATTTAAAGATGATTATTAGAATATAACGGAAGGGAAATTTATAATATTGCAATGCTTCAATAGCATTTAGATTAACCTCCATCGGGTTTGTGGCGCAATGGATAACTTGTCTGCCTACGGAGCAAAAGATTCTAGGTTCGAGTCCTGGCAAGCTCGGTGTTTATTTTAATTAAAGCTCTTTTATGCGTCATAAAAATGCATAAATACAATGTTTGGAAACGTTTTTGATAGAACGAAGCAAGGGCTTGTGGCGTAATGGATAACGCGTCTGCCTTCGAAGCAGAAGATTCCAGGTTTGAGTCCTGGCAAGCTTGGTATTAACATTTAATGATGATTATTAGAATATAACGGAAGGGAAATTTAAAATATTGCAATGGCTCAATAGCATTTAGATAAACCTCCAACGGGCTTGTGGCGCAATGGATAACGCGTCTGCCTACAGAGCAAAAGATTCTAGGTTCGAGTCATGGCAAGCTTGGTGTTTATTTTAATTAAAGATCTTTTATGCGTCATAAAAATGCATAAATACAATGTTTGGAAAAGTTTTTGATAGAACGAAGCAAGAGCTTGTGGCGTAATGGATAACGCGTCTGCCTTCGAAGCAGAAGATTCCAGGTTCGAGTCCTGGCAAGCTCGGTATTTACATTTAAAGATGATTATTAGAATATAACGGAAGGGAAATTTATAATATTGCAATGCTTCAATAGCATTTAGATTAACTCTATCGGGTTTGTGGCGCAATGGATAACTTGTCTGCCTACGGAGAAAAAGATTCTAGGTTCGAGTCCTGGCAAGCTCGGTGTTTATTTTAATTAAAGATCTTTTATGCGTCATAAAAATGCATAAATACAGTGTTTGGAAAAGTTTTTGATAGAACGAAGCAAGGACTTGTGGCGTAATGGATAACGCGTCTGCCTTCGAAGCAGAAGATTCCAGGTTCGAGTCCTGGCAAGCTCGGTATTAACATTTAAAGATGATTATTAGAATATAACGGAAGGGAAATTTATAATATTGCAATGCTTCAATAGCATTTTAATTAACCTCCAACGGGCTTGTGGCGCAATGGATAACGCGTCTGCCTTCGAAGCAGAAGATTCCTGGTTCGAGTCCTGGCAAGCTCGGTATTAACATTTAAAGATGATTATGAGAATATAACGGAAGGGAAATTTATAATATTGCAATGCTTCAATAGCATTTAGATTTACCTCCAACGGGCTTGTAGCGCAATGGATAACGCGTCTGCCTACGGAGCAGACGATTTAAGGTTCGAGTCCTGGCAAGCTCGGTATTAACATTTAAAGATGATTATTGGAATGTAACGGAAGGGAAATTTATAATATTGCAATGATTCAATAGCATTTAGGTTAACCTCCCACGGGCTTGTGGCGCAATGGATAACGCGTCTGCCTACGGAGCAGAGGATTCCAGGTTTGAGTCCTGGCAAGCTTGGTATTAACATTTAAAGATGATTATTAGAATATAACGGAAGGGAAATTTAAAATATTGCAATGGCTCAATAGCATTTAGATAAACCTCCAACGGGCTTGTGGCGCAATGGATAACGCGTCTGCCTACAGAGCAAAAGATTCTATGTTCGAGTCATGGCAAGCTTGGTGTTTATTTTAATTAAAGATCTTTTATGCGTCATAAAAATGCATAAATACAATGTTTGGAAACGTTTTTGATAGAACGAAGCAAGAGCTTGTGGCGTAATGGATAACGCGTCTGCCTTCGAAGCAGAAGATTCCAGGTTCGAGTCCTGGCAAGCTCGGTATTAACATTTAAAGATGATTATTAGAATATAACGGAAGGGAAATTTATAATATTGCAATGCTTCAATAGCATTTAGATTAACCTCCATCGGGTTTGTGGCGCAATGGATAACTTGTCTGCCTACGGAGCAAAAGATTCTAGGTTCGAGTCCTGGCAAGCTCGGTGTTTATTTTAATTAAAGATCTTTTATGCGTCATAAAAATGCATAAATACAATGTTTGGAAAAGTTTTTGATAGAACGAAGCAAGGGCTTGTGGCGTAATGGATAACGCGTCTGCCTTCGAAGCAGAAGATTCCAGGTTCGAGTCCTGGCAAGCTCGGTATTAACATTTAAAGATGATTATTAGAATATAACGGAAGGGAAATTTATAATATTGCAATGCTTCAATAGCATTTTAATTAACCTCCAACGGGCTTGTGGCGCAATGGATAACGCGTCTGCCTTCGAAGCAGAAGATTCCAGGTTCGAGTCCTGGCAAGCTCGGTATTAACATTTAAAGATGATTATGAGAATATAACGGAAGGGAAATTTATAATATTGTAATGCTTCAATAGCATTTAGATTTACCTCCAACGGGCTTGTAGCGCAATGGATAACGCGTCTGCCTACGAAGCAGACGATTTAAGGTTCGAGTCCTGGCAAGCTCGGTATTAACATTTAAAGATGATTATTGGAATGTAACGGAAGGGAAATTTATAATATTGCAATGATTCAATAGCATTTAGGTTAACCTCCCACGGGCTTGTGGCGCAATGGATAACGCGTCTGCCTACGGAGCAGAGGATTCCAGGTTTGAGTCCTGGCAAGCTTGGTATTAACATTTAAAGATGATTATTAGAATATTACGGAAGGGAAATTTAAAATATTGCAATGGCTCAATAGCATTTAGATAAACCTCCAACGGGCTTGTGGCGCAATGGATAACGCGTCTGCCTACAGAGCAAAAGATTCTAGGTTCGAGTCATGGCAAGCTTGGTGTTAATTTTAATTAAAGATCTTTTATGCGTCATAAAAATGAATAAATACAATGTTTGGAAACGTTTTTGATAGAACGAAGCAAGAGCTTGTGGCGTAATGGATAACGCGTCTGCCTTCGAAGCAGAAGATTCCAGGTTCGAGTCCTGGCAAGCTCGGTATTAACATTTAAAGATGATTATTAGAATATAACGGAAGGGAAATTTATAATATTGCAATGCTTCAATAGCATTTAGATTTACCTCCAACGGGCTTGTAGCGCAATGGATAACGCGTCTGCCTACGGAGCAGACGATTTAAGGTTCGAGTCCTGGCAAGCTCGGTATTAACATTTAAAGATGATTATTGGAATGTAACGGAAGGGAAATTTATAATATTGCAATGATTCAATAGCATTTAGGTTAACCTCCCACGGGCTTATGGCGCAATGGATAACGCGTCTGCCTACGGAGCAGAAGATTCCAGGTTTGAGTCCTGGCAAGCTTGGTATTAACATTTAAAGATGATTATTAGAATATAACGGAAGGGAAATTTATAATATTGCAATGATTCAATAGCATTTAGATTAACCTCCAACGGGCTTGTAGCGCAATGGATAACGCGTCTGCCTACGGAGCAGAAGATTCCAGGTTCGAGTCCTGGCAAAATCGGTTTTAACATTTAAAGATGATTATTAGAATATAACGGAAGGGAAGTTTAAAATATTGCAATGATTCAATAGCATTTAGATAAGCCTCCAACGGGCTTGTGGCGCAATGGATAACGCGTCTGCCTTCGAAGCAGAAGATTCCAGGTTCGAGTCCTGGCAAGCTCGGTATTAACATTTAAAGATGATTATTAGAATATAACGGAAGGGAAATTTATAATATTGCAATGCTTCCATAGCATTTAGATTAAATTCCAACGGGCTTGTGGCGCAATGGATAACGCGTCTGTCTACGGAGCAGAAGATTCCAGGTTCGAGTCCTGGCAAGCTCGGTATTAACATTTAAAGATGATTATTGGAATGTAACGGAAGGGAAATTTATAATATTGCAATGATTCAATAGCATTTAGATTAACCTCCAGCGGGCTTGTGGCGCAATGGATAACGCGTCTGCCTACGGAGCAGAAGATTCCAGGTTCGAGTCCTGGCAAGCTCGGTATTAACATTTAAAGATGATTATTGGAATGTAACGGAAGGGAAATTTATAATATTGCAATGATTCAATAGCATTTAGATTGACCTCCAACGGGCTTGTGGCGCAATGGATAACGCGTCTGCCTACGGAGCAGAAGATTCCAGGTTCGAGTCCTGGCAAGCTCGGTATTATCATTTAAAGATGAGTATTAGAATATATCGGAAGGGAAATTTAAAATATTGCAATGCTTCAATAGCATTTAGATAAACTTCCAGCGGGCTTGTGGCGCAATGGATAACGCGTCTGCCTACGGAGCAGAAGATTCCAGGTTCGAGTCCTGGCAAGCTCGGTATTAACATTTAAAGATGATTATTGGAATGTAACGGAAGGGAAATTTATAATATTGCAATGCTTAAATAGCATAAAGATTTACCTCCAACGGGCTTGTGGCGCAATGGATAACGCGTCTGCCTACGGAGCAGAAGATTCCAGGTTCGAGTCCTGGCAAGATCGGTATTAACATTTAAAGATGATTATTGGAATGTAACGGAAGGGAAATTTATAATATTGCAATGATTCAATAGCATTTAGATTAACCTCCAGCGGGCTTGTGGCGCAATGGATAACGCGTCTGCCTACGGAGAAGAAGATTCCAGGTTCGAGTCCTGGCAAGCTCGTTATTAACATTTAATGATGATTATTGGAATGTAACGGAAGGGAAATTTATAATATTGCAATGCTTAAATAGCATTTAGATTAACCTCCAACGGGCTTGTGGCGCAATGGATAACGCGTCTGCCTACGGAGCAGAAGATTCCAGGTTCGAGTCCTGGCAGGCTCGGTATTATCATTTAAAGATGATTATTGGAATGTAACGGAAGGGAAATTTATAATATTGCAATGCTTCAATAGCATTTAGATAAACCTCCAACGGGCTTGTGGCGCAATGGATAACGCGTCTGCCTACAGAGCAAAAGATTCTAGGTTCAAGTCATGGCAAGCTCGGTGTTTATTTTAATTAAGGATCTTTTATGCGTCATAAAATTGCATAAATACAATGTTTTGAAATGTTTTTGATAGAACGAAGCAGGGGCTTGTGGCTTAATGGATAACGCGTCTGCCTTCGAAGCAGAAGATTCCAGGTTCGAGTCCTGGCAAGCTCGGTATTAACATTTAAAGATGATTATTAGAATATAACGGAAGGGAAATTTATAATATTGCAATGATTCAATAGCATTTAGATTAACCTCCAACGGGCTTGTGGCGCAATGGATAACGCGTTTGCCTACGGAGCAGAAGATTCCAGGTTCGATTCCTGGGAAGGTCGGTATTAACATTTAAAGATGATTATGAGAATATAACGGAAGGGAAATTTATAATATTGCAATGCTTCAATAGCATTTAGATTAACCTCCCACGGGCTTGTGGTGCAATGGATAACGCGTCTGCCTACGGAGCAAAAGATTCTAGGTTCGAGTCCTGGCAAGCTCGGTGTTTATTTTAATGAAAGATCTTTTATGCGTCATAAAAATGCTTAAATACAATGTTTGGAAATGTTTTTGATAGAACGAAGCAGGGGCTTGTGGCTTAATGGATAACGCGTCTGCCTTCGAAGCAGAAGATTCCAGGTTCGAGTCCTGGCAAGCTCGGTATTAACATTTAAAGATGATTATTGAAATGTAACGGAAGGGAAATTTATAATATTGCAATGATTCAATAGCATTTAGATTATCCTCCAGCGGGCTTGTGGCGCAATGGATAACGCGTCTGCCTACGGAGCAGAAGATTCCAGGTTCGAGTCCTGGCAAGCTCGGTATTAACATTTAATGATGATTATTGGAATGTAACGGAAGGGAAATTTATAATATTGCAATGCTTAAATAGCATTTAGATTAACCTCCAACGGGCTTGTGGCGCAATGGATAACGCGTCTGCCTACAGAGCAAAAGATTCTAGGTTCAAGTCATGGCAAGCTCGGTGTTTATTTTAATTAAGGATCTTTTATGCGTCATAAAAATGCATAAATACAATGTTTGGAAATGTTTTTGATAGAACGAAGCAGGGGCTTGTGGCTTAATGGATAACGCGTCTGCCTTCGAAGCAGAAGATTCCAGGTTCGAGTCCTGGCAAGCTCGGTATTAACATTTAAAGATGATTATTAGAATATAACGGAAGGGAAATTTATAATATTGCAATGATTCAATAGCATTTAGATTAACCTCCAACGGGCTTGTGGCGCAATGGATAACGCGTCTGCCTACGGAGCAGAAGATTCCAGGTTCGAGTCCTGGCAAGCTCGGTATTAACATTTAAAGATGATTATTGGAATGTAACGGAAGGGAAATTTATAATATTGCAATGCTTAAATAGCATTTAGATTAACCTCCAACGGGCTTGTGGCGCAATGGATAACGCGTCTGCCTACGGAGCAGAAGATTCCAGATTCAGTCCTAGCAAGCTCGGTATAAACATTTAAAGATGATTATTGGAATGTAACGGAAGGGAAATTTATAATATTGCAATGATTCAATAGCATTTAGATTAACCTCCAGCGGGCTTGTGGCGCAATGGATAACGCGTCTGCCTACGGAGTAGAAGATTCCAGGTTCGAGTCCTGGCAAGCTCGGTATTAACATTTAAAGATGATTATTGGAATGTAACGGAAGGGAAATTTATAATATTGCAATGATTCAGTAGCATTTAGATTAACCTCCAGCGGGCTTGTGGCGCAATGGATAACGCGTCTGCCTACGGAGCAAAAGATTCTAGGTTCGAGTCCTGGCAAGCTCGGTGTTTATTTTAATTAAAGATCTTTTATGCGTCATAAAAATGTTTAAATACAATGTTTGGAAATGTTTTTGATAGTACGAAGCAGGGGCTTGTGGCTTAATGGATAACGCGTCTGCCTTCGAAGCAGAAGATTCCAGGTTCGAGTCCTGGCAAGCTCGGTATTAACATTTAAAGATGATTATTGAAATGTAACGGAAGGGAAATTTATAATATTGCAATGATTCAATAGCATTTAGATTAACCTCCAGCGGGCTTGTGGCGCAATGGATAACGCGTCTGCCTACGGAGCAAAAGATTCTAGGTTCGAGTCCTGGCAAGCTCGGTGTTTATTTTAATTAAAGATCTTTTATGCGTCATAAAAATGCATAAATACAATGTTTGGAAATGTTTTTGATAGAACGAAGCAGGGGCTTGTGGCTTAATGGATAACGCGTCTGCCTTCGATGCAGAAGATTCCAGGTTCGAGTCCTGGCAAGCTCGGTATTAACATTTAAAGATGATTATTAGAATATAACGGAAGGGAAATTTATAATATTGGAATGATTCAGTAGCATTTAGATTAACCTCCAACGGGCTTGTGGCGCAATGGATAACGCGTCTGCCTACGGAGCAGAAGATTCCAGGTTCGAGTCCTGGCAAGCTCGGTTTTAACATTTAAAGATGAGTTTTAGAATATATCGGAAGGAAAATTTAAAATATTGCAATGCTTCAATAGCATTTAGATAAACCTCCAACGGGCTTGTGGCGCAATGGATAACGCGTCTGCCTACGGAGCAGAAGATTCCAGTTTTTAGTCCTGGCAAGCTCGGTATTAACATTTAAAGATGAATATTGGAATGTAACGGAAGGGAAATTTATAATATTGCAATGATTCAATAGCATTTAGATTAACCTCCAGCGGGCTTGTGGCGCAATGGATAACGCGTCTGCCTACGGAGCAGAAGATTCCAGGTTCGAGTCCTGGCAAGCTCGGTATTAACATTTAAAGATGATTATTGGAATGTAACGGAAGGGAAATTTATAATATTGCAATGCTTAAATAGCATTTAGATTAACCTCCAGCGGGCTTGTGGCGCAATGGATAACGCGTCTGCCTACGGAGCAGAAGATTCCAGGTTCGAGTCCTGGCAAGCTCGGTATTAACATTTAAAGATGATTATTGGAATGTAACGGAAGGGAAATTTATAATATTGCAATGATTCAATAGCATTTAGATTAACCTCCAGCGGGCTTGTGGCGCAATGGATAACGCGTCTTCCTACGGAGCAGAAGATTCCAGGTTCGAGTCCTGGCAAGCTCGGTATTAACATTTAAAGATGATTATTGGAATGTAACGGAAGGGAGATTTATAATATTGCAATGCTTAAATAGCATTTAGATTAACCCCCAACGGGCTTTTGGCGCAATGGATAACGCGTCTGCCTACGGAGCAGAAAATTCCAGGTTCGAGTCCTGGCAAGCTCGGTATTAACATTTAAAGATGATTATTGGAATGTAACGGAAGGGAGATTTATAATATTGCAATGCTTAAATAGCATTTAGATTAACCTCCAACGGGCTTGTGGCGCAATGGATAACGCGTCTGCCTACGGAGCAGAAGATTCCAGATTCAGTCGTAGCAAGCTCCGTATAAACATTTAAAGATGATTATTGGAATGTAACGGAAGGGAAATTTATAATATTGCAATGCTTAAATAGCATTTAGATTAACCTCTAACGGGCTTGTGGCGCAATGGATAACGCGTCTGCCTACAGAGCAAAAGATTCTAGGTTCGAGTCATGGCAAGCTCGGTGTTTATTTTAATTAATGATCTTTTATGCGTCATAAAAATGCATAAATACAATGTTTGGAAATGTTTTTGATAGAACGAAGCAGGGGCTTGTGGCTTAATGGATAACGCGTCTGCCTTCGAAGCAGAAGATTCCAGGTTCGGGCCCTGGCAAGCTCGGTATTAACATTTAAAGATGATTATTGGAATGTAACGGAAGGGAAATTTATAATATTGCAATGCTACAATAGCATTTAGATTAACCTCCAACGGGCTTGTGGCGCAATGGATAACGCGTCTGCCTACGGAGCAGAAGATTCCAGGTTCGAGTCCTGGCAAGCTCGGTATTAACATTGAAAGGTGATTATTAGACTATAACGGAAGGGAAATTTAAAATATTGCAATGCTTCAATAGCATTTAGATAAACTTCCAACGGGCTTGTGGCGCAATGGATAACGCGTCTGCCTACAGAGCAGAAGATTTAAGGTTCGAGTCCTGGCAAGCTCGGTATTAACATTTAAAGATGATTATTGGAATGTAACGGAAGGGAAATTTAAAATATTGCATTGCTTCAATAGCATTTAGATAAACCTCCAACGGGCTTGCGGCGCAATGGATAACGCGTCTGCCTACGGAGCAAAAGATTTTAGGTTCGAGTCATGGCAAGCTCGGTGTTTATTTTAATTAAAGATCTTTTATGCGTCAAAAAAATGCATAAATACAATGTTTGGAAAAGTTTTTGTTAGAACGAAGCAAGGGCTTGTGGCGTAATGGATAACGCTTCTGCCTTCGAAGCAGAAGATTCCAGGTTCGAGTCCTGGCAAGCTCGGTATTAACATTTAAAGATGATTATTAGAATATAACGGAAGGGAAATTTATAATATTGCAATGATTCAATAGCATTTAGATTAACCTCCAACGGGCTTGTGGCGCAATGGATAACGCGTCTGCCTACGGAGCAGAAGATTCCAGGTTCGAGTCCTGGCAAGCTCGGTTTTAACATTTAAAGATGATTATTGGAATGTAACGGAAGGGAAATTTATAATATTGCAATGATTCAATAGCATTTAGATTAACCTCCAACGGGCTTGTGGCGCAATGGATAACGCGTCTGCCTACGGAGCAGAAGATTCCAGGTTCGAGTCCTGGCAAGCTCTGTTTTAACATTTAAAGATGATTATTAGAATATAACGGAAGGGAAGTTTAAAATATTGCAATGCTTCAATAGCACTTAGATAAGCTTCCAACGGGCTTGTGGCGCAATGGATAACGCGTCTGCCTACGGAGCAGAAGATTCCAGGTTCGAGTCCTGGCAGGCTCGGTATTATCATTTAAAGATGATTATTAGAATATAACGGAAGGGAAATTTAAAATATTGCAATGCTTCAATAGCATTTAGATAAACCTCCAACGGGCTTGTGGCGCAATGGATAACGCGTCTGCCTACAGAGCAAAAGATTATAGGTTCGAGTCATGGTAAGCTCGGTGTTTATTTTAATTAAAGATCTTTTATGCGTCATAAAAATGCATAAATACAATGTATGGAAATGTTTTTGATAGAACGAAGCCGGGGCTTGTGGCTTAATGGATAACGCGTCTGCCTTCGAAGCAGAAGATTCCAGGTTCGAGTCCAGGCAAGCTCGGTATTAACATTTAAAGATGATTATTAGAATATAACGGAAGGGAAATTTATAATATTGCAATGATTCAATAGCATTTAGATTAACCTCCAACGGGCTTGTGGCGCAATGGATAACGCGTCTGCCTACGGAGCAGAAGATTCCAGGTTCGAGTCCTGGCAAGCTCGGTAATAACATTTAAAGGTGATTATTAGACTATAACGGAAGGGAAATTTAAAATATTGCAATGCTTCAATAGCATTTAGATAAACTTCCAACGGGCTTGTGGCGCAATGGATAACGCGTCTGCCTACAGAGCAGAAGATTTAAGGTTCGAGTCCTGGCAAGCTCGGTATTAACATTTAAAGATGATTATTGGAATGTAACGGAAGGGAAATTTAAAATATTGCATTGCTTCAATAGCATTTAGATAAACCTCCAACGGGCTTGTGGCGCAATGGATAACGCGTCTGCCTACAGAGTAAAAGATTCTAGGTTCGAGTCATGGCAAGCTCGGTGTTTATTTTAATTAAAGATCTTTTATGCGTCATAAAAATGCATAAATACAATGTTTGTAAAAGTTTTTGTTAGAACGAAGCAAGGGCTTGTGGCGTAATGGATAACGCGTCTGCCTTCGAAGCAGAAGATTCCAGGTTCGAGTCCTGGCAAGCTCGGTATTAACATTTAAAGATGATTATTAGAATATAACGGAAGGGAAATTTATAATATTGCAATGATTCAATAGCATTTAGATTAACCTCCAACGGGCTTGTGGCGCAATGGATAACGCGTCTGCCTTCGAAGCAGAAGATTCCAGGTTCGAGTCCTGGCAAGCTCGGTATTAACATTTAAAGATGATTATTAGAATATAACGGAAGGGAAATTTATAATATTGCAATGATTCAATAGCATTTAGACTAACCTCCAACGGGCTTGTGGCGCAATGGATAACGCGTCTGCCTACGGAGCAGAAGATTCCAGGTTCGAGTCCTGGCAAGCTCGGTAATAACATTTAAAGGTGATTATTAGACTATAACGGAAGGGAAATTTAAAATATTGCAATGCTTCAATAGCATTTAGATAAACTTCCAACGGGCTTGTGGCGCAATGGATAACGCGTCTGCCTACAGAGCAGAAGATTTAAGGTTCGAGTCCTGGCAAGCTCGGTATTAACATTTAAAGATGATTATTGGAATGTAACGGAAGGGAAATTTAAAATATTGCATTGCTTCAATAGCATTTAGATAAACCTCGAACGGGCTTGTGGCGCAATGGATAACGCGTCTGCCTACAGAGTAAAAGATTCTAGGTTCGAGTCATGGCAAGCTCGGTGTTTATTTTAATTAAAGATCTTTTATGCGTCATAAAAATGCATAAATACAATGTTTGTAAAAGTTTTTGTTAGAACGAAGCAAGGGCTTGTGGCGTAATGGATAACGCGTCTGCCTTCGAAGCAGAAGATTCCAGGTTCGAGTCCTGGCAAGCTCGGTATTAACATTTAAAGATGATTATTAGAATATAACGGAAGGGAAATTTATAATATTGCAATGATTCAATAGCATTTAGACAAGCTTCCAACGGGCTTGTGGCGCAATGGATAACGCGTCTGCCTACAGAGCAGAAGATTTAAGGTTCGAGTCCTGGCAGGCTCGAAATTATCATTTAAAGATGATTATTGGAATGTAACGGAAGGGAAATTTAAAATATTGCAATGCTTCAATAGCATTTAGATAAACCTCCAACGGGCTTGTGGCGCAATGGATAACGCGTCTGCCTACAGAGCAAAAGATTCTAGGTTCGAGTCATGGCAAGCTCGGTATTAACATTTAAAGATGATTATTGGAATGTAACGGAAGGGAAATTTATAATTTGCAATGATTCAATAGCATTTAGATTAACCTCCAGCGGGCTTGTGGCGCAATGGATAACGCGTCTGCCTACGGAGCAGAAGATTCCAGGTTCGATTCCTGGCAAGGTCGGTATTAACATTTAAAGATGATTATTAGACTATAACGGAAGGGAAATTTAAAATATTGCAATGCTTCAATAGCATTTAGATAAACTTCCAACGGGCTTGTGGCGCAATGGATAACGCGTCTGCCTACAGAGCAGAAGATTTAAGGTTCGAGTCCTGGCAAGCTCGGTATTAACATTTAAAGATGATTATTGGAATGTAACGGAAGGGAAATTTAAAATATTGCATTGCTTCAATAGCATTTAGATAAACCTCCAACGGGCTTGTGGCGCAATGGATAACGCGTCTGCCTACAGAGTAAAAGATTCTAGGTTCGAGTCATGGCAAGCTCGGTGTTTATTTTAATTAAAGATCTTTTATGCGTCATAAAAATGCATAAATACAATGTTTGTAAAAGTTTTTGTTAGAACGAAGCAAGGGCTTGTGGCGTAATGGATAACGCGTCTGCCTTCGAAGCAGAAGATTCCAGGTTCGAGTCCTGGCAAGCTCGGTATTAACATTTAAAGATGATTATTAGAATATAACGGAAGGGAAATTTATAATATTGCAATGATTCAATAGCATTTAGATTAACCTCCAACGGGCTTGTGGCGCAATGGATAACGCGTCTGCCTACGGAGCAGAAGATTCCAGGTTCGATTCCTGGCAAGCTCGGTTTTAACATTTAAAGATGATTATTAGAATATAACGGAAGGGAAGTTTAAAATATTGCAATGCTTCAATAGCATTTAGACAAGCTTCCAACGGGCTTGTGGCGCAATGGATAACGCGTCTGCCTACAGAGCAGAAGATTTAAGGTTCGAGTCCTGGCAGGCTCGAAATTATCATTTAAAGATGATTATTGGAATGTAACGGAAGGGAAATTTAAAATATTGCAATGCTTCAATAGCATTTAGATAAACCTCCAACGGGCTTGTGGCGCAATGGATAACGCGTCTGCCTACAGAGCAAAAGATTCTAGGTTCGAGTCATGGCAAGCTCGGTATTAACATTTAAAGATGATTATTGGAATGTAACGGAAGGGAAATTTATAATTTGCAATGATTCAATAGCATTTAGATTAACCTCCAGCGGGCTTGTGGCGCAATGGATAACGCGTCTGCCTACGGAGCAGAAGATTCCAGGTTCGATTCCTGGCAAGGTCGGTATTAACATTTAAAGATGATTATGAGAATGTAACGGAAGGGAAATTTAAAATATTGCATTGCTTCAATAGCATTTAGATAAACCTCGAACGGGCTTGTGGCGCAATGGATAACGCGTCTGCCTACAGAGTAAAAGATTCTAGGTTCGAGTCATGGCAAGCTCGGTGTTTATTTTAATTAAAGATCTTTTATGCGTCATAAAAATGCATAAATACAATGTTTGTAAAAGTTTTTGTTAGAACGAAGCAAGGGCTTGTGGCGTAATGGATAACGCGTCTGCCTTCGAAGCAGAAGATTCCAGGTTCGAGTCCTGGCAAGCTCGGTATTAACATTTAAAGATGATTATTAGAATATAACGGAAGGGAAATTTATAATATTGCAATGATTCAATAGCATTTAGATTAACCTCCAACGGGCTTGTGGCGCAATGGATAACGCGTCTGCCTACGGAGCAGAAGATTCCAGGTTCGATTCCTGGCAAGCTCGGTTTTAACATTTAAAGATGATTATTAGAATATAACGGAAGGGAAGTTTAAAATATTGCAATGCTTCAATAGCATTTAGACAAGCTTCCAACGGGCTTGTGGCGCAATGGATAACGCGTCTGCCTACAGAGTAAAAGATTCTAGGTTCGTGTCCTGGCAAGCTCGGTATTAACATTTAAAGATGATTATTAGAATATAACGGAAGGGAAATTTATAATATTGCAATGCTTCAATAGCATTTAGATTAACCTCCAACGGGCTTGTGGCGCAATGGATAACGCGTCTGCCTTCGAAGCAGAAGATTCCAGGTTCGAGTCCTAGCAGCTCGGTATTAACATTTGAAGATGATTATTAGAATATAACGGAAGGGAAATTTATAATATTGCAATGCTTCAATAGCATTTAGATTAACCTCCAACGGGCTTGTGGCGCAATGGATAACGCGTCTGCCTACGGAGCAAAAGATTCTAGGTTCGAGTCATGGCAAGGTTGGTGTTTATTTTAACTAAAGATTTTATATGCGTCATAAAAATGCATAAATACAATGTTTGGAAACGTTTTTGATAGAACGAAGCAAGAGCTTGTGGCGTAATGGATAACGCGTCTGCCTTCGAAGCAGAAGATTCCAGGTTCGAGTCCTGGCAAGCTCGGTATTAACATTTAAAGATGATTATTAGAATATAACGGAACGGAAATTTATAATATTGCAATGCTTCAATAGCATTTAGATTAACCCCCAACGGGCTTGTGGCGCAATGGATAACGCGTCTTCCTTCGAAGCAGAAGATCCCAGGATCGAGTCCTGGCAAGCTCGGTATTAACATTTAAAGATGATTATGAGAATATAACGGAAGGGAAATTTATAATATTGCAATGCTTCAATAGCATTTAGATTAACATCCAACGGGCTTGTGGCGCAATGGAGAACGCGTCTGCCTTCGAAGCAGAAGATTCCAGGTTCGAGTCCTGGCAAGCTCGGTATAAACATTTAAAGATGATTATGAGAATATAACGGAAGAGAAATTTATAATATTGCAATGCTTCTATAGCATTAAGATTTACCTCCAACGGGCTTGTGGCGCAACGGATAACGCGGCTGCTTACGGAGCAAAAGATTCTAGGTGCGAGTCCTGGGAAGCTCGGTGTTTATTTAAATTGAAGATCTTTTATGCGTCATAAAAATGCATAAATACAATGTTTGGAAAAGTTTTTGATGGAACGAAGCAAGGGCTTGTGGCGTAATGGATAACGCGTCTGCCTACGGAGCAGAAGATTCCAGGTTCGAGTCCTGGCAAGCTCGGTATTAACATTCAAAGATGATTATTAGAATATAACGGGAGGGACATTTAAAATATTGCAATGGCTCAATAGCATTTAGATAAACCTCCAACGGGCTTGTGGCGCAATGGATAACGCGTCTGCCTTCGAAGCAGAAGATTCCAGGTTCGAGTCCTGGCAAGCTCGGTTTTAACATTTAAAGGTGATTATTAGAATATAACGGAAGGGAAGTTTAAAATATTGCAATGCTTCAATAGCATTTAGATAAACCTCCAACGGGCTTGTGGCGCAATGGATAACGCGTCTGCCTACAGAGCAAAAGATTCTAGGTTCGAGTCATGGCAAGCTCGGTGTTTATTTTAATTAAAGATCTTTTATGCGTCATAAAAATGCATAAATACAATGTTTGGAAATGTTTTTGATAGAACGAAGCAGGGGCTTGTGGCTTAATGGATAACGCGTCTGCCTTCGAAGCAGAAGATTCCAGGTTCGAGTCCTGGCAAGCTCGGTATTAACATTTAAAGATGATTTTCAGAATGTAACGGAATGGAAATTTATAATATTGCAATTATTCAATAGCATTTAGATTAACCTCCCACGGGCTTGTGGCGCAATGGATAACGCGTCTGCCTACGGAGCAAAAGATTCTAGGTTCGAGTCATGGCAAGCTTGGTGTTTATTTATTTAAAGATCTTTTATGCGTCATAAAAATGCATAAATACAATGTTTGGAAACGTTTTTGATAGAACGAAGCAAGAGCTTGTGGCGTAATGGATAACGCGTCTGACTTCGAAGCAGAAGATTCCAGGTTCGAGTCCTGGCAAGCTCGGTATTAACATTTAAAGATGATTATTAGAATATAACGGAAGGGAAATTTATAATATATCAATGCTTCAATAGCATTTGGATTAACCTCCAACGGGCTTGTGGCGCAATGGATAACGCGTCTGCCTACGGAGCAGAAGATTTAAGGTTCGAGTCCTGCAAGCTCGGTATTAACATTTAAAGATGATTATTGGAATGTAACGGAAGGGAAATTTATAATATTGCAATGCTTCAATAGCATTTAGATTAACCTCCAACGGGCTTGTGGCGCAACGGATAACGCGGCTGCCTACGGAGCAAAAGATTCTAGGTTCGAGTCATGGCAAGCTTGGTGTTCATTTTAATTAAAGATTTTTTATGCGTCATAAAAATGCATAAATACAATGTTTGGAAACGTTTTTGATAGAACGAAGCAAGAGCTTGTGGCGTAATGGATAACGCGTCTGCCTTCGAAGCAGAAGATTCCAGGTTCGAGTCTTGGCAAGCTCGGTATTAACATTTAAAGATGATTATTAGAATATAACGGAAGGGAAATTTATAATATTGCAATGCTTCAATAGCATTTAGATTAACCTCCAACGGGCTTGTGGCGCAATGGATAACGCGTCTGCCTTCGAAGCAGAAGATTCCAGGATCGAGTCCTGGCAAGCTCGGTATTAACATTTAAAGATGATTATGAGAATATAACGGAAGGGAAATTTATAATATTGCAATGCTTCAATAGCATTTAGATTAACCTCCAACGGGCTTGTGGCGCAATGGATAACGCGTCTGCCTTCGAAGCAGAAGATTCCAGGTTCGAGTCCTGGCAAGCTCGGTATAAACATTTAAAGATGATTATGAGAATATAACGGAAGAGTAATTTATAATATTGCAATGCTTCTATAGCATTTAGATTTACCTCCAACGGGCTTGTGGCGCAACGGATAACGCGGCTGCCTACGGAGCAAAAGATTCTAGGTGCGAGTCCTGGGAAGCTCGGTGTTTATTTAAATTGAAGATCTTTTATGCGTCATAAAAATGCATAAATACAATGTTTGGAAAAGTTTTTGATAGAACGAAGCAAGGGCTTTTAGCGTAATGGATAACGCGTCTGCCTTCGAAGCAGAAGATTCCAGAATCGAGTCCTAGCAGCTCGGTATTAACATTTAAAGATGATTATTAGAATATAACGGAAGGGAAATTTATAATATTGCAATGCTTCAATAGCATTTAGATTAACCTCCATCGGGTTTGTGGCGCAATGGATAACTTGTCTGCCTACGGAGCAAAAGATTCTAGGTTCGAGTCCTGGCAAGCTCGGTGTTTATTTTAATTAAAGATCTTTTATGCGTCATAAAAATGCATAAATACAATGTTTGGAAAAGTTTTTGATAGATCGAAGCAAGGGCTTGTGACGAAATGGATAACGCGTCTGCCTACGGAGCAGAAGATTCCAGGTTCGAGTCCTGGCAAGCTCGGTATTAACATTTAAAGATGATTATTAGAATATAACGGAAGGGAAATTTAAAATATTGCAATGGCTCAATAGCATTTAGATAAACCTCCAACGGGCTTGTGGCGCAATGGATAACGCGTCTGCCTACAGAGTAAAAGATTCTAGGTTCGAGTCATGGCAAGCTTGGTGTTTATTTTAATTAAAGATCTTTTATGCGTCATAAAAATGCATAAATACAATGTTTGGAAACGTTTTTGATAGAACGAAGCAAGAGCTTGTGGCGTAATGGATAACGCGTCTGCCTTCGAAGCAGAAGATTCCAGAATCGAGTCCTAGCAGCTCGGTATTAACATTTAAAGATGATTATTAGAATATAACGGAAGGGAAATTTATAATATTGCAATGCTTCAATAGCATTTAGATTAACCTCCATCGGGTTTGTGGCGCAATGGATAACTTGTCTGCCTACGGAGCAAAAGATTCTAGGTTCGAGTTCTGGCAAGCTCGGTGTTTATTTTAATTAAAGATCTTTTATGCGTCATAAAAATGCATAAATACAATGTTTGGAAAAGTTTTTGATAGATCGAAGCAAGGGCTTGTGGCGAAATGGATAACGCGTCTGCCTACGGAGCAGAAGATTCCAGGTTCGAGTCCTGGCAAGCTCGGTATTAACATTTAAAGATGATTATTAGAATATAACGGAAGGGAAATTTAAAATATTGCAATGGCTCAATAGCATTTAGATAAACCTCCAACGGGCTTGTGGCGCAATGGATAACGCGTCTGCCTACAGAGTAAAAGTTTCTAGGTTCGAGTCATGGCAAGCTTGGTGTTTATTTTAATTAAAGATCTTTTATGCGTCATAAAAATGCATAAATACAATGTTTGGAAACGTTTTTGATAGAACGAAGCAAGAGCTTGTGGCGTAATGGATAACGCGTCTGCCTTCGAAGCAGAAGATTCCAGGTTCGAGTCCTGGCAAGCTCGGTATTAACATTTAAAGATGATTATGAGAATATAACGGAAGGGAAATTTATAATATTGCAATGCTTCAATAGCATTTAGATTTACCTCCAACGGGCTTGTAGCGCAATGGATAACGCGTCTGCCTACGGAGCAGACGATTTAAGGTTCGAGTCCTGGCAGGCTCGGTATTATCATTTAAAGATGATTATTGGAATGTAACGGAAGGGAAATTTAAAATATTGCAATGCTTCAATAGCATTTAGATAAACCTCCAACGGGCTTGTGGCGTAATGGATAACGCGTCTGCCTACGGAGCAGAAGATTCCACGTTCGAGTCCTGGCAAGCTCGGTATTAACATTTAAAGATGATTATTAGAATATAACGGAAGGGAAATTTAAAATATTGCTATGGCTCAATAGCATTTAGATAAACCTCCAACGGGCTTGTGGCGCAACGGATAACGCGTCTGCCTACGGAGCAAAAGATTGTAGGTTCGAGTCATGGCAAGCTCGGTGTTTATTTTAATTAAAGATCTTTTATGCGTCATAAAAATGCATAAATACAATGTTTGGAAATGTTTTTGATAGAACGAAGCAGGGGCTTGTGGCTTAATGGATAACGCGTCTGCCTTCGAAGCAGAAGATTCCAGGTTCGAGTCCTGGCAAGCTCGGTATTAACATTTAAAGATGATTATGAGAATGTAACGGAAGGGAAATTTATAATATTGCAATGCTTCAATAGCATTTAGGCTAACCTCCAACTGGCTTCTGGCGCAATGGATAACGCGTCTGCCTACGGAGCAAAAGATTCTAGGTTCGAGTCATGGCAAGCTCGGTGTTTATTTTAATTAAAGATCTTTTATGCGTCATAAAAATGCATAAATACAATGTTTGGAAAAGTTTTTGATAGAACGAAGCAAGGGCTTTTAGCGTAATGGATAACGCGTCTGCCTTCGAAGCAGAAGGTTCCAGGTTCGAGTCCTAGCAGCTCGGTATTAACATTTAAAGATGATTATTAGAATATAACGGAAGGGAAATTTATAATACTGCAATGCTTCAATAGCATTTAGATTAACCTCTAACGGGCTTGTGGCGCAATGGATAACGCGTCTGCCTACAGAGCAGAACATTTAAGGTTCGAGTCCTGGCAGGCTCGGTATTATCATTTAAAGATGATTATTGGAATGTAACGGAAGGGAAATTTAAAATATTGCAATGCTTCAATAGCATTTAGATAAACCTCCAACGGGCTTGTGGCGTAATGGATAACGCGTCTGCCTACGGAGCAGAAGATTCCAGGTTCGAGTCCTGGCAAGCTCGGTATTAACATTTAAAGATGATTTTCAGAATGTAACGGAAGGGAAATTTGTAATATTGCAATGCTTCAATAGCATTTAGATTAACCTCCAACGGGCTTGTGGCGCAATGGATAACGCGTCTGCCTACGGAGCAAAAGATTCTAGGTTCGAGTCATGGCAGGCTCGGTGTTTATTTTAATTAAAGATCTTTTATGCGTCATAAAAATGCATAAATACAATGTTTGGAAAAGTTTTTGATACAACGAAGCAAGGGCTTGTGGCGTAATGGATAACGTGTCTGCCTACGGAGCAGAAGATTCCAGGTTCGAGTCCTGGCAAGCTCGGTATTAACATTTAAAGATGATTATTAGAATATAACGGAAGGGAAATTTATAATATATCAATGCTTCAATAGCATTTGGATTAACCTCCAACGGGCTTGTGGCGCAATGGATAACGCGTCTGCCTACGGAGCAAAAGATTCTAGGTGCGAATTCTGGGAAGCTCGGTGTTTATTTAAATTGAAGACCTTTTGTGCGTCATAAAAATGCATAAATACAATGTTTGGAAAAGTTTTTGATAGAACGAAGCAAGGGCTTTTAGCGTAATGGATAACGCGTCTGCCTTCGAAGCAGAAGGTTCCAGAATCGAGTCCTAGCAGCTCGGTATTAACATTTAAAGATTATTATTAGAATATAACGGAAGGGAAATTTATAATATTGCAATGCTTCAATAGCATTTAGATTAACCTCCAACGGGCTTGTGGCGCAATGGATAACGCGTCTGCCTTCGAAGCAGAAGATTCCAGGATCGAGTCCTGGCAAGCTCGGTATTAACATTTAAAGATGATTATGAGAATATAACGGAAGGGAAATTTATAATATTGCAATGCTTCAATAGCATTTAGATTAACCTCCAACGGGCTTGTGGCGCAATGGATAACGCGTCTGCCTTCGAAGCAGAAGATTCCAGGTTCGAGTCCTGGCAAGCTCGGTATAAACATTTAAAGATGATTATGAGAATATAACGGAAGGGAAATTTATAATATTGCAATGCTTCTATAGCATTTAGATTTACCTCCAACGGGCTTGTGGCGCAACGGATAACGCGGCTGCCTACGGAGCAAAAGATTCTAGGTGCGAGTCCTGGGAAGCTCGGTGTTTATTTAAATTGAAGATCTTTTATGCGTCATAAAAATGCATAAATACAATGTTTGGAAAAGTTTTTGATAGAACGAAGCAAGGGCTTTTAGCGTAATGGATAACGCGTCTGCCTTCGAAGCAGAAGATTCCAGAATCGAGTCCTAGCAGCTCTGTATTAACATTTAAAGATGATTATTAGAATATAACGGAAGGGAAATTTATAATATTGCAATGCTTCAATAGCATTTAGATTAACCTCCATCGGGTTTGTGGCGCAATGGATAACTTGTCTGCCTACGGAGCAAAAGATTCAAGGTTCGAGTCCTGGCAAGCTCGGTGTTTATTTTAATTAAAGATCTTTTATGCGTCATAAAAATGCATAAATACAATGTTTGGAAAAGTTTTTGATAGAACGAAGCAAGGGCTTGTGGCGAAATGGATAACGCGTCTGCCTACGGAGCAGAAGATTCCAGGTTCGAGTCCTGGCAAGCTCGGTATTAACATTTAAAGATGATTATTAGAATATAACGGAAGGGAAATTTAAAATATTGCAATGGCTCAATAGCATTTAGATAAACCTCCAACGGGCTTGTGGCGTAATGGATAACGCGTCTGCCTACGGAGCAGAAGATTCCAGGTTCAAGTCCTGGCAAGCTCGGTATTAACATTTAAAGATGATTATTAGAATATAACGGAAGGGAAATTTAAAATATTGCAATGGCTCAATAGCGTTTAGATAAACCTCCAACGGGCTTGTGGCGCAATGGATAACGCGTCTGCCTACAGAGCAAAAGATTCTAGGTTCGAGTCATGGCAAGCTTGGTGTTTATTTTAATTAAAGATCTTTTATGCGTCAAAAAAATGCATAAATACAATGTTTGGTAACGTTTTTGATAGAACGAAGCAAGAGTTTATGGCGTAATGGATAACGCGTCTGCCTTCGAAGCAGAAGATTCCAGGTTCGAGTCCTGGCAAGCTCGGTATTAACATTTAAAGATGATTATGAGAATATAACGGAAGGGAAATTTAAAATATTGCAATGCTTCAATAGCATTTAGATTTACCTCCAACGGGCTTGTAGCGCAATGGATAACGCGTCTGCCTACAGAGCAGACGATTTAAGGTTCGAGTCCTGGCAAGCTCGGTATTAACATTTAAAGATGATTATTGGAATGTAACGGAAGGGAAATTTATAATATTGCAATGATTCAATAGCATTTAGATTAACCTCCCACGGGCTTGTGGCGCAATGGATAACGCGTCTGCCTACGGAGCAGAAGATTCCAGGTTTGAGTCCTGGGAAGCTCGGTTTTTATTTAAATTGAAGATCTTTTATGCGTCATAAAAATGCATAAATACAATGTTTGGAAACGTTTTTGATAGAACGAAGCAAGGGCTTTTAGCGTAATGGATAACGCGTCTGCCTTCGAAGCAGAAGATTCCAGGTTCGAGTCCTGGCAAGCTCGGTATTAACATTTAAAGATGATTATTAGAATATAACGGAAGGGAAATTTATAATATTGCAATGCTTCAATAGCATTTAGATTAACCTCCAACGGGCTTGTGGCGTAATGGATAACGCGTCTGCCTACGGAGCAGAAGATTCCAGGTTCGAGTCCTGGCAAGCTCGGTATTAACATTTAAAGATGATTATTAGAATATAACGGAAGGGAAATTTAAAATATTGCTATGGCTCAATAGCATTTAGATAAACCTCCAACGGGCTTGTGGCGCAACGGATAACGCGTCTGCCTACAGAGCAAAAGATTCTAGGTTCGAGTCATGGCAAGCTTGGTGTTTATTTTAATTAAAGATCTTTTATGAGTCATAAAAATGCATAAATACAATGTTTGGAAACGTTTTTGATAGAACGAAGCAAGAGCTTGTGGCGTAATGGATAACGCGTCTGCCTTCGAAGCAGAAGATTCCAGGTTCGAGTCCTGGCAAGCTCGGTATTAACATTTAAAGATGATTATTAGAATATAACGGAAGGGAAATTTAAAATATTGCAATGCTTCAATAGCATTTAGATAAACTTCCGACGGACTTGTGGCGCAATGGATAACGCGTCTGCCTTCGAAGCAGAAGATTCCAGGTTCGAGTCCTGGCAAGCTCGGTATTAACATTTAAAGATGATTATTAGAATATAACGGAAGGGAAATTTATAATATTGCAACGCTTCAATAGCATTTAGATTAACTTCCAACGGAATTATGGCGCAATGGATAACGCGTTTGCCTACGGAGCGAA
The DNA here is from genome assembly GCF_054372755.1 of Phalangium opilio. Lineage (NCBI taxonomy): Eukaryota > Metazoa > Arthropoda > Arachnida > Opiliones > Phalangiidae > Phalangium > Phalangium opilio. The sequence continues at coordinate 2,282,868 of NW_028324201.1, read as the reverse complement.
AGATTCCAGGTTCGAGTCCTGGCAAGCTCGGTGTTTATTTTAATTAAAGATCTTTTATGCGTCATAAAAATGCATAAATACAATGTTTGGAAAAGTTTTTGATAGAACGAAGCAAGGGCTTGTAGCGTAATGGATAACGCGTCTGCCTTCGAAGCAGAAGATTCCAGGTTCGAGTCCTGGCAAGCTCGGTATTAACATTTAAAGATGATTATTAGAATATAACGGAAGGGAAATTTATAATATTGCAATGCTTCAATAGCATTTAGATTTACCTCCAACGGGCTTGTAGCGCAATGGATAACGCGTCTGCCTACGGAGCAGACGATTTAAGGTTCGAGTCCTGGCAAGCTCGGTATTAACATTTAAAGATGATTATGAGAATATAACGGAAGGGAAATTTATAATATTGCAATGCTTCAATAGCATTTTGATTTACCTTCAACGGGCTTGTAGCGCAATGGATAACGCGTCTGCCTACGGAGCAGACGATTTAAGGTTCGAGTCCTGGCAAGCTCGGTATTAACATTTAAAGATGATTATTGGAATGTAACGGAAGGGAAATTTATAATATTGCAATTATTCAATAGCATTTAGATTAACCTCCCACGGGCTTGTGGCGCAATGGATAACGCGTCTGCCTACGGAGCAAAAGATTCTAGGTTCGAGTCATGGCAAGCTTGGTGTTTATTTTATTTAAAGATCTTTTATAAGTCATAAAAATGCATAAATACAATGTTTGGAAACGTTTTTGATAGAACGAAGCAAGAGCTTGTGGCGTAATGGATAACGCGTCTGCCTTCGAAGCAGAAGATTCCAGGTTCGAGTCCTGGCAAGCTCGGAATTAACATTTAAAGATGATTATTAGAATATAACGGAAGGGAAATTTATAATATTGCAGTGCTTCAATAGCATTTGGATTAACCTCCAACGGGCTTGTGACGCAATGGATAACGCGTCTGCCTACGGAGCAGAAGATTTAAGGTTCGAGTCCTGCAAGCTCGGTATTAACATTTAAAGATGATTATTGGAATGTAACGGAAGGGAAATTTATAATATTGCAATGCTTCAATAGCATTTAGATTAACCTCCAACGGGCTTGTGGCGCAATGGATAACAATTCTGCCTACGGAGCAGAAGATTCCAGGCTCGAGTCCTGGCAAGCTCGGTATTAACATTTAAAGATGATTATTAGAATATAACGGAAGGGAAATTTAAAATATTGCAATGGCTCAATAGCATTTAGATAAACCTCCAACGGGCTTGTGGCGCAATGGATAACGCGTCTGCCTACAGAGCAAAAGATTCTAGGTTCGAGTCATGGCAAGCTTGGTGTTTATTTTAATTAAAGATCTTTTATGCGTCATAAAAATGCATAAATACAATGTTTGGAAAAGTTTTTGATAGAACGAAGCAAGGGCTTGTGGCGAAATGGATAACGCGTCTGCCTACGGAGCAGAAGATTCCAGGTTCGAGTCCTGGCAAGCTCGGTATTAACATTTAAAGATGATTATTAGAATATAACGGAAGGGAAATTTAAAATATTGCAATGGCTCAATAGCATTTAGATAAACCTCCAACGGGCTTGTGGCGTAATGGATAACGCGTCTGCCTACGGAGCAGAAGATTCCAGGTTCAAGTCCTGGCAAGCTCGGTATTAACATTTAAAGATGATTATTAGAATATAACGGAAGGGAAATTTAAAATATTGCAATGGCTCAATAGCGTTTAGATAAACCTCCAACGGGCTTGTGGCGCAATGGATAACGCGTCTGCCTACAGAGCAAAAGATTCTAGGTTCGAGTCATGGCAAGCTTGGTGTTTATTTTAATTAAAGATCTTTTATGCGTCAAAAAAATGCATAAATACAATGTTTGGTAACGTTTTTGATAGAACGAAGCAAGAGTTTATGGCGTAATGGATAACGCGTCTGCCTTCGAAGCAGAAGATTCCAGGTTCGAGTCCTGGCAAGCTCGGTATTAACATTTAAAGATGATTATGAGAATATAACGGAAGGGAAATTTAAAATATTGCAATGCTTCAATAGCATTTAGATTTACCTCCAACGGGCTTGTAGCGCAATGGATAACGCGTCTGCCTACAGAGCAGACGATTTAAGGTTCGAGTCCTGGCAAGCTCGGTATTAACATTTAAAGATGATTATTGGAATGTAACGGAAGGGAAATTTATAATATTGCAATGATTCAATAGCATTTAGATTAACCTCCCACGGGCTTGTGGCGCAATGGATAACGCGTCTGCCTACGGAGCAGAAGATTCCAGGTTTGAGTCCTGGGAAGCTCGGTTTTTATTTAAATTGAAGATCTTTTATGCGTCATAAAAATGCATAAATACAATGTTTGGAAACGTTTTTGATAGAACGAAGCAAGGGCTTTTAGCGTAATGGATAACGCGTCTGCCTTCGAAGCAGAAGATTCCAGGTTCGAGTCCTGGCAAGCTCGGTATTAACATTTAAAGATGATTATTAGAATATAACGGAAGGGAAATTTATAATATTGCAATGCTTCAATAGCATTTAGATTAACCTCCAACGGGCTTGTGGCGTAATGGATAACGCGTCTGCCTACGGAGCAGAAGATTCCAGGTTCGAGTCCTGGCAAGCTCGGTATTAACATTTAAAGATGATTATTAGAATATAACGGAAGGGAAATTTAAAATATTGCTATGGCTCAATAGCATTTAGATAAACCTCCAACGGGCTTGTGGCGCAACGGATAACGCGTCTGCCTACAGAGCAAAAGATTCTAGGTTCGAGTCATGGCAAGCTTGGTGTTTATTTTAATTAAAGATCTTTTATGAGTCATAAAAATGCATAAATACAATGTTTGGAAACGTTTTTGATAGAACGAAGCAAGAGCTTGTGGCGTAATGGATAACGCGTCTGCCTTCGAAGCAGAAGATTCCAGGTTCGAGTCCTGGCAAGCTCGGTATTAACATTTAAAGATGATTATTAGAATATAACGGAAGGGAAATTTAAAATATTGCAATGCTTCAATAGCATTTAGATAAACTTCCGACGGACTTGTGGCGCAATGGATAACGCGTCTGCCTTCGAAGCAGAAGATTCCAGGTTCGAGTCCTGGCAAGCTCGGTATTAACATTTAAAGATGATTATTAGAATATAACGGAAGGGAAATTTATAATATTGCAACGCTTCAATAGCATTTAGATTAACTTCCAACGGAATTATGGCGCAATGGATAACGCGTTTGCCTACGGAGCGAAAGATTCCAGGTTCGAGTCCTGGCAAGCTCGGTGTTTATTTTAATTAAAGATCTTTTATGCGTCATAAAAATGCATAAATACAATGTTTGGAAAAGTTTTTGATAGAACGAAGCAAGGGCTTGTAGCGTAATGGATAACGCGTCTGCCTTCGAAGCAGAAGATTCCAGGTTCGAGTCCTGGCAAGCTCGGTATTAACATTTAAAGATGATTATTAGAATATAACGGAAGGGAAATTTATAATATTGCAATGCTTCAATAGCATTTAGATTTACCTCCAACGGGCTTGTAGCGCAATGGATAACGCGTCTGCCTACGGAGCAGACGATTTAAGGTTCGAGTCCTGGCAAGCTCGGTATTAACATTTAAAGATGATTATGAGAATATAACGGAAGGGAAATTTATAATATTGCAATGCTTCAATAGCATTTTGATTTACCTTCAACGGGCTTGTAGCGCAATGGATAACGCGTCTGCCTACGGAGCAGACGATTTAAGGTTCGAGTCCTGGCAAGCTCGGTATTAACATTTAAAGATGATTATTGGAATGTAACGGAAGGGAAATTTATAATATTGCAATTATTCAATAGCATTTAGATTAACCTCCCACGGGCTTGTGGCGCAATGGATAACGCGTCTGCCTACGGAGCAAAAGATTCTAGGTTCGAGTCATGGCAAGCTTGGTGTTTATTTTATTTAAAGATCTTTTATAAGTCATAAAAATGCATAAATACAATGTTTGGAAACGTTTTTGATAGAACGAAGCAAGAGCTTGTGGCGTAATGGATAACGCGTCTGCCTTCGAAGCAGAAGATTCCAGGTTCGAGTCCTGGCAAGCTCGGAATTAACATTTAAAGATGATTATTAGAATATAACGGAAGGGAAATTTATAATATTGCAGTGCTTCAATAGCATTTGGATTAACCTCCAACGGGCTTGTGACGCAATGGATAACGCGTCTGCCTACGGAGCAGAAGATTTAAGGTTCGAGTCCTGCAAGCTCGGTATTAACATTTAAAGATGATTATTGGAATGTAACGGAAGGGAAATTTATAATATTGCAATGCTTCAATAGCATTTAGATTAACCTCCAACGGGCTTGTGGCGCAATGGATAACAATTCTGCCTACGGAGCAGAAGATTCCAGGCTCGAGTCCTGGCAAGCTCGGTATTAACATTTAAAGATGATTATTAGAATATAACGGAAGGGAAATTTAAAATATTGCAATGGCTCAATAGCATTTAGATAAACCTCCAACGGGCTTGTGGCGCAATGGATAACGCGTCTGCCTACAGAGCAAAAGATTCTAGGTTCGAGTCATGGCAAGCTTGGTGTTTATTTTAATTAAAGATCTTTTATGCGTCATAAAAATGCATAAATACAATGTTTGGAAACGTTTTTGATAGAACGAAGCAAGAGCTTGTGGCGTAATGGATAACGCGTCTGCCTTCGAAGCAGAAGATTCCAGGTTCGAGTCCTGGCAAGCTCGGTATTAACATTTAAAGATGATTATGAGAATATAACGGAAGGGAAATTTAAAATATTGCAATGCTTCAATAGCATTTAGATTTACCTCCAACGGGCTTGTAGCGCAATGGATAACGCGTCTGCCTACAGAGCAGACGATTTAAGGTTCGAGTCCTGGCAAGCTCGGTATTAACATTTAAAGATGATCATTGGAATGTAACGGAAGGGAAATTTATAATATTGCAATGATTCAATAGCATTTAGATTAACCTCCCACGGGCTTGTGGCGCAATGGATAACGCGTCTGCCTACGGAGCAGAAGATTCCAGGTTTGAGTCCTGGGAAGCTCGGTTTTTATTTAAATTGAAGATCTTTTATGCGTCATAAAAATGCATAAATACAATGTTTGGAAACGTTTTTGATAGAACGAAGAAAGGGCTTTTAGCGTAATGGATAACGCGTCTGCCTTCGAAGCAGAAGATTCCAGGTTCGAGTCCTAGCAGCTCGGTATTAACATTTAAAGATGATTATTAGAATATAACGGAAGGGAAATTTATAATATTGCAATGCTTCAATAGCATTTAGATTAACCTCCAACGGGCTTGTGGCGTAATGGATAACGCGTCGGCCTACGGAGCAGAAGATTCCAGGTTCGAGTCCTGGCAAGCTCGGTATTAACATTTAAAGATGATTATTAGAATATAACGGAAGGGAAATTTAAAATATTGCTATGGCTCAATAGCATTTAGATAAACCTCCAACGGGCTTGTGGCGCAACGGATAACGCGTCTGCCTACAGAGCAAAAGATTCTAGGTTCGAGTCATGGCAAGCTTGGTGTTTATTTTAATTAAAGATCTTTTATGAGTCATAAAAATGCATAAATACAATGTTTGGAAACGTTTTTGATAGAACGAAGCAAGAGCTTGTGGCGTAATGGATAACGCGTCTGCCTTCGAAGCAGAAGATTCCAGGTTCGAGTCCTGGCAAGCTCGGTATTAACATTTAAAGATGATTATTAGAATATAACGGAAGGGAAATTTAAAATATTGCAATGCTTCAATAGCATTTAGATAAACTTCCGACGGACTTGTGGCGCAATGGATAACGCGTCTGCCTTCGAAGCAGAAGATTCCAGGTTCGAGTCCTGGCAAGCTCGGTATTAACATTTAAAGATGATTATTAGAATATAACGGAAGGGAAATTTATAATATTGCAATGCTTCAATAGCATTTAGATTAACTTCCAACGGGCTTATGGCGCAATGGATAACGCGTTTGCCTACGGAGCGAAAGATTCCAGGTTCGAGTCCTGGCAACCTCGGTGTTTATTTTAATTAAAGATCTTTTATGCGTCATAAAAATGCATAAATACAATGTTTGTAAAAGTTTTTGATAGAACGAAGCAAGGGCTTGTAGCGTAATGGATAACGCGTCTGCCTTCGAAGCAGAAGATTCCAGGTTCGAGTCCTGGCAAGCTCGGTATTAACATTTAAAGATGATTATTAGAATATAACGGAAGGGAAATTTATAATATTGCAATGCTTCAATAGCATTTAGATTTACCTCCAACGGGCTTGTAGCGCAATGGATAACGCGTCTGCCTACGGAGCAGACGATTTAAGGTTCGAGTCCTGGCAAGCTCGGTATTAACATTTAAAGATGATTATGAGAATATAACGGAAGGGAAATTTATAATATTGCAATGCTTCAATAGCATTTAGATTTACTTTCAACGGGCTTGTAGCGCAATGGATAACGCGTCTGCCTACGGAGCAGACGATTTAAGGTTCGAGTCCTGGCAAGCTCGGTATTAACATTTAAAGATGATTATTGGAATGTAACGGAAGGGAAATTTATAATATTGCAATTATTCAATAGCATTTAGATTAACCTCCCACGGGCTTGTGGCGCAATGGATAACGCGTCTGCCTACGGAGCAAAAGATTCTAGGTTCGAGTAATGGCAAGCTTGGTGTTTATTTTATTTAAAGATCTTTTATAAGTCATAAAAATGCATAAATACAATGTTTGGAAACGTTTTTGATAGAACGAAGCAAGAGCTTGTGGCGTAATGGATAACGCGTCTGCCTTCGAAGCAGAAGATTCCAGGTTCGAGTCCTGGCAAGCTCGGAATTAACATTTAAAGATGATTATTAGAATATAACGGAAGGGAAATTTATAATATTGCAGTGCTTCAATAGCATTTGGATTAACCTCCAACGGGCTTGTGACGCAATGGATAACGCGTCTGCCTACGGAGCAGAAGATTTAAGGTTCGAGTCCTGCAAGCTCGGTATTAACATTTAAAGATGATTATTGGAATGTAACGGAAGGGAAATTTATAATATTGCAATGCTTCAATAGCATTTAGATTAACCTCCAACGGGCTTGTGGCGCAATGGATAACAATTCTGCCTACGGAGCAGAAGATTCCAGGTTCGAGTCCTGGCAAGCTCGGTATTAACATTTAAAGATGATTATTAGAATATAACGGAAGGGAAATTTAAAATATTGCAATGGCTCAATAGCATTTAGATAAACCTCCAACGGGCTTGTGGCGCAATGGATAACGCGTCTGCCTACAGAGCAAAAGATTCTAGGTTCGAGTCATGGCAAGCTTGGTGTTTATTTTAATTAAAGATCTTTTATGCGTCATAAAAATGCATAAATACAATGTTTGGAAACGTTTTTGATAGAACGAAGCAAGAGCTTGTGGCGTAATGGATAACGCGTCTGCCTTCGAAGCAGAAGATTCCAGGTTCGAGTCCTGGCAAGCTCGGTATTAACATTTAAAGATGATTATGAGAATATAACGGAAGGGAAATTTAAAATATTGCAATGCTTCAATAGCATTTAGATTTACCTCCAACGGGCTTGTAGCGCAATGGATAACGCGTCTGCCTACAGAGCAGACGATTTAAGGTTCGAGTCCTGGCAAGCTCGGTATTAACATTTAAAGATGATCATTGGAATGTAACGGAAGGGAAATTTATAATATTGCAATGATTCAATAGCATTTAGATTAACCTCCCACGGGCTTGTGGCGCAATGGATAACGCGTCTGCCTACGGAGCAAAAGATTCTAGATTCGAGTCCTGGGAAGCTCGGTTTTTATTTAAATTGAAGATCTTTTATGCGTCATAAAAATGCATAAATACAATGTTTGGAAACGTTTTTGATAGAACGAAGCAAGGGCTTTTAGCGTAATGGATAACGCGTCTGCCTTCGAAGCAGAAGATTCCAGGTTCGAGTCCTAGCAGCTCGGTATTAACATTTAAAGATGATTATTAGAATATAACGGAAGGGAAATTTATAATATTGCAATGCTTCGATAGCATTTAGATTAACCTCCAACGGGCTTGTGGCGTAATGGATAACGCGTCTGCCTACGGAGCAGAAGATTCCAGGTTCGAGTCCTGGCAAGCTCGGTATTAACATTTAAAGATGATTATTAGAATATAACGGAAGGGAAATTTAAAATATTGCTATGGCTCAATAGCATTTAGATAAACCTCCAACGGGCTTGTGGCGCAACGGATAACGCGTCTGCCTACAGAGCAAAAGATTCTAGGTTCGAGTCATGGCAAGCTTGGTGTTTATTTTAATTAAAGATCTTTTATGAGTCATAAAAATGCATAAATACAATGTTTGGAAACGTTTTTGATAGAACGAAGCAAGAGCTTGTGGCGTAATGGATAACGCGTCTGCCTTCGAAGCAGAAGATTCCAGGTTCGAGTCCTGGCAAGCTCGGTATTAACATTTAAAGATGATTATTAGAATATAACGGAAGGGAAATTTAAAATATTGCAATGCTTCAATAGCATTTAGATAAACTTCCGACGGACTTGTGGCGCAATGGATAACGCGTCTGCCTTCGAAGCAGAAGATTCCAGGTTCGAGTCCTGGCAAGCTCGGTATTAACATTTAAAGATGATTATTAGAATATAACGGAAGGGAAATTTATAATATTGCAATGCTTCAATAGCATTTAGATTAACTTCCAACGGGCTTATGGCGCAATGGATAACGCGTTTGCCTACGGAGCGAAAGATTCCAGGTTCGAGTCCTGGCAACCTCGGTGTTTATTTTAATTAAAGATCTTTTATGCGTCATAAAAATGCATAAATACAATGTTTGTAAAAGTTTTTGATAGAACGAAGCAAGGGCTTGTAGCGTAATGGATAACGCGTCTGCCTTCGAAGCAGAAGATTCCAGGTTCGAGTCCTGGCAAGCTCGGTATTAACATTTAAAGATGATTATTAGAATATAACGGAAGGGAAATTTATAATATTGCAATGCTTCAATAGCATTTAGATTTACCTCCAACGGGCTTGTAGCGCAATGGATAACGCGTCTGCCTACGGAGCAGACGATTTAAGGTTCGAGTCCTGGCAAGCTCGGTATTAACATTTAAAGATGATTATTGGAATGTAACGGAAGGGAAATTTATAATATTGCAATTATTCAATAGCATTTAGATTAACCTCCCACGGGCTTGTGGCGCAATGGATAACGCGTCTGCCTACGGAGCAAAAGATTCTAGGTTCGAGTAATGGCAAGCTTGGTGTTTATTTTATTTAAAGATCTTTTATAAGTCATAAAAATGCATAAATACAATGTTTGGAAACGTTTTTGATAGAACGAAGCAAGAGCTTGTGGCGTAATGGATAACGCGTCTGCCTTCGAAGCAGAAGATTCCAGGTTCGAGTCCTGGCAAGCTCGGAATTAACATTTAAAGATGATTATTAGAATATAACGGAAGGGAAATTTATAATATTGCAGTGCTTCAATAGCATTTGGATTAACCTCCAACGGGCTTGTGACGCAATGGATAACGCGTCTGCCTACGGAGCAGAAGATTTAAGGTTCGAGTCCTGCAAGCTCGGTATTAACATTTAAAGATGATTATTGGAATGTAGCGGAAGGGAAATTTATAATATTGCAATGCTTCAATAGCATTTAGATTAACCTCCAACGGGCTTGTGGCGCAATGGATAACAATTCTGCCTACGGAGCAGAAGATTCCAGGTTCGAGTCCTGGCAAGCTCGGTATTAACATTTAAAGATGATTATTAGAATATAACGGAAGGGAAATTTAAAATATTGCAATGGCTCAATAGCATTTAGATAAACCTCCAACGGGCTTGTGGCGCAATGGATAACGCGTCTGCCTACAGAGCAAAAGATTCTAGGTTCGAGTCATGGCAAGCTTGGTGTTTATTTTAATTAAAGATCTTTTATGCGTCATAAAAATGCATAAATACAATGTTTGGAAACGTTTTTGATAGAACGAAGCAAGAGCTTGTGGCGTAATGGATAACGCGTCTGCCTTCGAAGCAGAAGATTCCAGGTTCGAGTCCTGGCAAGCTCGGTGTTAACATTTAAAGATGATTATGAGAATATAACGGAAGGGAAATTTAAAATATTGCAATGCTTCAATAGCATTTAGATTTACCTCCAACGGGCTTGTAGCGCAATGGATAACGCGTCTGCCTACAGAGCAGACGATTTAAGGTTCGAGTCCTGGCAAGCTCGGTATTAACATTTAAAGATGATCATTGGAATGTAACGGAAGGGAAATTTATAATATTGCAATGATTCAATAGCATTTAGATTAACCTCCCACGGGCTTGTGGCGCAATGGATAACGCGTCTGCCTACGGAGCAAAAGATTCTAGATTCGAGTCCTGGGAAGCTCGGTTTTTATTTAAATTGAAGATCTTTTATGCGTCATAAAAATGCATAAATACAATGTTTGGAAACGTTTTTGATAGAACGAAGCAAGGGCTTTTAGCGTAATGGATAACGCGTCTGCCTTCGAAGCAGAAGATTCCAGGTTCGAGTCCTAGCAGCTCGGTATTAACATTTAAAGATGATTATTAGAATATAACGGAAGGGAAATTTATAATATTGCAATGCTTCGATAGCATTTAGATTAACCTCCAACGGGCTTGTGGCGTAATGGATAACGCGTCTGCCTACGGAGCAGAAGATTCCAGGTTCGAGTCCTGGCAAGCTCGGTATTAACATTTAAAGATGATTATTAGAATATAACGGAAGGGAAATTTAAAATATTGCTATGGCTCAATAGCATTTAGATAAACCTCCAACGGGCTTGTGGCGCAACGGATAACGCGTCTGCCTACAGAGCAAAAGATTCTAGGTTCGAGTCATGGCAAGCTTGGTGTTTATTTTAATTAAAGATCTTTTATGAGTCATAAAAATGCATAAATACAATGTTTGGAAACGTTTTTGATAGAACGAAGCAAGAGCTTGTGGCGTAATGGATAACGCGTCTGCCTTCGATGCAGAAGATTCCAGGTTCGAGTCCTGGCAAGCTCGGTATTAACATTTAAAGATGATTATTAGAATATAACGGAAGGGAAATTTATAATATTGCAGTTTTTCAATAGCATTTGGATTAACCTCCAACGGGCTTGTGGCGCAATGGATAACGCGTCTGCCTACGGAGCAGAAGATTTAAGGTTCGAGTCCTGCAAGCTCGGTATGAACATTTAAAGATGATTATTGGAATGTAACGGAAGGGAAATTTATAATATTGCAATGCTTCAATAGCATTTAGATTAACCTCCAACGGGCTTGTGGCGCAATGGATAACAATTCTGCCTACGGAGCAGAAGATTCCAGGTTCGAGTCCTGGCAAGCTCGGTATTAACATTTAAAGATGATTATTAGAATATAACGGAAGGGAAATTTAAAATATTGCAATGCTTCAATAGCATTTAGATAAACTTCCGACGGACTTGTGGCGCAATGGATAACGCGTCTGCCTTCGAAGCAGAAGATTCCAGGTTCGAGTCCTGGCAAGCTCGGTATTAACATTTAAAGATGATTATTAGAATATAACGGAAGGAAAATTTATAATATTGCAATGCTTCAATAGCATTTAGATTAACTTCCAACGGGCTTATGGCGCAATGGATAACGCGTCTGCCTACGGAGCGAAAGATTCCAGGTTCGAGTCCTGGCAAGCTCGGTGTTTATTTTAATTAAAGATCTTTTATGAGTCATAAAAATGCATAAATACAATGTTTGGAAACGTTTTTGATAGAACGAAGCAAGAGCTTGTGGCGTAATGGATAACGCGTCTGCCTACGGAGCAGACGATTTAAGGTTCGAGTCCTGGCAAGCTCGGTATTAACATTTAAAGATGATTATGAGAATATAACGGAAGGGAAATTTATAATATTGCAATGCTTCAATAGCATTTAGATTTACTTTCAACGGGCTTGTAGCGCAATGGATAACGCGTCTGCCTACGGAGCAGACGATTTAAGGTTCGAGTCCTGGCAAGCTCGGTATTAACATTTAAAGATGATTATTGGAATGTAACGGAAGGGAAATTTATAATATTGCAATTATTCAATAGCATTTAGATTAACCTCCCACGGGCTTGTGGCGCAATGGATAACGCGTCTGCCTACGGAGCAAAAGATTCTAGGTTCGAGTAATGGCAAGCTTGGTGTTTATTTTATTTAAAGATCTTTTATAAGTCATAAAAATGCATAAATACAATGTTTGGAAACGTTTTTGATAGAACGAAGCAAGAGCTTGTGGCGTAATGGATAACGCGTCTGCCTTCGAAGCAGAAGATTCCAGGTTCGAGTCCTGGCAAGCTCGGAATTAACATTTAAAGATGATTATTAGAATATAACGGAAGGGAAATTTATAATATTGCAGTGCTTCAATAGCATTTGGATTAACCTCCAACGGGCTTGTGACGCAATGGATAACGCGTCTGCCTACGGAGCAGAAGATTTAAGGTTCGAGTCCTGCAAGCTCGGTATTAACATTTAAAGATGATTATTGGAATGTAACGGAAGGGAAATTTATAATATTGCAATGCTTCAATAGCATTTAGATTAACCTCCAACGGGCTTGTGGCGCAATGGATAACAATTCTGCCTACGGAGCAGAAGATTCCAGGTTCGAGTCCTGGCAAGCTCGGTATTAACATTTAAAGATGATTATTAGAATATAACGGAAGGGAAATTTAAAATATTGCAATGGCTCAATAGCATTTAGATAAACCTCCAACGGGCTTGTGGCGCAATGGATAACGCGTCTGCCTACAGAGCAAAAGATTCTAGGTTCGAGTCATGGCAAGCTTGGTGTTTATTTTAATTAAAGATCTTTTATGCGTCATAAAAATGCATAAATACAATGTTTGGAAACGTTTTTGATAGAACGAAGCAAGAGCTTGTGGCGTAATGGATAACGCGTCTGCCTTCGAAGCAGAAGATTCCAGGTTCGAGTCCTGGCAAGCTCGGTATTAACATTTAAAGATGATTATGAGAATATAACGGAAGGGAAATTTAAAATATTGCAATGCTTCAATAGCATTTAGATTTACCTCCAACGGGCTTGTAGCGCAATGGATAACGCGTCTGCCTACAGAGCAGACGATTTAAGGTTCGAGTCCTGGCAAGCTCGGTATTAACATTTAAAGATGATCATTGGAATGTAACGGAAGGGAAATTTATAATATTGCAATGATTCAATAGCATTTAGATTAACCTCCCACGGGCTTGTGGCGCAATGGATAACGCGTCTGCCTACGGAGCAAAAGATTCTAGATTCGAGTCCTGGGAAGCTCGGTTTTTATTTAAATTGAAGATCTTTTATGCGTCATAAAAATGCATAAATACAATGTTTGGAAACGTTTTTGATAGAACGAAGCAAGGGCTTTTAGCGTAATGGATAACGCGTCTGCCTTCGAAGCAGAAGATTCCAGGTTCGAGTCCTAGCAGCTCGGTATTAACATTTAAAGATGATTATTAGAATATAACGGAAGGGAAATTTATAATATTGCAATGCTTCGATAGCATTTAGATTAACCTCCAACGGGCTTGTGGCGTAATGGATAACGCGTCTGCCTACGGAGCAGAAGATTCCAGGTTCGAGTCCTGGCAAGCTCGGTATTAACATTTAAAGATGATTATTAGAATATAACGGAAGGGAAATTTAAAATATTGCTATGGCTCAATAGCATTTAGATAAACCTCCAACGGGCTTGTGGCGCAACGGATAACGCGTCTGCCTACAGAGCAAAAGATTCTAGGTTCGAGTCATGGCAAGCTTGGTGTTTATTTTAATTAAAGATCTTTTATGAGTCATAAAAATGCATAAATACAATGTTTGGAAACGTTTTTGATAGAACGAAGCAAGAGCTTGTGGCGTAATGGATAACGCGTCTGCCTTCGAAGCAGAAGATTCCAGGTTCGAGTCCTGGCAAGCTCGGTATTAACATTTAAAGATGATTATTAGAATATAACGGAAGGGAAATTTAAAATATTGCAATGCTTCAATAGCATTTAGATAAACTTCCGACGGACTTGTGGCGCAATGGATAACGCGTCTGCCTTCGAAGCAGAAGATTCCAGGTTCGAGTCCTGGCAAGCTCGGTATTAACATTTAAAGATGATTATTAGAATATAACGGAAGGGAAATTTATAATATTGCAATGCTTCAATAGCATTTAGATTAACTTCCAACGGGCTTATGGCGCAATGGATAACGCGTTTGCCTACGGAGCGAAAGATTCCAGGTTCGAGTCCTGGCAACCTCGGTGTTTATTTTAATTAAAGATCTTTTATGCGTCATAAAAATGCATAAATACAATGTTTGTAAAAGTTTTTGATAGAACGAAGCAAGGGCTTGTAGCGTAATGGATAACGCGTCTGCCTTCGAAGCAGAAGATTCCAGGTTCGAGTCCTGGCAAGCTCGGTATTAACATTTAAAGATGATTATTAGAATATAACGGAAGGGAAATTTATAATATTGCAATGCTTCAATAGCATTTAGATTTACCTCCAACGGGCTTGTAGCGCAATGGATAACGCGTCTGCCTACGGAGCAGACGATTTAAGGTTCGAGTCCTGGCAAGCTCGGTATTAACATTTAAAGATGATTATTGGAATGTAACGGAAGGGAAATTTATAATATTGCAATTATTCAATAGCATTTAGATTAACCTCCCACGGGCTTGTGGCGCAATGGATAACGCGTCTGCCTACGGAGCAAAAGATTCTAGGTTCGAGTAATGGCAAGCTTGGTGTTTATTTTATTTAAAGATCTTTTATAAGTCATAAAAATGCATAAATACAATGTTTGGAAACGTTTTTGATAGAACGAAGCAAGAGCTTGTGGCGTAATGGATAACGCGTCTGCCTTCGAAGCAGAAGATTCCAGGTTCGAGTCCTGGCAAGCTCGGAATTAACATTTAAAGATGATTATTAGAATATAACGGAAGGGAAATTTATAATATTGCAGTGCTTCAATAGCATTTGGATTAACCTCCAACGGGCTTGTGACGCAATGGATAACGCGTCTGCCTACGGAGCAGAAGATTTAAGGTTCGAGTCCTGCAAGCTCGGTATTAACATTTAAAGATGATTATTGGAATGTAGCGGAAGGGAAATTTATAATATTGCAATGCTTCAATAGCATTTAGATTAACCTCCAACGGGCTTGTGGCGCAATGGATAACAATTCTGCCTACGGAGCAGAAGATTCCAGGTTCGAGTCCTGGCAAGCTCGGTATTAACATTTAAAGATGATTATTAGAATATAACGGAAGGGAAATTTAAAATATTGCAATGGCTCAATAGCATTTAGATAAACCTCCAACGGGCTTGTGGCGCAATGGATAACGCGTCTGCCTACAGAGCAAAAGATTCTAGGTTCGAGTCATGGCAAGCTTGGTGTTTATTTTAATTAAAGATCTTTTATGCGTCATAAAAATGCATAAATACAATGTTTGGAAACGTTTTTGATAGAACGAAGCAAGAGCTTGTGGCGTAATGGATAACGCGTCTGCCTTCGAAGCAGAAGATTCCAGGTTCGAGTCCTGGCAAGCTCGGTGTTAACATTTAAAGATGATTATGAGAATATAACGGAAGGGAAATTTAAAATATTGCAATGCTTCAATAGCATTTAGATTTACCTCCAACGGGCTTGTAGCGCAATGGATAACGCGTCTGCCTACAGAGCAGACGATTTAAGGTTCGAGTCCTGGCAAGCTCGGTATTAACATTTAAAGATGATCATTGGAATGTAACGGAAGGGAAATTTATAATATTGCAATGATTCAATAGCATTTAGATTAACCTCCCACGGGCTTGTGGCGCAATGGATAACGCGTCTGCCTACGGAGCAAAAGATTCTAGATTCGAGTCCTGGGAAGCTCGGTTTTTATTTAAATTGAAGATCTTTTATGCGTCATAAAAATGCATAAATACAATGTTTGGAAACGTTTTTGATAGAACGAAGCAAGGGCTTTTAGCGTAATGGATAACGCGTCTGCCTTCGAAGCAGAAGATTCCAGGTTCGAGTCCTAGCAGCTCGGTATTAACATTTAAAGATGATTATTAGAATATAACGGAAGGGAAATTTATAATATTGCAATGCTTCGATAGCATTTAGATTAACCTCCAACGGGCTTGTGGCGTAATGGATAACGCGTCTGCCTACGGAGCAGAAGATTCCAGGTTCGAGTCCTGGCAAGCTCGGTATTAACATTGAAAGATGATTATTAGAATATAACGGAAGGGAAATTTAAAATATTGCTATGGCTCAATAGCATTTAGATAAACCTCCAACGGGCTTGTGGCGCAACGGATAACGCGTCTGCCTACAGAGCAAAAGATTCTAGGTTCGAGTCATGGCAAGCTTGGTGTTTATTTTAATTAAAGATCTTTTATGAGTCATAAAAATGCATAAATACAATGTTTGGAAACGTTTTTGATAGAACGAAGCAAGAGCTTGTGGCGTAATGGATAACGCGTCTGCCTTCGATGCAGAAGATTCCAGGTTCGAGTCCTGGCAAGCTCGGTATTAACATTTAAAGATGATTATTAGAATATAACGGAAGGGAAATTTATAATATTGCAGTTTTTCAATAGCATTTGGATTAACCTCCAACGGGCTTGTGGCGCAATGGATAACGCGTCTGCCTACGGAGCAGAAGATTTAAGGTTCGAGTCCTGCAAGCTCGGTATGAACATTTAAAGATGATTATTGGAATGTAGCGGAAGGGAAATTTATAATATTGCAATGCTTCAATAGCATTTAGATTAACCTCCAACGGGCTTGTGGCGCAATGGATAACAATTCTGCCTACGGAGCAGAAGATTCCAGGTTCGAGTCCTGGCAAGCTCGGTATTAACATTTAAAGATGATTATTAGAATATAACGGAAGGGAAATTTAAAATATTGCAATGGCTCAATAGCATTTAGATAAACCTCCAACGGGCTTGTGGCGCAATGGATAACGCGTCTGCCTACAGAGCAAAAGATTCTAGGTTCGAGTCATGGCAAGCTTGGTGTTTATTTTAATTAAAGATCTTTTATGCGTCATAAAAATGCATAAATACAATGTTTGGAAACGTTTTTGATAGAACGAAGCAAGAGCTTGTGGCGTAATGGATAACGCGTCTGCCTTCGAAGCAGAAGATTCCAGGTTCGAGTCCTGGCAAGCTCGGTGTTAACATTTAAAGATGATTATGAGAATATAACGGAAGGGAAATTTAAAATATTGCAATGCTTCAATAGCATTTAGATTTACCTCCAACGGGCTTGTAGCGCAATGGATAACGCGTCTGCCTACAGAGCAGACGATTTAAGGTTCGAGTCCTGGCAAGCTCGGTATTAACATTTAAAGATGATCATTGGAATGTAACGGAAGGGAAATTTATAATATTGCAATGATTCAATAGCATTTAGATTAACCTCCCACGGGCTTGTGGCGCAATGGATAACGCGTCTGCCTACGGAGCAAAAGATTCTAGATTCGAGTCCTGGGAAGCTCGGTTTTTATTTAAATTGAAGATCTTTTATGCGTCATAAAAATGCATAAATACAATGTTTGGAAACGTTTTTGATAGAACGAAGCAAGGGCTTTTAGCGTAATGGATAACGCGTCTGCCTTCGAAGCAGAAGATTCCAGGTTCGAGTCCTAGCAGCTCGGTATTAACATTTAAAGATGATTATTAGAATATAACGGAAGGGAAATTTATAATATTGCAATGCTTCGATAGCATTTAGATTAACCTCCAACGGGCTTGTGGCGTAATGGATAACGCGTCTGCCTACGGAGCAGAAGATTCCAGGTTCGAGTCCTGGCAAGCTCGGTATTAACATTGAAAGATGATTATTAGAATATAACGGAAGGGAAATTTAAAATATTGCTATGGCTCAATAGCATTTAGATAAACCTCCAACGGGCTTGTGGCGCAACGGATAACGCGTCTGCCTACAGAGCAAAAGATTCTAGGTTCGAGTCATGGCAAGCTTGGTGTTTATTTTAATTAAAGATCTTTTATGAGTCATAAAAATGCATAAATACAATGTTTGGAAACGTTTTTGATAGAACGAAGCAAGAGCTTGTGGCGTAATGGATAACGCGTCTGCCTTCGATGCAGAAGATTCCAGGTTCGAGTCCTGGCAAGCTCGGTATTAACATTTAAAGATGATTATTAGAATATAACGGAAGGGAAATTTATAATATTGCAGTTTTTCAATAGCATTTGGATTAACCTCCAACGGGCTTGTGGCGCAATGGATAACGCGTCTGCCTACGGAGCAGAAGATTTAAGGTTCGAGTCCTGCAAGCTCGGTATGAACATTTAAAGATGATTATTGGAATGTAACGGAAGGGAAATTTATAATATTGCAATGCTTCAATAGCATTTAGATTAACCTCCAACGGGCTTGTGGCGCAATGGATAACAATTCTGCCTACGGAGCAGAAGATTCCAGGTTCGAGTCCTGGCAAGCTCGGTATTAACATTTAAAGATGATTATTAGAATATAACGGAAGGGAAATTTAAAATATTGCAATGCTTCAATAGCATTTAGATAAACTTCCGACGGACTTGTGGCGCAATGGATAACGCGTCTGCCTTCGAAGCAGAAGATTCCAGGTTCGAGTCCTGGCAAGCTCGGTATTAACATTTAAAGATGATTATTAGAATATAACGGAAGGAAAATTTATAATATTGCAATGCTTCAATAGCATTTAGATTAACTTCCAACGGGCTTATGGCGCAATGGATAACGCGTCTGCCTACGGAGCGAAAGATTCCAGGTTCGAGTCCTGGCAAGCTCGGTGTTTATTTTAATTAAAGATCTTTTATGAGTCATAAAAATGCATAAATACAATGTTTGGAAACGTTTTTGATAGAACGAAGCAAGAGCTTGTGGCGTAATGGATAACGCGTCTGCCTTCGAAGCAGAAGATTCCAGGTTCGAGTCCTGGCAAGCTCGGTATTAACATTTAAAGATGATTATTAGAATATAACGGAAGGGAAATTTAAAATATTGCAATGCTTCAATAGCATTTAGATAAACTTCCGACGGACTTGTGGCGCAATGGATAACGCGTCTGCCTTCGAAGCAGAAGATTCCAGGTTCGAGTCCTGGCAAGCTCGGTATTAACATTTAAAGATGATTATTAGAATATAACGGAAGGGAAATTTATAATATTGCAATGCTTCAATAGCATTTAGATTAACTTCCAACGGGCTTATGGCGCAATGGATAACGCGTTTGCCTACGGAGCGAAAGATTCCAGGTTCGAGTCCTGGCAACCTCGGTGTTTATTTTAATTAAAGATCTTTTATGCGTCATAAAAATGCATAAATACAATGTTTGTAAAAGTTTTTGATAGAACGAAGCAAGGGCTTGTAGCGTAATGGATAACGCGTCTGCCTTCGAAGCAGAAGATTCCAGGTTCGAGTCCTGGCAAGCTCGGTATTAACATTTAAAGATGATTATTAGAATATAACGGAAGGGAAATTTATAATATTGCAATGCTTCAATAGCATTTAGATTTACCTCCAACGGGCTTGTAGCGCAATGGATAACGCGTCTGCCTACGGAGCAGACGATTTAAGGTTCGAGTCCTGGCAAGCTCGGTATTAACATTTAAAGATGATTATTGGAATGTAACGGAAGGGAAATTTATAATATTGCAATTATTCAATAGCATTTAGATTAACCTCCCACGGGCTTGTGGCGCAATGGATAACGCGTCTGCCTACGGAGCAAAAGATTCTAGGTTCGAGTAATGGCAAGCTTGGTGTTTATTTTATTTAAAGATCTTTTATAAGTCATAAAAATGCATAAATACAATGTTTGGAAACGTTTTTGATAGAACGAAGCAAGAGCTTGTGGCGTAATGGATAACGCGTCTGCCTTCGAAGCAGAAGATTCCAGGTTCGAGTCCTGGCAAGCTCGGAATTAACATTTAAAGATGATTATTAGAATATAACGGAAGGGAAATTTATAATATTGCAGTGCTTCAATAGCATTTGGATTAACCTCCAACGGGCTTGTGACGCAATGGATAACGCGTCTGCCTACGGAGCAGAAGATTTAAGGTTCGAGTCCTGCAAGCTCGGTATTAACATTTAAAGATGATTATTGGAATGTAGCGGAAGGGAAATTTATAATATTGCAATGCTTCAATAGCATTTAGATTAACCTCCAACGGGCTTGTGGCGCAATGGATAACAATTCTGCCTACGGAGCAGAAGATTCCAGGTTCGAGTCCTGGCAAGCTCGGTATTAACATTTAAAGATGATTATTAGAATATAACGGAAGGGAAATTTAAAATATTGCAATGGCTCAATAGCATTTAGATAAACCTCCAACGGGCTTGTGGCGCAATGGATAACGCGTCTGCCTACAGAGCAAAAGATTCTAGGTTCGAGTCATGGCAAGCTTGGTGTTTATTTTAATTAAAGATCTTTTATGCGTCATAAAAATGCATAAATACAATGTTTGGAAACGTTTTTGATAGAACGAAGCAAGAGCTTGTGGCGTAATGGATAACGCGTCTGCCTTCGAAGCAGAAGATTCCAGGTTCGAGTCCTGGCAAGCTCGGTATTAACATTTAAAGATGATTATGAGAATATAACGGAAGGGAAATTTAAAATATTGCAATGCTTCAATAGCATTTAGATTTACCTCCAACGGGCTTGTAGCGCAATGGATAACGCGTCTGCCTACAGAGCAGACGATTTAAGGTTCGAGTCCTGGCAAGCTCGGTATTAACATTTAAAGATGATCATTGGAATGTAACGGAAGGGAAATTTATAATATTGCAATGATTCAATAGCATTTAGATTAACCTCCCACGGGCTTGTGGCGCAATGGATAACGCGTCTGCCTACGGAGCAAAAGATTCTAGATTCGAGTCCTGGGAAGCTCGGTTTTTATTTAAATTGAAGATCTTTTATGCGTCATAAAAATGCATAAATACAATGTTTGGAAACGTTTTTGATAGAACGAAGCAAGGGCTTTTAGCGTAATGGATAACGCGTCTGCCTTCGAAGCAGAAGATTCCAGGTTCGAGTCCTAGCAGCTCGGTATTAACATTTAAAGATGATTATTAGAATATAACGGAAGGGAAATTTATAATATTGCAATGCTTCGATAGCATTTAGATTAACCTCCAACGGGCTTGTGGCGTAATGGATAACGCGTCTGCCTACGGAGCAGAAGATTCCAGGTTCGAGTCCTGGCAAGCTCGGTATTAACATTTAAAGATGATTATTAGAATATAACGGAAGGGAAATTTAAAATATTGCTATGGCTCAATAGCATTTAGATAAACCTCCAACGGGCTTGTGGCGCAACGGATAACGCGTCTGCCTACAGAGCAAAAGATTCTAGGTTCGAGTCATGGCAAGCTTGGTGTTTATTTTAATTAAAGATCTTTTATGAGTCATAAAAATGCATAAATACAATGTTTGGAAACGTTTTTGATAGAACGAAGCAAGAGCTTGTGGCGTAATGGATAACGCGTCTGCCTTCGATGCAGAAGATTCCAGGTTCGAGTCCTGGCAAGCTCGGTATTAACATTTAAAGATGATTATTAGAATATAACGGAAGGGAAATTTATAATATTGCAGTTTTTCAATAGCATTTGGATTAACCTCCAACGGGCTTGTGGCGCAATGGATAACGCGTCTGCCTACGGAGCAGAAGATTTAAGGTTCGAGTCCTGCAAGCTCGGTATGAACATTTAAAGATGATTATTGGAATGTAACGGAAGGGAAATTTATAATATTGCAATGCTTCAATAGCATTTAGATTAACCTCCAACGGGCTTGTGGCGCAATGGATAACAATTCTGCCTACGGAGCAGAAGATTCCAGGTTCGAGTCCTGGCAAGCTCGGTATTAACATTTAAAGATGATTATTAGAATATAACGGAAGGGAAATTTAAAATATTGCAATGCTTCAATAGCATTTAGATAAACTTCCGACGGACTTGTGGCGCAATGGATAACGCGTCTGCCTTCGAAGCAGAAGATTCCAGGTTCGAGTCCTGGCAAGCTCGGTATTAACATTTAAAGATGATTATTAGAATATAACGGAAGGAAAATTTATAATATTGCAATGCTTCAATAGCATTTAGATTAACTTCCAACGGGCTTATGGCGCAATGGATAACGCGTCTGCCTACGGAGCGAAAGATTCCAGGTTCGAGTCCTGGCAAGCTCGGTGTTTATTTTAATTAAAGATCTTTTATGCGTCATAAAAATGCATAAATACAATGTTTGGATAAGTTTTTGATAGAACGAAGAAAGGGCTTGTAGCGTAATGGATAACGCGTCTGCCTTCGAAGCAGAAGATTCCAGGTTCGAGTCCTGGCAAGCTCGGTATTAACATTTAAAGATGATTTTTAGAATATAACGGAAGGGAAATTTATAATATTGCAATGCTTCAATAGCATTTAGATTTACCTCCAACGGGCTTGTAGCGCAATGGATAACGCGTCTGCCTACGGAGCAGACGATTTAAGGTTCGAGTCCTGGCAAGCTCGGTATTAACATTTAAAGATGATTATTGGAATGTAACGGAAGGGAAATTTATAATATTGCAATTATTCAATAGCATTTTGATTAACCTCCCACGGGCTTGTGGCGCAATGGATAACGCGTCTGCCTACGGAGCAAAAGATTCTAGGTTCGAGTCATGGCAAGCTTGGTGTTTATTTTATTTAAAGATCTTTTATGCGTCATAAAAATGCATAAATACAATGTTTGGAAACGTTTTTGATAGAACGAAGCAAGAGCTTGTGGCGTAATGGATAACGCGTCTGCCTTCGAAGCAGAAGATTCCAGGTTCGAGTCCTGGCAAGCTCGGAATTAACATTTAAAGATGATTATTAGAATATAACGGAAGGGAAATTTATAATATTGCAATGCTTCAATAGCATTTGGATTAACCTTCGACGGGCTTGTGGCGCAATGGATAACGCGTCTGCCTACGGAGCAGAAGATTTAAGGTTCGAGTCCTGCAAGCTCGGTATTAACATTTAAAGATGATTATTGGAATGTAACGGAAGGGAAATTTATAATATTGCAATGCTTCAATAGCATTTAGATTAACCTCCAACGGGCTTGTGGCGCAATGGATAACAATTCTTCCTACGGAGCAGAAGATTCCAGGTTCGAGTCCTGGCAAGCTCGGTATTAACATTTGGAGATGATTATTAGAATATAACGGAAGGGAAATTTATAATATTGCAATGCTTCAATAGCATTTAGATTAACTTCCAACGGGCTTATGGCGCAATGGATAACGCGTCTGCCTACGGAGCGAAAGATTCCAGGTTCGAGTCCTGGCAAGCTCGGTGTTTATTTTAATTAAAGATCTTTTATGCGTCATAAAAATGCATAAATACAATGTTTGGAAAAGTTTTTGATAGAACGAAGCAAGGGCTTGTAGCGTAATGGATAACGCGTCTGCCTTCGAAGCAGAAGATTCCAGGTTCGAGTCCTGGCAAGCTCGGTATTAACATTTAAAGATGATTATTAGAATATAACGGAAGGAAAATTTATAATATTGCAATGCTTCAATAGCATTTAGATTTACCTCCAACGGGCTTGTAGCGCAATGGATAACGCGTTTGCCTACGGAGCAGACGATTTAAGGTTCGAGTCCTGGCAAGCTCGGTATTAACATTTAAAGATGATTATGAGAATATAACGGAAGGGAAATTTATAATATTGCAATGCTTCAATAGCATTTAGATTTACCTCCAACGGGCTTGTAGCGCAATGGATAACGCGTCTGCCTACGGAGCAGACGATTTAAGGTTCGAGTCCTGGCAAGCTCGGTATTAACATTTAAAGATGATTATTGGAATGTAACGGAAGGGAAATTTATAATATTGCAATTATTCAATAGCATTTAGATTAACCTCCCACGGGCTTGTGGCGCAATGGATAACGCGTCTGCCTACGGAGCAAAAGATTCTAGGTTCGAGTCATGGCAAGCTTGGTGTTTATTTTATTTAAAGATCTTTTATGCGTCATAAAAATGCATAAATACAATGTTTGGAAACGTTTTTGATAGAACGAAGCAAGAGCTGGTGGCGTAATGGATAACGCGTCTGCCTTCGAAGCAGAAGATTCCAGGTTCGAGTCCTGGCAAGCTCGGAATTAACATTTAAAGATGATTATTAGAATATAACGGAAGGGAAATTTATAATATTGCAATGCTTCAATAGCATTTGGATTAACCTCCGACGGGCTTGTGGCGCAATGGATAACGCGTCTGCCTACGGAGCAGAAGATTTAAGGTTCGAGTCCTGCAAGCTCGGTATTAACATTTAAAGATGATTATTGGAATGTAACGGAAGGGAAATTTATAATATTGCAATGCTTCAATAGCATTTAGATTAATCTCCAACGGGCTTGTGGCGCAATGGATAACAATTCTTCCTACGGAGCAGAAGATTCCAGGTTCGAGTCCTGGCAAGCTCGGTATTAACATTTAAAGATGATTATTAGAATATAACGGAAGGGAAATTTATAATATTGCAATGCTTCAATATCATTTAGATTAACCTCCAACGGGCTTGTGGCGCAATGGATAACAATTCTGCATACGGAGCAGAAGATTCCAGGTTCGAGTCCTGGCAAGCTCGGTATTAACATTTAAAGATGATTATTAGAATATAACGGAAGGGAAATTTAAAATATTGCAATGCTTCAATAGCATTTAGATAAACTTCCGACGGACTTGTGGCGCAATGGATAACGCGTCTGCCTTCGAAGCAGAAGATTCCAGGTTCGAGTCCTGGCAAGCTCGGTATTAACATTTAAAGATGATTATTAGAATATAACGGAAGGGAAATTTATAATATTGCAATGCTTCAATAGCATTTAGATTAACTTCCGACGGACTTGTGGCGCAATGGATAACGCGTCTGCCTTCGAAGCAGAAGATTCCAGGTTCGAGTCCTGGCAAGCTCGGTATTAACATTTAAAGATGATTATTAGAATATAACGGAAGGGAAATTTATAATATTGCAATGCTTCAATAGCATTTAGATTAACTTCCAACGGGCTTGTGGCGCAATGGATAACGCGTCTGCCTACAGAGCAAAAGATTCTAGGTTCGAGTCCTGGCAAGCTCGGTGTTTATTTTAATTAAAGATCTTTTATGCGTCATAAAAATGCATAAATACAATGTTTGGAAATGTTTTTGATAGACCGAAGCAAGGGCTTGTGGCGTAATGGATAATTCGTCTGCCTTCGAAGCAGAATATTCCAGGTTCGAGTCCTGGCAAGCTCGGAATTAACATTTAAAGATGATTATTAGAATATAACGGAAGAGAAATTTATAATATTGCAATGCTGCAATAGCATTTGGATTAACCTCCAACGGGCTTGTGGCGCAAAGGATAACGCGACTGCCTACGGAGCAGAAGATTTAAGGTTCGAGTCCTGCAAGCTCGGTATTAACATTTAAAGATGATTATTGGAATGTAACGGAAGGGAAATTTATAATATTGCAATGCTTCAATAGCATTTAGATTAACCTCCAACGGGCTTGTGGCGCAATGGATAACAATTCTGCCTACGGAGCAGAAGATTCCAGGTTCGAGTCCTGGCAAGCTCGGTATTAACATTTAAAGATGATTATTAGAATATAACGGAAGGGAAATTTAAAATATTGCAATGCTTCAATAGCATTTAGATAAACTTCCGACGGACTTGTGGCGCAATGGATAACGCGTCTGCCTTCGAAGCAGAAGATTCCAGGTTCGAGTCCTGGCAAGCTCGGAATTAACATTTAAAGATGATTATTAGAATATAAAGGAAGGGAAATTTATAATATTGCAATGCTTCAATAGCATTTGGATTAACCTCCAACGGGCTTGTGGCGCAATGGATAACGCGTCTGCCTACGGAGCAGAAGATTTAAGGTTCGAGTCCTGCAACCTCGGTATTAACATTTAAAGATGATTATTGGAATGTAACGGAAGGGAAATTTATAATATTGCAATGCTTCAATAGCATTTAGATTAACCTCCAACGGGCTTGTGGCGCAATGGATAACAATTCTGCCTACGGAGCAGAAGATTCCAGGTTCGAGTCCTGGCAAGCTCGGCATTAACATTTAAAGATGATTATTAGAATATAACGGAAGGGAAATTTAAAATATTGCAATGCTTCAATAGCATTTAGATAAACTTCCGACGGACTTGTGGCGCAATGGATAACGCGTCTGCCTTCGAAGCAGAAGATTCCATTTTCGAGTCCTGGCAAGCTCGGTATTAACATTTAAAGATGATTATTAGAATATAACGGAAGGGAAATTTATAATATTGCAATGCTTCAATAGCATTTAGATTAACTTCCAACGGGCTTGTGGCGCAACGGATAACGCGTCTGCCTACGGAGCAGAAGATTTAAGGTTCGAGTCCTGCAACCTCGGTATTAACATTTAAAGATGATTATTGGAATGTAACGGAAGGGAAATTTATAATATTGCAATGCTTCAATAGCATTTAGATTAACCTCCAACGGGCTTGTGGCGCAATGGATAACAATTCTGCATACGGAGCAGAAGATTCCAGGTTCGAGTCCTGGCAAGCTCGGAATTAACATTTGAAGATGATTATTAGAATATAACGGAAGGGAAATTTATAATATTGCAATGCTTCAATAGCATTTAGATTAACTTCCAACGGGCTTATGGCGCAATGGATAACGCGTCTGCCTACGGAGCGAAAGATTCCAGGTTCGAGTCCTGGCAAGCTCGGTGTTTATTTTAATTAAAGATCTTTTATGCGTCATAAAAATGCATAAATACAATGTTTGGAAAAGTTTTTGATAGAACGAAGCAAGGGCTTGTAGCGTAATGGATAACGCGTCTGCCTTCGAAGCAGAAGATTCCAGGTTCGAGTCCTGGCAAGCTCGGTATTAACATTTAAAGATGATTATTAGAATATAACGGAAGGAAAATTTATAATATTGCAATGCTTCAATAGCATTTAGATTTACCTCCAACGGGCTTGTAGCGCAATGGATAACGCGTTTGCCTACGGAGCAGACGATTTAAGGTTCGAGTCCTGGCAAGCTCGGTATTAACATTTAAAGATGATTATGAGAATATAACGGAAGGGAAATTTATAATATTGCAATGCTTCAATAGCATTTAGATTTACCTCCAACGGGCTTGTAGCGCAATGGATAACGCGTCTGCCTACGGAGCAGACGATTTAAGGTTCGAGTCCTGGCAAGCTCGGTATTAACATTTAAAGATGATTATTGGAATGTAACGGAAGGGAAATTTATAATATTGCAATTATTCAATAGCATTTAGATTAACCTCCCACGGGCTTGTGGCGCAATGGATAACGCGTCTGCCTACGGAGCAAAAGATTCTAGGTTCGAGTCATGGCAAGCTTGGTGTTTATTTTATTTAAAGATCTTTTATGCGTCATAAAAATGCATAAATACAATGTTTGGAAACGTTTTTGATAGAACGAAGCAAGAGCTGGTGGCGTAATGGATAACGCGTCTGCCTTCGAAGCAGAAGATTCCAGGTTCGAGTCCTGGCAAGCTCGGAATTAACATTTAAAGATGATTATTAGAATATAACGGAAGGGAAATTTATAATATTGCAATGCTTCAATAGCATTTGGATTAACCTCCGACGGGCTTGTGGCGCAATGGATAACGCGTCTGCCTACGGAGCAGAAGATTTAAGGTTCGAGTCCTGCAAGCTCGGTATTAACATTTAAAGATGATTATTGGAATGTAACGGAAGGGAAATTTATAATATTGCAATGCTTCAATAGCATTTAGATTAATCTCCAACGGGCTTGTGGCGCAATGGATAACAATTCTTCCTACGGAGCAGAAGATTCCAGGTTCGAGTCCTGGCAAGCTCGGTATTAACATTTAAAGATGATTATTAGAATATAACGGAAGGGAAATTTATAATATTGCAATGCTTCAATATCATTTAGATTAACCTCCAACGGGCTTGTGGCGCAATGGATAACAATTCTGCATACGGAGCAGAAGATTCCAGGTTCGAGTCCTGGCAAGCTCGGTATTAACATTTAAAGATGATTATTAGAATATAACGGAAGGGAAATTTAAAATATTGCAATGCTTCAATAGCATTTAGATAAACTTCCGACGGACTTGTGGCGCAATGGATAACGCGTCTGCCTTCGAAGCAGAAGATTCCAGGTTCGAGTCCTGGCAAGCTCGGTATTAACATTTAAAGATGATTATTAGAATATAACGGAAGGGAAATTTATAATATTGCAATGCTTCAATAGCATTTAGATTAACTTCCGACGGACTTGTGGCGCAATGGATAACGCGTCTGCCTTCGAAGCAGAAGATTCCAGGTTCGAGTCCTGGCAAGCTCGGTATTAACATTTAAAGATGATTATTAGAATATAACGGAAGGGAAATTTATAATATTGCAATGCTTCAATAGCATTTAGATTAACTTCCAACGGGCTTGTGGCGCAATGGATAACGCGTCTGCCTACAGAGCAAAAGATTCTAGGTTCGAGTCCTGGCAAGCTCGGTGTTTATTTTAATTAAAGATCTTTTATGCGTCATAAAAATGCATAAATACAATGTTTGGAAAAGTTTTTGATAGACCGAAGCAAGGGCTTGTGGCGTAATGGATAATTCGTCTGCCTTCGAAGCAGAATATTCCAGGTTCGAGTCCTGGCAAGCTCGGAATTAACATTTAAAGATGATTATTAGAATATAACGGAAGGGAAATTTATAATATTGCAATGCTGCAATAGCATTTGGATTAACCTCCAACGGGCTTGTGGCGCAAAGGATAACGCGACTGCCTACGGAGCAGAAGATTTAAGGTTCGAGTCCTGCAAGCTCGGTATTAACATTTAAAGATGATTATTGGAATGTAACGGAAGGGAAATTTATAATATTGCAATGCTTCAATAGCATTTAGATTAACCTCCAACGGGCTTGTGGCGCAATGGATAACAATTCTGCCTACGGAGCAGAAGATTCCAGGTTCGAGTCCTGGCAAGCTCGGTATTAACATTTAAAGATGATTATTAGAATATAACGGAAGGGAAATTTAAAATATTGCAATGCTTCAATAGCATTTAGATAAACTTCCGACGGACTTGTGGCGCAATGGATAACGCGTCTGCCTTCGAAGCAGAAGATTCCAGGTTCGAGTCCTGGCAAGCTCGGAATTAACATTTAAAGATGATTATTAGAATATAAAGGAAGGGAAATTTATAATATTGCAATGCTTCAATAGCATTTGGATTAACCTCCAACGGGCTTGTGGCGCAATGGATAACGCGTCTGCCTACGGAGCAGAAGATTTAAGGTTCGAGTCCTGCAACCTCGGTATTAACATTTAAAGATGATTATTGGAATGTAACGGAAGGGAAATTTATAATATTGCAATGCTTCAATAGCATTTAGATTAACCTCCAACGGGCTTGTGGCGCAATGGATAACAATTCTGCCTACGGAGCAGAAGATTCCAGGTTCGAGTCCTGGCAAGCTCGGCATTAACATTTAAAGATGATTATTAGAATATAACGGAAGGGAAATTTAAAATATTGCAATGCTTCAATAGCATTTAGATAAACTTCCGACGGACTTGTGGCGCAATGGATAACACGTCTGCCTTCGAAGCAGAAGATTCCATTTTCGAGTCCTGGCACGCTCGGTATTAACATTTAAAGATGATTATTAGAATATAACGGAAGGGAAATTTATAATATTGCAATGCTTCAATAGCATTTAGATTAACTTCCAACGGGCTTGTGGCGCAATGGATAACGCGTCTGCCTACGGAGCGAAAGATTCTAGGTTCGAGTCCTGGCAAGCTCGGTGTTTATTTTAATTAAAGATCTTTTATGCGTCATAAAAATGCATAAATACAATGTTTGGAAAAGTTTTTGATAGAACGAAGCAAGGGCTTGTGGCGTAATGGATAACGCGTCTGCCTTCGAAGCAGAAGATTCCAGGTTCGAGTCCTGGCAAGCTCGGTATTAACATTTAAAGATGATTATTAGAATATAACGGAAGGGAAATTTATAATATTGCAATGCATCAATAGCATTTAGATTAACTTCCAACGGGCTTGTGGCGCAATGGATAACGCGTCTGCCTACAGAGCAAAAGATTCTAGGTTCGAGTCCTGGCAAGCTCGGTGTTTATTTTAATTAAAGATCTTTTATGCGTCATAAAAATGCATAAATACAATGTTTGGAAAAGTTTTTGATAGACCGAAGCAAGGGCTTGTGACGTAATGGATAACGCGTCTGCCTTCAAAGCAGAATATTCCAGGTTCGAGTCCTGGCAAGCTCGGTATTAACATTTAAAGATGATTATTAGAATATAACGAAAGGGAAATTTATAATATTGAAATGCTTCAATAGCATTTGGATTAACCTCCAACGGGCTTGTGGCGCAATGGGTAACAATTCTGCCTACGGAGCAGAAGATTCCAGGTTCGAGTCCTGGCAAGCTCGGTATTAACATTTAAAGATGATTATTAGAATATAACGGAAGGGAAATTTAAAATGTTGCAATGCTTCAATAGCATTTAGATAAACTTGCGACGGACTTGTGGCGCAATGGATAACGCGTCTGCCTTCGAAGCAGAAGATTCCAGGTTCGAGTCCTGGCAAGCTCGGTATTAACATTTAAAGATGATTATTAGAATATAACGGAAGGGAAATTTATAATATTGCAATGCTTCAATAGCATTTAGATTAACTTCCAACGGGCTTGTGGCGCAATGGATAACGCGTCTGCCTATGGAGCGAAAGATTCTAGGTTCGAGTCCTGGCAAGCTCGGTGTTTATTTTAATTAAAGATCTTTTATGCGTCATAAAAATGCATAAATACAATGTTTGGAAAAGTTTTTGATAGAACGAAGCAAGGGCTTGTGGCGTAATGGATAACGCGTCTGCCTTCGAAGCAGAAGATTCCAGGTTCGAGTCCTGGCAAGCTCGGTATTAACATTTAAAGATGATTATTAGAATATAACGGAAGGGAAATTTATAATATTGCAATGCATCAATAGCATTTAGATTAACTTCCAACGAGCTTGTGGCGCAATGGATAACGCGTCTGCCTACAGAGCAAAAGATTCTAGGTTCGAGTCCTGGCAAGCTCGGTGTTTATTTTAATTAAAGATCTTTTATGCGTCATAAAAATGCATAAATACAATGTTTGGAAAAGTTTTTGATAGACCGAAGCAAGGGCTTGTGGCATAATGGATAACGCGTCTGCCTTCAAAGCAGAAGATTCCAGGTTGGAGTCCTGGCAAGCTCGGTATTAACATTTAAAGATGATTATTAGAATATAACGGAAGGGAAATTTATAATATTGAAATGCTTCAATAGCATTTGGATTAACCTCCAACGGGCTTGTGGCGTAATGGATAAAGCGTCTGCCTACGGAGCAGAAGATTTAAGGTTCGAGTCCTGGCAAGCTCGGTATTAACATTTAAAGATGATTATTGGAATGTAACGGAAGGGAAATTTATAATATCGCAATGCTTCAATAGCATTTAGATTAACCTCCAACGGCTTGTGGCGCAATGGATAACGCGTCTGCCTACGGAGCAGAAGATTCCAGGTTCGAGTCTTGGCAAGCTCGGTATTAGCATTTAAAGATGATTATTAGAATATAACGGAAGGGAAATTTAAAATATTGCAATGCTTCGATAGCATTTAGATAAACCTCCAACGGGCTTGTGGCGCAATGGATAACGCGTCTGCCTACAGAGTAAAAGATTTTAGGTTCGAGTCATGGCAAGCTCGGTGTTTATTTTAATTAAAGATCTTTTATGCGTCATAAAAATGCATAAATACAATGTTTGGAAAAGTTTTTGATAGAACGAAGCAAGGGCTTGTGGCGTAATGGATAAAGCGTCTGCCTTCGAAGCAGAAGATTCCAGGTTCGAGTCCTGGCAAGCTCGGTATTAACATTTAAAGATGATTATTAGAATATAACGGAAGGGAAATTTATAATATTGAAATGCTTCAATAGCATTTGGATTAACCTCCAACGGGCTTGTGGCGCAATGGATAAAGCGTGTGCCTTCGAAGCAGAAGATTCCTGTTCGAGTCCTGGCAAGCTCGGTATTAACATTTAAAGATGATTATTAGAATTTAACGGAAGGGAAATTTATAATATTGAAATGCTTCAATAGCATTTAGATTAACCTCCAACGGGCTTGTGGCGCAATGGATAACGCGTCTGCCTACGGAGCAGAAGATTCCAGGTTCGAGTCTTGGCAAGCTCGGTATTAGCATTTAAAGATGATTATTAGAATATAACGGAAGGGAAATTTAAAATATTGCAATGCTTCGATAGCATTTAGCTAAACCTTCAACGGGCTTGTGGCGCAATGGATAACGCGTCTGCCTACAGAGTAAAAGATTCTAGGTTCGAGTCATGGCAAGCTCGGTGTTTATTTTAATTAAAGATCTTTTATGCGTCATAAAAAAGCATAAATACAATGTTTGGAAAAGTTTTTGATAGACCGAAGCAAGGGCTTGTGGCGTAATGGATAACGCGTCTGCCTTCGAAGCAGAAGATTCCAGGTTCTAGTCCTGGCAAGCTCGGTATTAACATTTAAAGATGATTATTAGAATATAACGGAAGGGAAATTTATAATATTGAAATGCTTCAATAGCATTTGGATTAACCTCCAACGGGCTTGTGGCGCAATGGATAACGCGTCTGCCTACGGAGCAGAAGATTTATGGTTCGAGTCCTGGCAAGCTCGGTATTAACATTTAAAGATGATTATTGGAATGTAACGGAAGGGAAATTTATAATATCGCAATGCTTCCATAGCATTTAGATTAACTTCCAACGGGCTTGTGGCGCAATGGATAACGCGTCTGCCTTCGAAGCAGAAGATTCCAGGTTCGAGTCCTGGCAAGCTCGGTATTAACATTTAAAGATGATTATTTGAATATAACGGAAGGGAAATTTATAATATTGCAATGCATCAATAGCATTTAGATTAACTTCCAACGGGCTTGTGGCGCAATGGATAACGCGT
The DNA here is from genome assembly GCF_054372755.1 of Phalangium opilio. Lineage (NCBI taxonomy): Eukaryota > Metazoa > Arthropoda > Arachnida > Opiliones > Phalangiidae > Phalangium > Phalangium opilio. Next base: position 2,249,780 of record NW_028324201.1, on the reverse strand, counting down.
CTGCCTACAGAGCGAAAGATTCTAGGTTCGAGTCCTGGCAAGCTCGGTGTTTATTTTAATTAAAGATCTTTTATGCGTCATAGAAATGCATAAATACAATGTTTGGAAACGTTTTTGATAGAACGAAGCAAGAGCTTGTGGCGTAATGGATAACGCGTCTGCCTTCGAAGCACAAGATTCCAGGTTCGAGTCCTGGCAAGCTCGGAATTAACATTTAAAGATGATTATTAGAATATAACGGAAGGGAAATTTATAATATTGCAATGCTTCAATAGCATTTGGATTAACCTCCAACGGGCTTGTGGCGCAAAGGATAACGCGTCTGCCTACGGAGCAGAAGATTTAAGGTTCGAGTCCTGCAAGCTCGGTATTAACATTTAAAGATGATTATTGGAATGTAACGGAAGGGAAATTTAAAATATTGCAATGCTTCAATAGCATTTAGATAAACTTCCGACGGACTTGTGGCGCAAAGGATAACGCGTCTGCCTACGGAGAGAAGATTTAAGGTTCGAGTCCTGCAAGCTCGGTATTAACATTTAAAGATGATTATTGGAATGTAACGGAAGGGAAATTTAAAATATTGCAATGCTTCAATAGCATTTAGATTAACCTCCAACGGGCTTGTGGCGCAATGGATAACAATTCTGCCTACGGAGCAGAAGATTCCAGGTTCGAGTCCTGGCAAGCTCGGCATTAACATTTAAAGATGATTATTAGAATATAACGGAAGGGAAATTTAAAATATTGCAATGCTTCAATAGCATTTAGATAAACTTCCGACGGACTTGTGGCGCAATGGATAACGCGTCTGCCTTCGAAGCAGAAGATTCCATTTTCGAGTCCTGGCAAGCTCGGTATTAACATTTAAAGATGATTATTAGAATATAACGGAAGGGAAATTTATAATATTGCAATGCTTCAATAGCATTTAGATTAACTTCCAACGGGCTTGTGGCGCAATGGATAACGCGTCTGCCTACGGAGCGAAAGATTCTAGGTTCGAGTTCTGGCAAGCTCGGTGTTTATTTTAATTAAAGATCTTTTATGCGTCATAAAAATGCATAAATACAATGTTTGGAAAAGTTTTTGATAGAACGAAGCAAGGGCTTGTGGCGTAATGGATAACGCGTCTGCCTTCAAAGCAGAAGATTCCAGGTTCGAGTCCTGGCAAGCTCGGTATTAACATTTAAAGATGATTATTAGAATATAACGGAAGGGAAATTTATAATATTGCAATGCATCAATAGCATTTAGATTAACTTCCAACGGGCTTGTGGCGCAATGGATAACGCGTCTGCCTACAGAGCAAAAGATTCTAGGTTCGAGTCCTGGCAAGCTCGGTGTTTATTTTAATTAAAGATCTTTTATGCGTCATAAAAATGCATAAATACAATGTTTGGAAAAGTTTTTGATAGACCGAAGCAAGGGCTTGTGACGTAATGGATAACGCGTCTGCCTTCAAAGCAGAAGATTCCAGGTTCGAGTCCTGGCAAGCTCGGTATTAACATTTAAAGATGATTATTAGAATATAACGAAAGGGAAATTTATAATATTGAAATGCTTCAATAGCATTTGGATTAACCTCCAACGGGCTTGTGGCGCAATGGATAAAGCGTGTGCCTTCGAAGCAGAAGATTCCAGGTTCGAGTCCTGGCAAGCTCGGTATTAACATTTAAAGATGATTATTAGAATTTAACGGAAGGGAAATTTATAATATTGAAATGCTTCAATAGCATTTAGATTAACCTCCAACGGGCTTGTGGCGCAATGGATAACGCGTCTGCCTACGGAGCAGAAGATTCCAGGTTCGAGTCTTGGCAAGCTCGGTATTAGCATTTAAAGATGATTATTAGAATATAACGGAAGGGAAATTTAAAATATTGCAATGCATCGATAGCATTTAGCTAAACCTCCAACGGGCTTGTGGCGCAATGGATAAAGGCTAGTTTTCACTGGACAAAAACGCGGCGCAAAGCGGCGCAAAATATTTTCAATTTGGCGGAAAGTTAGCAACGTTTCCGCGACAGGTTTTCACTAAAGACGTTTTCCGGCGTTTTGTTTTTTGCGGATTTATTTAGCGCATGCGCATCTAGCAGAAAGAAGACTTTCGTCAAAGCAAAGGGCAAAGTGCGCGAAAATAGATAGCGCGAGACTACGTTAAAGCGCCACCACAAGACCGTCAGTGATTGGCTGCTATTTTGCGTTTTTTTAAATAACGGCGGAAAGATAGAACTTCAATTCCGTGCATTTCCACGTAAAATCGCTAGCTTTCCGAAATATTTTACGTAAAATATTTTTACGCAAACTCCGCGGAAGGCCTTTTCCGCCGCGTTTTTGCCCAGTGAAAACTAGCCTTAACGCGTCTGCCTACAGAGTAAAAGATTCTAGGTTCGAGTCATGGCAAGCTCGGTGTTTATTTTAATTAAAGATCTTTTATGCGTCATAAAAAAGCATAAATACAATGTTTGGAAAAGTTTTTGATAGACCGAAGCAAGGGCTTGTGGCGTAATGGATAACGCGTCTGCCTTCGAAGCAGAAGATTCCAGGTTCGAGTCCTGGCAAGCTCGGTATTAACATTTAAAGATGATTATTAGAATATAACGGAAGGGAAATTTATAATATTGAAATGCTTCAATAGCATTTGGATTAACCTCCAACGGGCTTGTGGCGCAATGGATAACGCGTCTGCCTACGGAGCAGAAAATTTAAGGTTCGAGTCCTGGCAAGCTCGGTATTAACATTTAAAGATGATTATTAGAATATATCGGAAGGGAAATTTATAATATTGCAATGCTGCAATAGCATTTGGATTAACCTCCAACGGGCTTGTGGCGCAATGGATAACGCGTCTGCCTTCGAAGCAGAAGATTCCAGGTTCGAGTCCTGGCAAGCTCGGTATTAACATTTAAAGATGATTATTTGAATATAACGGAAGGGAAATTTATAATATTGCAATGCATCAATAGCATTTAGATTAACTTCCAACGGGCTTGTGGCGCAATGGATAACGCGTCTGCCTACAGAGCGAAAGATTCTAGGTTCGAGTCCTGGCAAGCTCGGTGTTTATTTTAATTAAAGATCTTTTATGCGTCATAGAAATGCATAAATACAATGTTTGGAAACGTTTTTGATAGAACGAAGCAAGAGCTTGTGGCGTAATGGATAACGCGTCTGCCTTCGAAGCACAAGATTCCAGGTTCGAGTCCTGGCAAGCTCGGAATTAACATTTAAAGATGATTATTAGAATATAACGGAAGGGAAATTTATAATATTGCAATGCTTCAATAGCATTTGGATTAACCTCCAACGGGCTTGTGGCGCAAAGGATAACGCGTCTGCCTACGGAGCAGAAGATTTAAGGTTCGAGTCCTGCAAGCTCGGTATTAACATTTAAAGATGATTATTGGAATGTAACGGAAGGGAAATTTAAAATATTGCAATGCTTCAATAGCATTTAGATAAACTTCCGACGGACTTGTGGCGCAAAGGATAACGCGTCTGCCTACGGAGAGAAGATTTAAGGTTCGAGTCCTGCAAGCTCGGTATTAACATTTAAAGATGATTATTGGAATGTAACGGAAGGGAAATTTAAAATATTGCAATGCTTCAATAGCATTTAGATTAACCTCCAACGGGCTTGTGGCGCAATGGATAACAATTCTGCCTACGGAGCAGAAGATTCCAGGTTCGAGTCCTGGCAAGCTCGGCATTAACATTTAAAGATGATTATTAGAATATAACGGAAGGGAAATTTAAAATATTGCAATGCTTCAATAGCATTTAGATAAACTTCCGACGGACTTGTGGCGCAATGGATAACGCGTCTGCCTTCGAAGCAGAAGATTCCATTTTCGAGTCCTGGCAAGCTCGGTATTAACATTTAAAGATGATTATTAGAATATAACGGAAGGGAAATTTATAATATTGCAATGCTTCAATAGCATTTAGATTAACTTCCAACGGGCTTGTGGCGCAATGGATAACGCGTCTGCCTACGGAGCGAAAGATTCTAGGTTCGAGTTCTGGCAAGCTCGGTGTTTATTTTAATTAAAGATCTTTTATGCGTCATAAAAATGCATAAATACAATGTTTGGAAAAGTTTTTGATAGAACGAAGCAAGGGCTTGTGGCGTAATGGATAACGCGTCTGCCTTCGAAGCAGAAGATTCCAGGTTCGAGTCCTGGCAAGCTCGGTATTAACATTTAAAGATGATTATTAGAATATAACGGAAGGGAAATTTATAATATTGCAATGCATCAATAGCATTTAGATTAACTTCCAACGGGCTTGTGGCGCAATGGATAACGCGTCTGCCTACAGAGCAAAAGATTCTAGGTTCGAGTCCTGGCAAGCTCGGTGTTTATTTTAATTAAAGATCTTTTATGCGTCATAAAAATGCATAAATACAATGTTTGGAAAAGTTTTTGATAGACCGAAGCAAGGGCTTGTGACGTAATGGATAACGCGTCTGCCTTCAAAGCAGAAGATTCCAGGTTCGAGTCCTGGCAAGCTCGGTATTAACATTTAAAGATGATTATTAGAATATAACGAAAGGGAAATTTATAATATTGAAATGCTTCAATAGCATTTGGATTAACCTCCAACGGGCTTGTGGCGCAATGGATAAAGCGTGTGCCTTCGAAGCAGAAGATTCCAGGTTCGAGTCCTGGCAAGCTCGGTATTAACATTTAAAGATGATTATTAGAATTTAACGGAAGGGAAATTTATAATATTGAAATGCTTCAATAGCATTTAGATTAACCTCCAACGGGCTTGTGGCGCAATGGATAACGCGTCTGCCTACGGAGCAGAAGATTCCAGGTTCGAGTCTTGGCAAGCTCGGTATTAGCATTTAAAGATGATTATTAGAATATAACGGAAGGGAAATTTAAAATATTGCAATGCATCGATAGCATTTAGCTAAACCTCCAACGGGCTTGTGGCGCAATGGATAACGCGTCTGCCTACAGAGTAAAAGATTCTAGGTTCGAGTCATGGCAAGCTCGGTGTTTATTTTAATTAAAGATCTTTTATGCGTCATAAAAAAGCATAAATACAATGTTTGGAAAAGTTTTTGATAGACCGAAGCAAGGGCTTGTGGCGTAATGGATAACGCGTCTGCCTTCGAAGCAGAAGATTCCAGGTTCGAGTCCTGGCAAGCTCGGTATTAACATTTAAAGATGATTATTAGAATATAACGGAAGGGAAATTTATAATATTGAAATGCTTCAATAGCATTTGGATTAACCTCCAACGGGCTTGTGGCGCAATGGATAACGCGTCTGCCTACGGAGCAGAAAATTTAAGGTTCGAGTCCTGGCAAGCTCGGTATTAACATTTAAAGATGATTATTAGAATATATCGGAAGGGAAATTTATAATATTGCAATGCTGCAATAGCATTTGGATTAACCTCCAACGGGCTTGTGGCGCAAAGGATAACGCGTCTGCCTACGGAGCAGAAGATTTAAGGTTCGAGTCCTGCAAGCTCGGTATTAACATTTAAAGATGATTATTGGAATGTAACGGAAAGGAAATTTATAATATTGCAATGCTTCAATAGCATTTAGATTAACCTCCAACGGGCTTGTGGCGCAATGGATAACAATTCTGCCTACGGAGCAGAAGATTCCAGGTTCGAGTCCTGGCAAGCTCGGTATTAACATTTAAAGATGATTATTAGAATATAACGGAAGGGAAATTTAAAATGTTGCAATGCTTCAATAGCATTTAGATAAACTTCCGACGGACTTGTGGCGCAATGGATAACGCGTCTGCCTTCGAAGCAGAAGATTCCAGGTTCGAGTCCTGGCAAGCTCGGTATTAACATTTAAAGATGATTATTAGAATATAACGGAAGGGAAATTTATAATATTGCAATGCTTCAATAGCATTTAGATTAACTTCCAACGGGCTTGTGGCGCAATGGATAACGCGTCTGCCTATGGAGCGAAAGATTCTAGGTTCGAGTCCTGGCAAGCTCGGTGTTTATTTTAATTAAAGATCTTTTATGCGTCATAAAAATGCATAAATACAATGTTTGGAAAAGTTTTTGATAGAACGAAGCAAGGGCTTGTGGCGTAATGGATAACGCGTCTGCCTTCGAAGCAGAAGATTCCAGGTTCGAGTCCTGGCAAGCTCGGTATTAACATTTAAAGATGATTATTAGAATATAACGGAAGGGAAATTTATAATATTGCAATGCATCAATAGCATTTAGATTAACTTCCAACGGGCTTGTGGCGCAATGGATAACGCGTCTGCCTACAGAGCAAAAGATTCTAGGTTCGAGTCCTGGCAAGCTCGGTGTTTATTTTAATTAAAGATCTTTTATGCGTCATAAAAATGCATAAATACAATGTTTGGAAAAGTTTTTGATAGACCGAAGCAAGGGCTTGTGGCGTAATGGATAACGCGTCTGCCTTCAAAGCAGAAGATTCCAGGTTGGAGTCCTGGCAAGCTCGGTATTAACATTTAAAGATGATTATTAGAATATAACGGAAGGGAAATTTATAATATTGAAATGCTTCAATAGCATTTGGATTAACCTCCAACGGGCTTGTGGCGTAATGGATAAAGCGTCTGCCTACGGAGCAGAAGATTTAAGGTTCGAGTCCTGGCAAGCTCGGTATTAACATTTAAAGATGATTATTGGAATGTAACGGAAGGGAAATTTATAATATCGCAATGCTTCAATAGCATTTAGATTAACCTCCAACGGCTTGTGGCGCAATGGATAACGCGTCTGCCTACGGAGCAGAAGATTCCAGGTTCGAGTCTTGGCAAGCTCGGTATTAGCATTTAAAGATGATTATTAGAATATAACGGAAGGGAAATTTAAAATATTGCAATGCTTCGATAGCATTTAGATAAACCTCCAACGGGCTTGTGGCGCAATGGATAACGCGTCTGCCTACAGAGTAAAAGATTTTAGGTTCGAGTCATGGCAAGCTCGGTGTTTATTTTAATTAAAGATCTTTTATGCGTCATAAAAATGCATAAATACAATGTTTGGAAAAGTTTTTGATAGAACGAAGCAAGGGCTTGTGGCGTAATGGATAAAGCGTCTGCCTTCGAAGCAGAAGATTCGAGGTTCGAGTCCTGGCAAGCTCGGTATTAACATTTAAAGATGATTATTAGAATATAACGGAAGGGAAATTTATAATATTGAAATGCTTCAATAGCATTTGGATTAACCTCCAACGGGCTTGTGGCGCAATGGATAAAGCGTGTGCCTTCGAAGCAGAAGATTCCAGGTTCGAGTCCTGGCAAGCTCGGTATTAACATTTAAAGATGATTATTAGAATTTAACGGAAGGGAAATTTATAATATTGAAATGCTTCAATAGCATTTAGATTAACCTCCAACGGGCTTGTGGCGCAATGGATAACGCGTCTGCCTACGGAGCAGAAGATTCCAGGTTCGAATCTTGGCAAGCTCGGTATTAGCATTTAAAGATGATTATTAGAATATAACGGAAGGGAAATTTAAAATATTGCAATGCTTCGATAGCATTTAGCTAAACCTCCAACGGGCTTGTGGCGCAATGGATAACGCGTCTGCCTACAGAGTAAAAGATTCTAGGTTCGAGTCATGGCAAGCTCGGTGTTTATTTTAATTAAAGATCTTTTATGCGTCATAAAAAAGCATAAATACAATGTTTGGAAAAGTTTTTGATAGACCGAAGCAAGGGCTTGTGGCGTAATGGATAACGCGTCTGCCTTCGAAGCAGAAGATTCCAGGTTCTAGTCCTGGCAAGCTCGGTATTAACATTTAAAGATGATTATTAGAATATAACGGAAGGGAAATTTATAATATTGAAATGCTTCAATAGCATTTGGATTAACCTCCAACGGGCTTGTGGCGCAATGGATAACGCGTCTGCCTACGGAGCAGAAGATTTAAGGTTCGAGTCCTGGCAAGCTCGGTATTAACATTTAAAGATGATTATTGGAATGTAACGGAAGGGAAATTTATAATATCGCAATGCTTCCATAGCATTTAGATTAACTTCCAACGGGCTTGTGGCGCAATGGATAACGCGTCTGCCTTCGAAGCAGAAGATTCCAGGTTCGAGTCCTGGCAAGCTCGGTATTAACATTTAAAGATGATTATTTGAATATAACGGAAGGGAAATTTATAATATTGCAATGCATCAATAGCATTTAGATTAACTTCCAACGGGCTTGTGGCGCAATGGATAACGCGTCTGCCTACAGAGCGAAAGATTCTAGGTTCGAGTCCTGGCAAGCTCGGTGTTTATTTTAATTAAAGATCTTTTATGCGTCATAGAAATGCATAAATACAATGTTTGGAAACGTTTTTGATAGAACGAAGCAAGAGCTTGTGGCGTAATGGATAACGCGTCTGCCTTCGAAGCACAAGATTCCAGGTTCGAGTCCTGGCAAGCTCGGAATTAACATTTAAAGATGATTATTAGAATATAACGGAAGGGAAATTTATAATATTGCAATGGTTCAATAGCATTTGGATTAACCTCCAACGGGCTTGTGGCGCAAAGGATAACGCGTCTGCCTACGGAGCAGAAGATTTAAGGTTCGAGTCCTGCAAGCTCGGTATTAACATTTAAAGATGATTATTGGAATATAACGGAAGGGAAATTTATAATATTGAAATGCTTCAATAGCATTTGGATTAACCTCCAACGGGCTTGTGGCGCAATGGATAACGCGTCTGCCTACGGAGCAGAAGATTTAAGGTTCGAGTCCTGGCAAGCTCGGTATTAACATTTAAAGATGATTATTGGAATGTAACGGAAGGGAAATTTATAATATCGCAATGCTTCCATAGCATTTAGATTAACTTCCAACGGGCTTGTGGCGCAATGGATAACGCGTCTGCCTTCGAAGCAGAAGATTCCAGGTTCGAGTCCTGGCAAGCTCGGTATTAACATTTAAAGATGATTATTAGAATATAACGGAAGGGAAATTTAAAATAGTGCAATGCTTCAATAGCATTTAGATAAACTTCCGACGGACTTGTGGCGCAATGGATGACGCGTCTGCCTACAGAGCGAAAGATTCTAGGTTCGAGTCCTGGCAAGCTCGGTGTTTATTTTAATTAAAGATCTTTTATGCGTCATAAAAATGCATAAATACAATGTTTGGAAAAGTTTTTGATAGAACGAAGCAAGGGCTTGTGGCGTAATGGATAACGCGTCTGCCTTCGAAGCAGAAGATTCCAGGTTCGAGTCCTGGCAAGCTCGGTATTAACATTTAAAGATGATTATTAGAATATAACGGAAGGGAAATTTATAATATTGCAATGCATCAATAGCATTTAGATTAACTTCCAACGGGCTTGTGGCGCAATGGATAACGCGTCTGCCTACAGAGCGAAAGATTCTAGGTTCGAGTCCTGGCAAGCTCGGTGTTTATTTTAATTAAAGATCTTTTATGCGTCATAGAAATGCATAAATACAATGTTTGGAAACGTTTTTGATAGAACGAAGCAAGAGCTTGTGGCGTAATGGATAACGCGTCTGCCTTCGAAGCAGAAGATTCCAGGTTCGAGTCCTGGCAAGCTCGGAATTAACATTTAAAGATGATTATTAGAATATAACGGAAGGGAAATTTATAATATTGCAATGCTTCAATAGCATTTGGATTAACCTCCAACGGGCTTGTGGCGCAAAGGATAACGCGTCTGCCTACGGAGCAGAAGATTCCAGGTTCGAGTCCTGGCAAGCTCGGAATTAACATTTAAAGATGATTATTAGAATATAACGGAAGGGAAATTTATAATATTGCAATGCTTCAATAGCATTTGGATTAACCTCCAACGGGCTTGTGGCGAAATGGATAACGCGTCTGCCTTCGAAGCAGAAGATTCCAGGTTCGAGTCCTAGCAAGCTCGGTATTAACATTTAAAGATGATTATTAGAATATAACGGAAGGGAAATTTATAATATTGCAATGCTTCAATAGCATTTAGATTAACTTCCAACGGGCTTGTGGCGCAATGGATAACGCGTCTGCCTACGGAGCGAAAGATTCTAGGTTCGAGTCCTGGCAAGCTCGGTGTTTATTTTAATTAAAGATCTTTTATGCGTCATAAAAATGCATAAATACAATGTTTGGAAAAGTTTTTGATAGAACGAAGCAAGGGCTTGTGGCGTAATGGATAACGCGTCTGCCTTCGAAGCAGAAGATTCCAGGTTCGAGTCCTGGCAAGCTCGGTATTAACATTTAAAGATGATTATTAGAATATAACGGAAGGGAAATTTATAATATTGCAATGCATCAATAGCATTTAGATTAACTTCCAACGGGCGCTTGGCGCAATGGATAACGCGTCTGTCTACAGAGCAAAAGATTCTAGGTTCGAGTCCTGGCAAGCTCGGTGTTTATTTTAATTAAAGATCTTTTATGCGTCATAAAAATGCATAAATACAATGTTTGGAAAAGTTTTTGATAGAACGAAGCAAGGGCTTGTGGCGTAATGGATAACGCGTCTGCCTTCGAAGCAGAAGATTCCAGGTTCGAGTCCTGGCAAGCTCGGTATTAACATTTAAAGATGATTATTAGAATATAACGGAAGGGAAATTTATAATATTGCAATGCATCAATAGCATTTAGATTAACTTCCAACGGGCGCTTGGCGCAATGGATAACGCGTCTGTCTACAGAGCAAAAGATTCTAGGTTCGAGTCCTGGCAAGCTCGGTGTTTATTTTAATTAAAGATCTTTTATGCGTCATAAAAATGCATAAATACAATGTTTGGAAAAGTTTTTGATAGACCGAAGCAAGGGCTTGATGCGTAATGGATAACGCGTCTGCCTTCAAAGCAGAAGATTCCAGGTTCGAGTCCTGGCAAGCTCGGTATTAACATTTAAAGATGATTATTAGAATAAAACGAAAGGGAAATTTATAATATTGAAATGCTTCAATAGCATTTGGATTAACCTCCAACGGGCTTGTGGCGCAATGGATAAAGCGTGTGCCTTCGAAGCAGAAGATTCCAGGTTCGAGTCCTGGCCAGCTCGGTATTAACATTTAAAGATGATTATTAGAATATAACGGAAGGGAAATTTATAATATTGAAATGCTTCAATAGCATTTAGATTAACCTCCAACGGGCTTGTGGCGATATGGATAACGCGTCTGCCTACAGAGTAAAAGATTCTAGGTTCGAGTCATGGCAAGCTCGGTGTTTATTTTAATTAAAGATCTTTTATGCGTCATAAAAAAGCATAAATACAATGTTTGGAAAAGTTTTTGATAGACCGAAGCAAGGGCTTGTGGCGTAATGGATAACGCGTCTGCCTTCGAAGCAGAAGATTCCAGGTTCGAGTCCTGGCAAGCTCGGTATTAACATTTAAAGATGATTATTGGAATGTAACGGAAGGGAAATTTATAATATCGCAATGCTTCCATAGCATTTAGATTAACTTCCAACGGGCTTGTGGCGCAATGGATAACGCGTCTGCCTTCGAAGCAGAAGATTCCAGGTTCGAGTCCTGGCAAGCTCGGTATTAACATTTAAAGATGATTATTAGAATATAACGGAAGGGAAATTTAAAATAGTGCAATGCTTCAATAGCATTTAGATAAACTTCCGACGGACTTGTGGCGCAATGGATAACGCGTCTGCCTGCGAAGCAGAAGATTCCAGGTTCAAGTCCTGGCAAGCTCGGTATTAACATTTAAAGATGATTATTAGAATATAACGGAAGGGAAATTTATAATATTGCAATGCTTCAATAGCATTTAGATTAACTTCCAACGGGCTTGTGGCGCAATGGAAAACGCGTCTACCTACAGAGCAAAAGATTCTAGGTTCGAGTCCTGGCAAGCTCGGTGTTTATTTTAATTAAAGATCTTTTATGCGTCATAAAAATGCATAAATACAATGTTTGGAAACGTTTTTGATAAAACGAAGCAGGGGCTTGTGGCGTAATGGATAACGCGTCTGCCTTCGAAGCAGAAGATTCCAGGTTCGAGTCCTGGCAAGCTCGGTTTTAACATTTAAAGATGATTATTAGAATATAACGGAAGGGAATTTTATAATATTGCAATGCTTCAATAGCATTTAGATTAACATCCAACGGGCTTGTGGCGCAATGAATAACGCGTCTGCCTACGGAGCAGAAGATATAAGGTTCGAGTCCTGGCAAGCTCGGTATTAACATTTAAAGATGATTATTGGAATGTAACGGAAGGGAAATTTATAATATTGCAATGCTTCAATAGCATTTAGATTAACCTCCAACGGGCTTGTGGCGCAATGGATAACAATTCTGCCTACGGAGCAGAAGATTCCAGGTTCGAGTCCTGGCAAGCTCGGTATTAACATTTAAAGATGATTATTAGAATATAACGGAAGGGAAATTTAAAATATTGCAATGCTTCAATAGCATTTAGATAAACTTCCGACGAACTTGTGGCGCAACGGATAACGCGTCTGCCTTCGAAGCAGAAGATTCCAGGTTCGAGTCCTAGCAAGCTTGGTATTAGCATTTAAAGATGATTATTAGAATATAACGGAAGGGAAATTTAAAATATTGCAATGCTTCAATAGGATTTAGATAAACTTCCAACGGGCTTGTGGCGCAATGGATAACGCGTCTACCTACGGAGCAAGAGATTCTAGGTTCGAGTCATGGCAAGCTCGGTATTAACATTTAAATATGATTATTGGAATGTAACGGAAGGGAAATTTATAATATTGCAATGCTTCAATAGCACTTAGATTAACGTCCAACGGGCTTGTGGCGCAATGGATAACAATTCTGCCTACGGAGCAGAAGATTCCAGGTTCGAGTCTTGGCAAGCTCGGTATTAGCATTTAAAGATGATTATTAGAATATAACGGAAGGGAAATTTAAAATATTGCAATGCTTCGATAGCATTTAGATAAACCTCCAACGGGCTTGTGGCGCAATGGATAACGCGTCTGCCTACAGAGTAAAAGATTCTAGGTTCGAGTCATGGCAAGCTCGGTGTTCATTTTAATTAAAGATCTTTTATGCGTCATAAAAATGCATAAAAACAATGTTTGGAAAAGTTTTTGATAGGACGAAGCAAGGGCTTGTGGCGTAATGGATAAAGCGTCTGCCTTCGAAGCAGAAGATTCCAGGTTCGAGTCCTGGCAAGCTCGGTATTAATATTTAAAGATGATTATTAGAATATAACGGAAGGGAAATTTATAATATTGAAATGCTTCAATAGCATTTAGATTAACCTCCAACGGGCTTGTGGCGCAATGGATAACGCGTCTGCCTACGGAGCAGAAGATTCCAGGTTCAAGTCTTGGCAATCTCGGTATTAGCATTTAAAGATGATTATTAGAATAAAACGGAAGGGAAATTTAAAATATTGCAATGCTTCGATAGCATTTAGATAAACCTCCAACGGGCTTGTGGCGCAATGGATAACGCGTCTGCCTACAGAGTAAAAGATTATAGGTTCGAGTCATGGCAAGCTCGGTGTTTATTTTAATTAAAGATCTTTTATGCGTCATAAAAAAAGCATAAATACAATGTTTGGAAAAGTTTTTGATAGACCGAAGCAAGGGCTTGTGGCTTAATGGATAACGCGTCTGCCTTCGAAGCAGAAGATTCCAGGTTCGAGTTTTGGCAAGCTCGGTATTAACATTTAAAGATGATTATTAGAATATAACGGAAGGGAAATTTATAATATTGAAATGCTTCAATAGCATTTGGATTAACCTCCAACGGGCTTGTGGCGCAATGGATAACGCGTCTGCCTACGGAGCAGAACATTTAAGGTTCGAGTCCTGGCAAGCTCGGTATTAACATTTAAAGATGATTATTAGAATATAACGGAAGGGAAATTTAAAATAGTGCAATGCTTCAATAGCATTTAGATAAACTTCCGACGGACTTGTGGCGCAATGGATAACGCGTCTGCCTTCGAAGCAGAAGATTCCAGGTTCAAGTCCTGGCAAGCTCGGTATTAACATTTAAAGATGATTATTAGAATATAACGGAAGGGAAATTTATAATATTGCAATGCTTCAATAGCATTTAGATTAACTTCCAACGGGCTTGTGGCGCAATGGAAAACGCGTCTACCTACAGAGCAAAAGATTCTAGGTTCGAGTCCTGGCAAGCTCGGTGTTTATTTTAATTAAAGATCTTTTATGCGTCATAAAAATGCATAAATACAATGTTTGGAAACGTTTTTGATAAAACGAAGCAGGGGCTTGTGGCGTAATGGATAACGCGTCTGCCTTCGAAGCAGAAGATTCCAGGTTCGAGTCCTGGCAAGCTCGGTTTTAACATTTAAAGATGATTATTAGAATATAACGGAAGGGAAATTTATAATATTGCAATGCTTCAATAGCATTTAGATTAACATCCAACGGGCTTGTGGCGCAATGAATATCGCGTCTGCCTACGGAGCAGAAGATTTAAGGTTCGAGTCCTGGCAAGCTCGGTATTAACATTTAAAGATGATTATTGGAATGTAACGGAAGGGAAATTTATAATATTGCAATGCTTAAATAGCCATTAGGTTAACCTCCAACGGGCTTGTGGCGCAATGGATAACAATTCTGCCTACGGAGCAGAAGATTCCAGGTTCGAGTCCTGGCAAGCTCGGTATTAACATTTAAAGATGATTATTAGTATATAACGGAAGGGAAATTTAAAATATTGCAATGCTTCAATAGCATTTAGATAAACTTCCAACGGGCTTGTGGCGCAATGGATAACGTGTCTACCTACGGAGCAAGAGATTCTAGGTTCGAGTCATGGCAAGCTCGGTGTTTATTTTAATTAAAGATCTTTTATGCGTCATAAAAATGCATAAATACAATGTTTGGAAAAGTTTTTGATAGACCGAAGCAAGGGCTTGTGGCGTAATGGATAACGCGTCTGCCTTCGAAGCAGAAGATTCCAGGTTCGGGCCCTGGCAAGCTCGGTATTAACATTTAAAGATGATTATTGGAATGTAACGGAAGGGAAATTTAAAATATTGCATTGCTTCAATAGCATTTAGATAAACCTCCAACGGGCTTGTGGCGGAATGGATAACGCGTCTGCCTACAGAGTAAAAGATTCTAGGTTCGAGTCATGGCAAGCTCGGTGTGTATTTTAATTAAAGATCTTTTATGCGTCATAAAAATGCTTAAATACAATGTTTGGAAAAGTTTTTGATAGAACGGAGCAAGGGCTTGTGGCGTAATGAATAAAGCGTCTGCCTTCGAAGTAGAAGATTCCCGGTTCGAGTCCTGGCAAGCTCGGTATTAACATTTAAAGATGATTATTAGAATATAACGGAAGGGAAATTTATAAT
The DNA here is from genome assembly GCF_054372755.1 of Phalangium opilio. Classification (NCBI taxonomy): domain Eukaryota; kingdom Metazoa; phylum Arthropoda; class Arachnida; order Opiliones; family Phalangiidae; genus Phalangium; species Phalangium opilio. Next base: position 2,234,496 of record NW_028324201.1, on the reverse strand, counting down.
ATTGAAATGCTTCAATAGCATTTGGATTAACCTCCAACGGGCTTGTGGCGCAATGGATAACGCGTCTGCCTACGGAGCAGAAGATTTAAGGTTCGAGTCCTGGCAAGCTCGGTATTAACATTTAAAGATGATTATTGGAATGTAACGGAAGGGAAATTTATAATATCGCAATGCTTCAATAGCATTTAGATTAACCTCCAACGGGCTTGTGGCGCAATGGATAACGCGTCTGCCTACGGAGCAGAAGATTCTAGGTTCGAGTCTTGGCAAGCTCGGTGTTTACTTTAATTAAAGATCTTTTATGCGTCATAAAAATGCATAAATACAATGTTTGGAAACGTTTTTGATAAAACGAAGCAGGGGCTTGTGGCGTAATGGATAACGCGGCTGCCTTCGAAGCAGAAGATTCCAGGTTCGAGTCCTGGCAAGCTCGGTTTTAACATTTAAAGATGATTATTAGAATATAACGGAAGGGAAATTTATAATATTGCAATGCTTCAATAGCATTTAGATTAACCTCCAACGGGCTTGTGGCGCAATGGATAACGCGTCTGCCTACGGAGCAGAAGATTCCAGGTTCGAGTCCTGGCAAGCTCGGTATTAACATTTAAAGATGATTATTGGAATGTAACGGAAGGGAAATTTAAAATATTGCATTGCTTCAATAGCATTTAGATAAACCTCCAACGGGCTTGTGGCGGAATGGATAACGCGTCTGCCTACAGAGTAAAAGATTCTAGGTTCGAGTCATGGCAAGCTCGGTGTGTATTTTAATTAAAGATCTTTTATGCGTCATAAAAATGCTTAAATACAATGTTTGGAAAAGTTTTTGATAGAACGGAGCAAGGGCTTGTGGCGTAATGAATAAAGCGTCTGCCTTCGAAGTAGAAGATTCCCGGTTCGAGTCCTGGCAAGCTCGGTATTAACATTTAAAGATGATTATTAGAATATAACGGAAGGGAAATTTATAATATTGAAATGCTTCAATAGCATTTGGATTAACCTCCAACGGGCTTGTGGCGCAATGGATAACGCGTCTGCCTACGGAGCAGAAGATTTAAGGTTCGAGTCCTGGCAAGCTCGGTATTAACATTTAAAGATGATTATTGGAATGTAACGGAAGGGAAATTTATAATATCGCAATGCTTCAATAGCATTTAGATTAACCTCCAACGGGCTTGTGGCGCAATGGATAACGCGTCTGCCTACGGAGCAGAAGATTCTAGGTTCGAGTCTTGGCAAGCTCGGTGTTTACTTTAATTAAAGATCTTTTATGCGTCATAAAAATGCATAAATACAATGTTTGGAAACGTTTTTGATAAAACGAAGCAGGGGCTTGTGGCGTAATGGATAACGCGGCTGCCTTCGAAGCAGAAGATTCCAGGTTCGAGTCCTGGCAAGCTCGGTTTTAACATTTAAAGATGATTATTAGAATATAACGGAAGGGAAATTTATAATATTGCAATGCTTCAATAGCATTTAGATTAACCTCCAACGGGCTTGTGGCGTAATGGATAACGCGGCTGCCTTCGAAGCAGAAGATTCCAGGTTCGAGTCCTGGCAAGCTCGGTTTTAACATTTTAAGATGATTATTAGAATATAACGGAAGGGAAATTTATAATATTGCAATGCTTCAATAGCATTTCGATTAACTTCCAACGGGCTTGTGGCGCAATGGATAACGCGTCTGCCTGCAGAGCAAAAGATTCTAGGTTCGAGTCCTGGCAAGCTCGGTGTTTATTTTAATTAAAGATCTTTTATGCGTCATAAAAATGCATAAATACAATGTTTGGAAACGTTTTTGATAAAACGAAGCAGGGGCTTGTGGCGTAATGGAAAACGCGTCTGCCTTCGAAGCAGAAGATTCCAGGTTTGAGTCCTGGCTAGCTCGGTTTTAACATTTAAAGATGATTATTAGAATATAACGGAATCGAAATTTATAATATTGCAATGATTCAATAGCATTTAGATTATCCTCCAACGGGATTGTGGCGCAATGGATAACGCGTCTGCCTACAGAGCAAAAGATTCTAGGTTCGAGTAATGGCAAGCTCGGTGTTTATTTTAATTAAAGATCTTTTATGCGTCATAAAAATGCATAAATACAATGTTTGGAAAAGTTTTTGATAGACCGTAGCAAGGGCTTGTGGCGTAATGGATAACGCGTCTGCCTTCGAAGCAGAAGATTCCAGGTTCGGGCCCTGGCAAGCTCGGTATTAACATTTAAAGATGATTATTGGAATGTAACGGAAGGGAAATTTAAAATATTGCATTGCTTCAATAGCATTTAGATAAACCTCCAACGGGCTTGTGGCGCAATGGATAACGCATCTGCCTACAGAGTAAAAGATTCTAGGTTCGAGTCCTGGGAAGCTCGGTACTAACATTTAAAGATGATTATTAGAATATAACGGAAGGGAAATTTATAATATTGAAATGCTTCAATAGCATTTGGATTAACGTCCAACGGGCTTGTGGCGCAATGGATAACTCGTCTGCCTACGGAGCAGAAGATTTAAGGTTCGAGTCCTGGCAAGCTCGGTATTAACATTTAAAGATGATTTTTGGAATGTAACGGAAGGGAAATTTATAATATCGCAATGCTTCAATAGCATTTAGATTAACCTCCAACGGGCTAGTGGCGCAATGGATAACGCGACTGCCTACGGAGCAGAAGATTCTAGGTTCGAGTCCTGGCAAGCTCGGTGTTTATTTTAATTAAAGATCTTTTATGCGTCATAGAAATGCATAAATACAATGTTTGGAAACGTTTTTGATAAAACGAAGCAGGGGCTTGTGGCGTAATGGAAAACGCGTCTGCCTTCGAAGCAGAAGATTCCAGGTTCGAGTCCTGGCTAGCTCGGTTTTAACATTTAAAGATGATTGTTAGAATATAACGGAAGGGAAATTTATAATATTGCAATGATTCAATAGCATTTAGATTATCCTCCAACGGGATTGTGGCGCAATGGATAACGCGTCTGCCTACAGAGCAAAAGATTCTAGGTTCGAGTAATGGCAAGCTCGGTGTTTATTTTAATTAAAGATCTTTTATGCGTCATAAAAATGCATAAATACGATGTTTGGAAAAGTTTTTGATAGACCGTAGCAAGGGCTTGTGGCTTAATGGATAACGCGTCTGCCTTCGAAGCAGAAGATTCCAGGTTCGGGCCCTGGCAAGCTCGGTATTAACATTTAAAGATGATTATTTGAATGTAACGGAAAGGAAATTTATAATATTGCAATGCTTCAATAGCATTTAGATTAACCTCCAACGGGCTTGTGGCGCAATGGATAACGCGTCTGCCTACGGAGCAGAAGATTCCAGGTTCGAGTCCTGGCAAGCTCGATATTAACATTTAAAGATGATTATTGGAATGTAACGGAAGGGAAATTTAAAATATTGCATTGCTTCAATGACATTTAGATAAACCTCCAACGGGCTTGTGGCGCAATGGATAACGCGTCTGCCTACAGAGTAAAAGATTCTAGGTTCGAGTCCTGGCAAGCTCGGTACTAACATTTAAAGATGATTATTAGAATATAACGGAAGGGAAATTTATAATATTGAAATGCTTCAATAGCATTTGGATTAACCTCCAACGGGCTTGTGGCGCAATGGATAACGCGTCTGCCTGCAGAGCAAAAGATTCTAGGTTCGAGTCCTGGCAAGCTCGGTGTTTATTTTAATTAAAGATCTTTTATGCGTCATAAAAATGCATAAATACAATGTTTGGAAACGTTTTTGATAAAACGAAGCAGGGGCTTGTGGCGTAATGGAAAACGCGTCTGCCTTCGAAGCAGAAGATTCCAGGTTCGAGTCCTGGCTAGCTCGGTTTTAACATTTAAAGATGATTGTTAGAATATAACGGAAGGGAAATTTATAATATTGCAATGATTCAATAGCATTTAGATTATCCTCCAACGGGATTGTGGCGCAATGGATAACGCGTCTGCCTACAGAGCAAAAGATTCTAGGTTCGAGTAATGGCAAGCTCGGTGTTTATTTTAATTAAAGATCTTTTATGCGTCATAAAAATGCATAAATACAATGTTTGGAAAAGTTTTTGATAGACCGTAGCAAGGGCTTGTGGCTTAATGGATAACGCGTCTGCCTTCGAAGCAGAAGATTCCAGGTTCGGGCCCTGGCAAGCTCGGTATTAACATTTAAAGATGATTATTGGAATGTAACGGAAAGGAAATTTATAATATTGCAATGCTTCAATAGCATTTAGCTTAACCTCCAACAGGCTTGTGGCGCAATGGATAACGCGTCTGCCTACGGAGCAGAAGATTCCAGGTTCGAGTCCTGGCAAGCTCGATATTAACATTTAAAGATGATTATTGGAATGTAACGGAAGGGAAATTTAAAATATTGCATTGCTTCAATGGCATTTAGATAAACCTCCATCGGGCTTGTGGCGCAATGGATAACGCGTCTGCCTACAGAGTAAAAGATTCTAGGTTCGAGTCCTGGCAAGCTCGGTACTAACATTTAAAGATGATTATTAGAATATAACGGAAGGGAAATTTATAATATTGAAATGCTTCAATAGCATTTGGATTAACCTCCAACGGGCTTGTGGCGCAATGGATAACGCGTCTTCCTACGGAGCAGAAGATTTAAGGTTCGAGTCCTGGCAAGCTCGGTATTAACATTTAAAGATGTTTATTAGAATATAACGGAAGGGAAATTTATAATATTGCAATGCTTCAATAGCATTTCGATTAACTTCCAACGGGCTTGTGGCGCAATGGATAACGCGTCTGCCTGCAGAGCAAAAGATTCTAGGTTCGAGTCCTGGCAAGCTCGGTGTTTATTTTAATTAAAGATCTTTTATGCGTCATAAAAATGCATAAATACAATGTTTGGAAACGTTTTTGATAAAACGAAGCAGGGGCTTGTGGCGTAATGGAAAACGCGTCTGCCTTCGAAGCAGAAGATTCCAGGTTCGAGTCCTGGCTAGCTCGGTTTTAACATTTAAAGATGATTATTAGAATATAACGGAAGGGAAATTTATAATATTGCAATGATTCAATAGCATTTAGATTATCCTCCAACGGGATTGTGGCGCAATGGATAACGCGTCTGCCTACAGAGCAAAAGATTCTAGGTTCGAGTAATGGCAAGCTCGGTGTTTATTTTAATTAAAGATCTTTTATGCGTCATAAAAATGCATAAATACAATGTTTGGAAAAGTTTTTGATAGACCGTAGCAAGGGCTTGTGGCGTAATGGATAACGCGTCTGCCTACGGAGCAGAAGATTCCAGGTTCGAGTCCTGGCAAGCTCGATATTAACATTTAAAGATGATTATTGGAATGTAACGGAAGGGAAATTTAAAATATTGCATTGCTTCAATGGCATTTAGATAAACCTCCAACGGGCTTGTGGCGCAATGGATAACGCGTCTGCCTACAGAGTAAAAGATTCTAGGTTCGAGTCCTGGCAAGCTCGGTACTAACATTTAAAGATGATTATTAGAATATAACGGAAGGGAAATTTATAATATTGAAATGCTTCAATAGCATTTGGATTAACCTCCAACGGGCTTGTGGCGCAATGGATAACGCGTCTTCCTACGGAGCAGAAGATTTAAGGTTCGAGTCCTGGCAAGCTCGGTATTAACATTTAAAGATGTTTATTAGAATATAACGGAAGGGAAATTTATAATATTGCAATGCTTCAATAGCATTTCGATTAACTTCCAACGGGCTTGTGGCGCAATGGATAACGCGTCTGCCTGCAGAGCAAAAGATTCTAGGTTCGAGTCCTGGCAAGCTCGGTGTTTATTTTAATTAAAGATCTTTTATGCGTCATAAAAATGCATAAATACAATGTTTGGAAACGTTTTTGATAAAACGAAGCAGGGGCTTGTGGCGTAATGGAAAACGCGTCTGCCTTCGAAGCAGAAGATTCCAGGTTCGAGTCCTGGCTAGCTCGGTTTTAACATTTAAAGATGATTATTAGAATATAACGGAAGGGAAATTTATAATATTGCAATGATTCAATAGCATTTAGATTATCCTCCAACGGGATTGTGGCGCAATGGATAACGCGTCTTCCTACGGAGCAGAAGATTTAAGGTTCGAGTCCTGGCAAGCTCGGTATTAACATTTAAAGATGTTTATTAGAATATAACGGAAGGGAAATTTATAATATTGCAATGCTTCAATAGCATTTCGATTATCCTCCAACGGGCTTGTGGCGCAATGGATAACGCGTCTGCCTGCAGAGCAAAAGATTCTAGGTTCGAGTCCTGGCAAGCTCGGTGTTTATTTTAATTAAAGATCTTTTATGCGTCATAAAAATGCATAAATACAATGTTTGGAAAAGTTTTTGATAGACCGTAGCAAGGGCTTGTGGCGTAATGGATAACGCGTCTGCCTTCGAAGCAGAAGATTCCAGGTTCGGGCCCTGGCAAGCTCGGTATTAACATTTAAAGATGATTATTGGAATGTTACGGAAGGGAAATTTAAAATATTGCATTGCTTCAATAGCATTTAGATAAACCTCCAACGGGCTTGTGGCGCAATGGATAACGCATCTGCCTACAGAGTAAAAGATTCTAGGTTCGAGTCCTGGCAAGCTCGGTACTAACATTTAAAGATGATTATTAGAATATAACGGAAGGGAAATTTATAATATTGAAATGCTTCAATAGCATTTGGATTAACCTCCAACGGGCTTGTGGCGCAATGGATAACGCGTCTGCCTACGGAGCAGAAGATTTAAGGTTCGAGTCCTGGCAAGCTCGGTATTAACATTTAAAGATGATTATTGGAATGTAACGGAAGGGAAATTTATAATATCGCAATGCTTCAATAGCATTTAGATTAACCTCCAACGGGCTAGTGGCGCAATGGATAACGCGTCTGCCTAGGGAGCAGAAGATTCCAGGTTCGAGACTTGGCAAGCTCGGTATTAGCATTTAAAGATGATTATTAGAATATAACGGAAGGGAAATTTAAAATATTGCAATGCTAAAATAGCATTTAGATAAACTTCCAACGGACTTGTGGAGCAATGGATAACGCGTCTGCCTACGGAGCAAAAGATTCTAGGTTCGAGTCTTGGCAAGCTCGGTGTTTACTTTAATTAAAGATCTTTTATGCGTCATAAAAATGCATAAATACAATGTTTGGAAACGTTTTTGATAAAACGAAGCAGGGGCTTGTGGCGTAATGGATAACGCGTCTGCGTTCGAAGCAGAAGATTCCAGGTTCGAGTCCTGGCTAGCTCGGTTTTAACATTTAAAGATGATTATTAGAATATAACGGAAGGGAAATTTATAATATTGCAATGATTCAATAGCATTTAGATTATCCTCCAACGGGATTGTGGCGCAATGGATAACGCGTCTGCCTACAGAGCAAAAGATTCTAGGTTCGAGTCATGGCAAGCTCGGTGTTTATTTTAATTAAAGATCTTTTATGCGTCATAAAAATGCATAAATACAATGTTTGGAAACGTTTTTGATAAAACGAAGCAGGGGCTTGTGGCGTAATGGAAAACGCGTCTGCCTTCGAAGCAGAAGATTCCAGGTTTGAGTCCTGGCTAGCTCGGTTTTAACATTTAAAGATGATTATTAGAATATAACGGAATCGAAATTTATAATATTGCAATGATTCAATAGCATTTAGATTATCCTCCAACGGGATTGTGGCGCAATGGATAACGCGTCTGCCTACAGAGCAAAAGATTCTAGGTTCGAGTAATGGCAAGCTCGGTGTTTATTTTAATTAAAGATCTTTTATGCGTCATAAAAATGCATAAATACAATGTTTGGAAAAGTTTTTGATAGACCGTAGCAAGGGCTTGTGGCGTAATGGATAACGCGTCTGCCTTCGAAGCAGAAGATTCCAGGTTCGGGCCCTGGCAAGCTCGGTATTAACATTTAAAGATGATTATTGGAATGTTACGGAAGGGAAATTTAAAATATTGCATTGCTTCAATAGCATTTAGATAAACCTCCAACGGGCTTGTGGCGCAATGGATAACGCATCTGCCTACAGAGTAAAAGATTCTAGGTTCGAGTCCTGGCAAGCTCGGTACTAACATTTAAAGATGATTATTAGAATATAACGGAAGGGAAATTTATAATATTGAAATGCTTCAATAGCATTTGGATTAACCTCCAACGGGCTTGTGGCGCAATGGATAACGCGTCTGCCTACGGAGCAGAAGATTTAAGGTTCGAGTCCTGGCAAGCTCGGTATTAACATTTAAAGATGATTATTGGAATGTAACGGAAGGGAAATTTATAATATCGCAATGCTTCTATAGCATTTAGATTAACCTCCAACGGGCTAGTGGCGCAATGGATAACGCGTCTGCCTAGGGAGCAGAAGATTCCAGGTTCGAGACTTGGCAAGCTCGGTATTAGCATTTAAAGATGATTATTAGAATATAACGGAAGGGAAATTTAAAATATTGCAATGCTAAAATAGCATTTAGATAAACTTCCAACGGACTTGTGGAGCAATGGATAACGCGTCTGCCTACGGAGCAAAAGATTCTAGGTTCGAGTCTTGGCAAGCTCGGTGTTTACTTTAATTAAAGATCTTTTATGCGTCATAAAAATGCATAAATACAATGTTTGGAAACGTTTTTGATAAAACGAAGCAGGGGCTTGTGGCGTAATGGATAACGCGTCTGCGTTCGAAGCAGAAGATTCCAGGTTCGAGTCCTGGCTAGCTCGGTTTTAACATTTAAAGATGATTATTAGAATATAACGGAAGGGAAATTTATAATATTGCAATGATTCAATAGCATTTAGATTATCCTCCAACGGGATTGTGGCGCAATGGATAACGCGTCTGCCTACAGAGCAAAAGATTCTAGGTTCGAGTCATGGCAAGCTCGGTGTTTATTTTAATTAAAGATCTTTTATGCGTCATAAAAATGCATAAATACAATGTTTGGAAACGTTTTTGATAAAACGAAGCAGGGGCTTGTGGCGTAATGGAAAACGCGTCTGCCTTCGAAGCAGAAGATTCCAGGTTTGAGTCCTGGCTAGCTCGGTTTTAACATTTAAAGATGATTATTAGAATATAACGGAATCGAAATTTATAATATTGCAATGATTCAATAGCATTTAGATTATCCTCCAACGGGATTGTGGCGCAATGGATAACGCGTCTGCCTACAGAGCAAAAGATTCTAGGTTCGAGTAATGGCAAGCTCGGTGTTTATTTTAATTAAAGATCTTTTATGCGTCATAAAAATGCATAAATACAATGTTTGGAAAAGTTTTTGATAGACCGTAGCAAGGGCTTGTGGCGTAATGGATAACGCGTCTGCCTTCGAAGCAGAAGATTCCAGGTTCGGGCCCTGGCAAGCTCGGTATTAACATTTAAAGATGATTATTGGAATGTTACGGAAGGGAAATTTAAAATATTGCATTGCTTCAATAGCATTTAGATAAACCTCCAACGGGCTTGTGGCGCAATGGATAACGCATCTGCCTACAGAGTAAAAGATTCTAGGTTCGAGTCCTGGCAAGCTCGGTACTAACATTTAAAGATGATTATTAGAATATAACGGAAGGGAAATTTATAATATTGAAATGCTTCAATAGCATTTGGATTAACCTCCAACGGGCTTGTGGCGCAATGGATAACGCGTCTGCCTACGGAGCAGAAGATTTAAGGTTCGAGTCCTGGCAAGCTCGGTATTAACATTTAAAGATGATTATTGGAATGTAACGGAAGGGAAATTTATAATATCGCAATGCTTCAATAGCATTTAGATTAACCTCCAACGGGCTTGTGGCGCAATGGATAACGCGTCTGCCTACAGAGCAAAAGATTCTAGGTTCGAGTAATGGCAAGCTCGGTGTTTATTTTAATTAAAGATCTTTTATGCGTCATAAAAATGCATAAATACAATGTTTGGAAAAGTTTTTGATAGACCGAAGCAAGGGCTTGTGGCGTAATGGATAACGCATCTGCCTTCGAAGCAGAAGATTCCAGGTTCGAGTCCTGGCAAGCTCGGTATTAACATTTAAAGATGATTATTAGAATATTACGGAAGGGAAATTTATAATATTGAAATGCTTCAATAGAATTTGGGTTAACCTCCAACGGGCTTGTGGCGCAATGGATTACGCGTCTGCCTACGGAGCAGAAGATTTAAGGTTCGAGTCCTGGCAAGCTCGGTATTAACATTTAAAGATGATTATTGGAATGTAACGGAAGGGAAATTTATAATATCGCTATGCTTCAATAGCATTTAGATTAACCTCAACGGGCTTGTGGCGCAATGGATAACGCGTCTGCCTACGGAGCAGAAGATTCCAGGTTCGAGTCTTGGCAAGCTCGGTATTAGCATTTAAAGATGATTATTAGAATATAACGGAAGGGAAATTTGAAATATTGCAATGATAAAATAGCATTTAGATAAACTTCCAACGGACTTGTGGCGCAAAGGATAACGCGTCTGCCTACGGAGGAAAAGATTCTAGGTTCGAGTCTTGGCAAGCTCGGTGTTTACTTTAATTAAAGATCTTTTATTCGTCATAAAAATGCATAAATACAATGTTTGGAAACGTTTTTGATAAAACGAAGCAGAAGCTTGTGGCGTAATGGACAACGCGTCTGCCTTCGAAGCAGAAGATTCCAGGTTCGGGCCCTGGCAAGCTCGGTATTAACATTTAAAGATGATTATTGGAATGGAACGGAAGGGAAATTTATAATATTGCAATGCTTCAATAGCATTTAGATTAACCTCCAACGGGCTTGTGGCGCAATGGATAACGCGTCTGCCTACGGAGCAGAAGACTCCAGGTTCGAGTCCTGGCAAGCTCGGTATTAACATTTAAAGATGATTATTGGAATGTAACGGAAGGGAAATTTAAAATATTGCATTGCTTCAATAGCATTTAGATAAACCTCCAACGGGCTTGTGGCGCAATGGATAACACGTCAGCCTACAGAGTAAAAGATTCTAGGTTCGAGTCTTGGCAAGCTCGGTGTTTATTTTAATTAAAGATCTTTTATGCGTCATAAAAATGCATAAATACAATGTTTGGAAAAGTTTTTGATAGAACGAAGTAAGGGCTTGTGGCGCAATGGATAACGCGTCTGCCTACGGAGCAGAAGATTCCAGGTTCGAGTCCTGGCAAGCTCGGTATTAACATTTAAAGATGATTATTGGAATGTAACGGAAGGGAAATTTAAAATATTGCATTGCTTCAATAGCATTTAGATAAACCTCCAACGGGATTGTGGCGCAATGGATAACGCGTCTGCCTACGGAGCAGAAGATTCCAGGTTCGAGTCCTGGCAAGCTCGGTATTAACATTTAAAGATGATTATTGGAATGTAACGGAAGGGAAATTTAAAATATTGCATTGCTTCAATAGCATTTAGATTAACCTCCAACGGGCTTGTGGCGCAATGGATAACGCGTCTGCCTACGGAGCAGAAGATTTCAGGTTCGAGTCCTGGCAAGCTCGGTATTAACATTTAAAGATGATTATTGGAATGTAACGGAAGGGAAATTTAAAATATTGCATTGCTTCAATAGGATTTAGATAAACCTCCAACGGGCTTGTGGCGCAATGGATAACGCGTCTGCCTACAGAGTAAAAGATTCTAGGTTCGAGTCATGGCAAGCTCGGTGTTTATTTTAATTAAAGATCTTTTATGCGTCATAAAAATGCATAAATACAATGTTTGGAAAAGTTTTTGATAGAACGAAGCAAGGGCTTGTGGCGTAATGAATAAAGCGTCTGCCTTCGAAGCAGAAGATTCCAGGTTCGAGACCTGGCAAGCTCGGTATTAACATTTAAAGATGATTATTAGAATATAACGGAAGGGAAATTTATAATATTGAAATGCTTCAATAGCATTTGGGTTAACCTCCAACGGGCTTGTGGCGCAATGGATTACGCGTCTGCCTACGGAGCAGAAGATTTAAGGTTCGAGTCCTGGCAAGCTCGGTATTAACATTTAAAGATGATTATTGGAATGTAACGGAAGGGAAATTTATAATATCGCTATGCTTCAATAGCATTTAGATTAACCTCCAACGGGCTTGTGGCGCAATGGATAACGCGTCTGCCTACGGAGCAGAAGATTCCAGGTTCGAGTCTTGGCAAGCTCGGTATTAGCATTTAAAGATGATTATTAGAATATAACGGAAGGGAAATTTAAAATATTGCAATGATAAAATAGCATTTAGATAAACTTCCAACGGACTTCTGGCGCAATGGATAACGCGTCTGCCTACGGAGCAAAAGATTCTAGGTTCGAGTCTTGGCAAGCTCGGTGTTTACTTTAATTAAAGATCTTTTATGCGTCATAAAAATGCATAAATACAATGTTTGGAAAAGTTTTTGATAGACCGAAGCAAGGGCTTGTGGCGTAATGGATAACGCGTCTGCCTTTGAAGCAGAAGATTCCAGATTCGGGCACTGGCAAGCTCGGTATTAACATTTAAAGATGATTATTGGAATGGAACGGAAGGGAAATTTATAATATTGCAATGCTTCAATAGCATTTAGATTAACCTCCAACGGGCTTGTGGCGCAATGGATAATGCGTCTGCCTACGGAGCAGAAGATTCCAGGTTCGAGTCCTGGCAAGCTCGGTATTAACATTTAAAGATGGTTATTGGAATGTAACGGAAGGGAAATTTAAAATATTGCATTGCTTCAATAGCATTTAGATAAACCTCCAACGGGCTTGTGGCGCAATGGATAACACGTCAGCCTACAGAGTAAAAGATTCTAGGTTCGAGTCATGGCAAGCTCGGTGTTTATTTTAATTAAAGATCTTTTATGCGTCATAAAAATGCATAAATACAATGTTTGGAAAAGTTTTTGATAGACCGAAGCAAGGGCTTGTGGCGTAATGGATAACGCGTCTGCCTTCGAAGCAGAAGATTCCAGGTTCGGGCCCTGGCAAGCTCGGTATTAACATTTAAAGATGATTATTGGAATGGAACGGAAGGGAAATTTATAATATTGCAATGATTCAATAGCATTTAGATTAACCTCCAACGGGATTGTGGCGCAATGGATAACGCGTCTGCCTACAGAGCAAAAGATTCTAGGTTCGAGTCCTGGCAAGCTCGGTATTAACATTTAAAGATGATTATTGGAATGTAACGGAAGGGTAATTTAAAATATTGCATTGCTTCAATAGCATTTAGATAAACCTCCAACGGGATTGTGGCGCAATGGATAAAGCGTCTGCCTACGGAGCAGAAGATTCCAGGTTCGAGTCCTGGCAAGCTCGGTATTAACATTTAAAGATGATTATTGGAATGTAACGGAAGGGAAATTTATAATATTGCAATGCTTCAATAGCATTTAGATTAACCTCCAACGGGCTTGTGGCGCAATGGATAACGCGTCTGCCTACGGAGCAGAAGATTCCAGGTTCGAGTCCTGGCAAGCTCGGTATTAACATTTAAAGATGATTATTGGAATGTAACGGAAGGGAAATTTAAAATATTGCATTGTTCAATAGCATTTAGATAAACCTCCAACGGGCTTGTGGCGCAATGGATAACGCGTCTGCCTACATAGCAAAAGATTCTAGGTTCGAGTCTTGGCAAGCTCGGTGTTTACTTTAATTAAAGATCTTTTATGCGTCATAAAAATGCATAAATACAATGTTTGGAAACGTTTTTGATAAAACGAAGCAGAAGCTTGTGGCGTAATGGATAACGCGTCTGCCTTCGAAGCAGAAGATTCCAGGTTCGGGCCCTGGCAAGCTCGGTATTAACATTTAAAGATGATTATTGGAATGGAACGGAAGGGAAATTTATAATATTGCAATGCTTCAATAGCATTTAGATTAACCTCCAACGGGCTTGTGGCGCAATGGATAACGCGTCTGCCTACGGAGCAGAAGATTCCAGGTTCGAGTCCTGGCAAGCTCGGTATTAACATTTAAAGATGATTATTGGAATGTAACGGAAGGGAAATTTAAAATATTGCATTGCTTCAATAGCATTTAGATAAACCTCCAACGGGATTGTGGCGCAATGGATAACGCGTCTGCCTACGGAGCAGAAGATTCCAGGTTCGAGTCCTGGCAAGCTCGGTATTAACATTTAAAGATGATTATTGGAATGTAACGGAAGGGAAATTTAAAATATTGCATTGCTTCAATAGCATTTAGATTAACCTCCAACGGGCTTGTGGCGCAATGGATAACGCGTCTGCCTACGGAGCAGAAGATTTCAGGTTCGAGTCCTGGCAAGCTCGGTATTAACATTTAAAGATGATTATTGGAATGTAACGGAAGGGAAATTTAAAATATTGCATTGCTTCAATAGGATTTAGATAAACCTCCAACGGGCTTGTGGCGCAATGGATAACGCGTCTGCCTACAGAGTAAAAGATTCTAGGTTCGAGTCATGGCAAGCTCGGTGTTTATTTTAATTAAAGATCTTTTATGCGTCATAAAAATGCATAAATACAATGTTTGGAAAAGTTTTTGATAGAACGAAGCAAGGGCTTGTGGCGTAATGAATAAAGCGTCTGCCTTCGAAGCAGAAGATTCCAGGTTCGAGTCCTGGCAAGCTCGGTATTAACATTTAAAGATGATTATTAGAATATAACGGAAGGGAAATTTATAATATTGAAATGCTTCAATAGCATTTGGGTTAACCTCCAACGGGCTTGTGGCGCAATGGATTACGCGTCTGCCTACGGAGCAGAAGATTTAAGGTTCGAGTCCTGGCAAGCTCGGTATTAACATTTAAAGATGATTATTGGAATGTAACGGAAGGGAAATTTATAATATCGCTATGCTTCAATAGCATTTAGATTAACCTCCAACGGGCTTGTGGCGCAATGGATAACGCGTCTGCCTACGGAGCAGAAGATTCCAGGTTCGAGTCTTGGCAAGCTCGGTATTAGCATTTAAAGATGATTATTAGAATATAACGGAAGGGAAATTTAAAATATTGCAATGATAAAATAGCATTTAGATAAACTTCCAACGGACTTCTGGCGCAATGGATAACGCGTCTGCCTACGGAGCAAAAGATTCTAGGTTCGAGTCTTGGCAAGCTCGGTGTTTACTTTAATTAAAGATCTTTTATGCGTCATAAAAATGCATAAATACAATGTTTGGAAAAGTTTTTGATAGACCGAAGCAAGAGCTTGTGGCGTAATGGATAACGCGTCTGCCTTTGAAGCAGAAGATTCCAGATTCGGGCCCTGGCAAGCTCGGTATTAACATTTAAAGATGATTATTGGAATGGAACGGAAGGGAAATTTATAATATTGCAATGCTTCAATAGCATTTAGATTAACCTCCAACGGGCTTGTGGCGCAATGGATAATGCGTCTGCCTACGGAGCAGAAGATTCCAGGTTCGAGTCCTGGCAAGCTCGGTATTAACATTTAAAGATGGTTATTGGAATGTAACGGAAGGGAAATTTAAAATATTGCATTGCTTCAATAGCATTTAGATAAACCTCCAACGGGCTTGTGGCGCAATGGATAACACGTCAGCCTACAGAGTAAAAGATTCTAGGTTCGAGTCATGGCAAGCTCGGTGTTTATTTTAATTAAAGATCTTTTATGCGTCATAAAAATGCATAAATACAATGTTTGGAAAAGTTTTTGATAGACCGAAGCAAGGGCTTGTGGCGTAATGGATAACGCGTCTGCCTTCGAAGCAGAAGATTCCAGGTTCGGGCCCTGGCAAGCTCGGTATTAACATTTAAAGATGATTATTGGAATGTAACGGAAGGGAAATTTATAATATTGCAATGCTTCAATAGCATTTAGATTAACCTCCAACGGGATTGTGGCGCAATGGATAACGCGTCTGCCTACAGAGCAAAAGATTCTAGGTTCGAGTCCTGGCAAGCTCGGTATTAACATTTAAAGATGATTATTGGAATGTAACGGAAGGGTAATTTAAAATATTGCATTGCTTCAATAGCATTTAGATAAACCTCCAACGGGATTGTGGCGCAATGGATAACGCGTCTGCCTACGGAGCAGAAGATTCCAGGTTCGAGTCCTGGCAAGCTCGGTATTAACATTTAAAGATGATTATTGGAATGTAACGGAAGGGAAATTTAAAATATTGCATTGCTTCAATAGCATTTAGATAAACCTCCAACGGGCTTGTGGCGCAATGGATAACGCGTCTGCCTACAGAGTAAAAGATTCTAGGTTCGAGTCATGGCAAGCTCGGTGTTTATTTTAATTAAAGATCTTTTATGCGTCATAAAAATGCATAAATACAATTTTTGGAATAGTTTTTGATAAAACGAAGCAGGGGCTTGTGGCGTAATGGATAACGCGTCTGCCTTCGAAGCAGAAGATTCCAGGTTCGGGCCCTGGCAAGCTCGGTATTAACATTTAAAGATGATTATTGGAATGTAACGGAAGGGAAATTTATAATATTGCAATGCTTCAATAGCATTTAGATTAACCTCCAACGGGCTTGTGGCGCAATGGATAACGCGTCTGCCTACGGAGCAGAAGATTCCAGGTTTGAGTCCTGGCAAGCTCGGTATTAACATTTAAAGATGATTATTGGAATGTAACGGAAGGGAAATTTAAAATATTGCATTGCTTCAATAGCATTTAGATAAACCTCCAACGGGCTTGTGGCGCAATGGATAACACGTCTGCCTACAGAGTAAAAGATTCTAGGTTCGAGTCATGGCAAGCTCGGTGTTTATTTTAATTAAAGATCTTTTATGCGTCATAAAAATGCATAAATACAATGTTTGGAAAAGTTTTTGATAGAACGAAGCAAGGCCTTGTGGCGTAATGGATAACGCGTCTGCCTTCGAAGCAGAAGATTCCAGGTTCGGGCCCTGGCAAGCTCGGTATTAACATTTAAAGATGATTATTGGAATGTAACGGAAGGGAAATTTACAATATTGCATTGCTTCAATAGCATTTAGATAAACCTCCAACGGGCTTGTGGCGCAATGGATAACACGTCTGCCTACAGAGTAAAAGATTCCAGGTTCGAGTCCTGGCAAGCTCGGTTTTAACATTTAAAGATGATTATTAGAATATAACGGAAGGGAAATTTAAAATATTGCATTGCTTCAATAGCATTTAGATAAACCTCCAACGGGCTTGTGGCGCAATGGATAACACGTCTGCCTACAGAGTAAAAGATTCCAGGTTCGAGTCCTGGCAAGCTCGGTTTTAACATTTAAAGATGATTATTAGAATATAACGGAAGGGAAATTTAAAATATTGCATTGCTTCAATAGCATTTAGATAAACCTCCAACGGGATTGTGGCGCAATGGATAACGCGTCTGCCTACGGAGCAGAAGATTCCAGGTTCGAGTCCTGGCAAGCTCGGTGTTAACATTTAAAGATGATTATTGGAATGTAACGGAAGGGAAATTTAAAATATTGCATTGCTTCAATAGCATTTAGATAAACCTCCAACGGGATTGTGGCGCAATGGATAACGCGTCTGCCAACGGAGCAGAAGATTCCAGGTTCGAGTCCTGGCAAGCTCGGTATTAACATTTAAAGATGATTATTGGAATGTAACGGAAGGGAAATTTATAATATTGCAATGATTCAATAGCATTTAGATTAACCCCCAACGGGATTGTGGCGCAATGGATAACGCGTCTGCCTACAGAGCAAAAGATTCTAGGTTCGAGTCATGGCAAGCTCGGTGTTTATTTTAATTAAAGATCTTTTATGCGTCATAAAAATGCATAAATACAATGTTTGGAAAAGTTTTTGATAGACCGAAGCAAGGGCTTGTGGCGTAATGGATAACGCGTCTGCCTTCGAAGCAGAAGATTCCAGGTTCGGGCCCTGGCAAGCTCGGTATTAACATTTAAAGATGATTATTGGAATGGAACGGAAGGGAAATTTATAATATTGCAATGCTTCAATAGCATTTAGATTAACCTCCAACGGGCTTGTGGCGCAATGGATAACGCGTCTGCCTACGGAGCAGAAGATTCCAGGTTCGAGTCCTGGCAAGCTCGTTATTAACATTTAAAGATGATTATTGGAATGTAACGGAAGGGAAATTTAAAATATTGCATTGCTTCAATAGCATTTAGATAAACCTCCAACGGGATTGTGGCGCAATGGATAACGCGTCTGCCTACGGAGCAGAAGATTCCAGGTTCGAGTCCTGGCAAGCTCGGTATTAACATTTAAAGATGATTATTGGAATGTAACGGAAGGGAAATTTAAAATATTGCATTGCTTCAATAGCATTTAGATTAACCTCCAACGGGCTTGTGGCGCAATGGATAACGCGTCTGCCTACGGAGCAGAAGATTCCAGGTTCGAGTCCTGGCAAGCTCGGTATTAACATTTAAAGATGATTATTGGAATGTAACGGAAGGGAAATTTAAAATATTGCATTGCTTCAATAGCATTTAGATAAACCTCCAACGGGCTTGTGGCGCAATGGATAACACGTCTGCCTACAGAGTAAAAGATTCTAGGTTCGAGTCATGGCAAGCTCGGTGTTTATTTTAATTAAAGATCTTTAATGCGTCATAAAAATGCATAAATACAATTTTTGGAATAGTTTTTGATAAAACGAAGCAGGGGCTTGTGGCGTAATGGATAACGCGTCTGCCTTCGAAGCAGAAGATTCCAGGTTCGAGTCCTGGCAAGCTCGGTTTTAACATTTAGAGATGATTATTAGAATATAACGGAAGGGAAATTTATAATATTGCAATGATTCAATAGCATTTAGATTAACCTCCAACGGGATTGTGGCGCAATGGATAACGCGACTGCCTACAGAGCAAAAGATTCTAGGTTCGAGTCATGGCAAGCTCGGTGTTTATTTTAATTAAAGATCTTTTATGCGTCATAAAAATGCATAAATACAATGTTTGGAATAGTTTTTGATAAAACGAAGCAGGGGCTTGTGGCGTAATGGATAACGCGTCTGCCTTCGAAGCAGAAGATTCCAGGTTCGGGCCCTGGCAAGCTCGGTATTAACATTTAAAGATGATTATTGGAATGTAACGGAAGGGAAATTTATAATATTGCAATGCTTCAATAGCATTTAGATAAACCTCCAACGGGCTTGTGGCGCAATGGATAACACGTCTGCCTACAGAGTAAAAGATTCTAGGTTCGAGTCATGGCAAGCTCGGTGTTTATTTTAATTAAAGATCTTTTATGCGTCATAAAAATGCATAAATACAATGTTTGGAAAAGTTTTTGATAGAACGAAGCAAGGCCTTGTGGCGTAATGTATAAAGCGTCTGCCTTTGAAGCAGAAGATTCCAGGTTCGAGTCCTGGCAAGCTCGGTATTAACATTTAAAGATGATTATTGGAATGAAACGGAAGGGAAATTTATAATATCGCAATGCTTCAATAGCATTTAGATTAACCTCCAACGGGCTTGTGGCGCAATGGATAACGCGTCTGCCTACGGAGCAGAAGATTCCAGGTTCGAGTCCTGGCAATTCGGGATTAACATTTAAAGATGATTATTGGAATGTAACGGAAGGGAAATTTAAAATATTGCATTGCTTCAATAGCATTTAGATAAACCTCCAACGGGCTTGTGGCGCAATGGATAACACGTCTGCCTACAGAGTAAAAGATTCTAGGTTCGAGTCATGGCAAGCTCGGTGTTTATTTTAATTAAAGATCTTTTATGCGTCATAAAAATGCATAAATACAATGTTTGGAAAAGTTTTTGATAGAACGAAGCAAGGCCTTGTGGCGTAATGTATAAAGCGTCTGCCTTTGAAGCAGAAGATTCCAGGTTCGAGTCCTGGCAAGCTCGGTATTAACATTTAAAGATGATTATTGGAATGAAACGGAAGGGAAATTTATAATATCGCAATGCTTCAATAGCATTTAGATTAACCTCCAACGGGCTTGTGGCGCAATGGATAACGCGTCTGCCTACGGAGCAGAAGATTCCAGGTTCGAGTCCTGGCAATTCGGGATTAACATTTAAAGATGATTATTGGAATGTAACGGAAGGGAAATTTAAAATATTGCATTGCTTCAATAGCATTTAGATAAACCTCCAACGGGCTTGTGGCGCAATGGATAACACGTCTGCCTACAGAGTAAAAGATTCTAGGTTCGAGTCATGGCAAGCTTGGTGTTTATTTTAATTAAAGATCTTTTATGCGTCATAAAAATGCATAAATACAATGTTTGGAAAAGTTTTTGATAGAACGAAGCAAGGCCTTGTGGCGTAATGTATAAAGCGTCTGCCTTTGAAGCAGAAGATTCCAGGTTCGAGTCCTGGCAAGCTCGGTATTAACATTTAAAGATGATTATTGGAATGTAACGGAAGGGAAATTTATAATATTGCAATGCTTCAATAGCATTTAGATTAACCTCCAACGGGCTTGTGGCGCAATGGATAACGCGTCTGCCTACGGAGCAGAAGATTCCAGGTTTGAGTCCTGGCAAGCTCGGCATTAACATTTAAAGATGATTATTGGAATGTAACGGAAGGGAAATTTAAAATATTGCATTGCTTCAATAGCATTTAGATAAACCTCCAACGGGCTTGTGGCGCAATGGATAACACGTCTGCCTACAGAGTAAAAGATTCTAGGTTCGAGTCATGGCAAGTTTGGTGTTTATTTTAATTAAAGATCTTTTATGCGTCATAAAAATGCATAAATACAATGTTTGGAAAAGTTTTTGATAGAACGAAGCAAGGCCTTATGGCGTAATGTATAAAGCGTCTGCCTTTGAAGCAGAAGATTCCAGGTTCGGGCCCTGGCAAGCTCGGTATTAACATTTAAAGATGATTATTGGAATGTAACGGAAGGGAAATTTATAATATTGCAATGCTTCAATAGCATTTAGATTAACCTCCAACGGGCTTGTGGCGCAATGGATAACGCGTCTGCCTACGGAGCAGAAGATTCCAGGTTTGAGTCCTGGCAAGCTCAGTATTAACATTTAAAGATGATTATTGGAATGTAACGGAAGGGAAATTTAAAATATTGCATTGCTTCAATAGCATTTAGATAAACCTCCAACGGGCTTGTGGCGCAATGGATAACACGTCTGCCTACAGAGTAAAAGATTCTAGGTTCGAGTCATGGCAAGCTTGGTGTTTATTTTAATTAAAGATCTTTTATGCGTCATAAAAATGCATAAATACAATGTTTGGAAAAGTTTTTGGTAGAACGAAGCAAGGCCTTGTGGCGTAATGTATAAAGCGTCTGCCTTTGAAGCAGAAGATTCCAGGTTCGAGTCCTGGCAAGCTCGGTATTAACATTTAAAGATGATTATTGGAATGTAACGGAAGGGAAATTTATAATATTGCATTGCTTCAATAGCATTTAGATAAACCTCCAACGGGCTTGTGGCGCAATGGATAACACGTCTGCCTACAGAGTAAAAGATTCCAGGTTCGAGTCCTGGCAAGCTTGGTTTTAACATTTAAAGATGATTATTAGAATATAACGGAAGGGAAATTTATAATATTGCAATGATTCAATAGCATTTAGATTAACCTCCAACGGGATTGTGGCGCAATGGATAACGCGTCTGCCTACAGAGCAAAAGATTCTAGGTTCGAGTCATGGCAAGCTCGGTGTTTATTTTAATTAAAGATCTTTTATGCGTCATAAAAATGCATAAATACAATGTTTGGAATAGTTTTTGATAGAACGAAGCAAGGCCTTGTGGCGTAATGTATAAAGCGTCTGCCTTTGAAGCAGAAGATTCCAGGTTCGAGTCCTGGCAAGCTCGGTATTAACATTTAAAGATGATTATTGGAATGTAACGGAAGGGAAATTTATAATATCGCAATGCTTCAATAGCATTTAGATTAACCTCCAACGGGCTTGTGGCGCAATGGATAACGCGTCTGCCTACGGAGCAGAAGATTCCAGGTTCGAGTCCTGGCAATTCGGGATTAACATTTAAAGATGATTATTGGAATGTAACGGAAGGGAAATTTAAAATATTGCATTGCTTCAATAGCATTTAGATAAACCTCCAACGGGCTTGTGGCGCAATGGATAACACGTCTGCCTACAGAGTAAAAGATTCTAGGTTCGAGTCATGGCAAGCTTGGTGTTTATTTTAATTAAAGATCTTTTATGCGTCATAAAAATGCATAAATACAATGTTTGGAAAAGTTTTTGATAGAACGAAGCAAGGCCTTGTGGCGTAATGTATAAAGCGTCTGCCTTTGAAGCAGAAGATTCCAGGTTCGAGTCCTGGCAAGCTCGGTATTAACATTTAAAGATGATTATTGGAATGTAACGGAAGGGAAATTTATAATATTGCATTGCTTCAATAGCATTTAGATAAACCTCCAACGGGCTTGTGGCGCAATGGATAACACGTCTGCCTACAGAGTAAAAGATTCCAGGTTCGAGTCCTGGCAAGCTTGGTTTTAACATTTAAAGATGATTATTAGAATATAACGGAAGGGAAATTTATAATATTGCAATGATTCAATAGCATTTAGATTAACCTCCAACGGGATTGTGGCGCAATGGATAACGCGTCTGCCTACAGAGCAAAAGATTCTAGGTTCGAGTCATGGCAAGCTCGGTGTTTATTTTAATTAAAGATCTTTTATGCGTCATAAAAATGCATAAATACAATGTTTGGAATAGTTTTTGATAAAACGAAGCAGGGGCTTGTGGCGTAATGGATAACGCGTCTGCCTTCGAAGCAGAAGATTCCAGGTTCGGGCCCTGGCAAGCTCGGTATTAACATTTAAAGATGATTATTGGAATGTAACGGAAGGGAAACTTATAATATCGCAATGCTTCAATAGCATTTAGATTAACCTCCAACGGGCTTGTGGCGCAATGGATAACGCGTCTGCCTACGGAGCAGAAGATTCCAGGTTCGAGTCCTGGCAATTCGGGATTAACATTTAAAGATGATTATTGGAATGTAACGGAAGGGAAATTTAAAATATTGCATTGCTTCAATAGCATTTAGATAATCCACCAACGGGCTTGTGGCGCAATGGATAACACGTCTGCCTACAGAGTAAAAGATTCTAGGTTCGAGTCATGGCAAGCTCGGTGTTTATTTTAATTAAAGATCTTTTATGCGTCATAAAAATGCATAAATACAATGTTTGGAAAAGTTTTTGATAGAACGAAGTAAGGGCTTGTGGCGTAATGGATAACGCGTCTGCCTTCGAAGCAGAAGATTCCAGGTTCGGGCCCTGGCAAGCTCGGTATTAACATTTAAAGATGATTATTGGAATGTAACGGTTGGGAAATTTATAATATCGCAATGCTTCAATAGCATTTAGATTAACCTCCAACGAGCTTGTGGCGCAATGGATAACGCGTCTGCCTACGGAGCAGAAGATTCCAGGTTCGAGTCTTGGCAAGCTCGTTATTAGCATTTAAAGATGATTATTAGAATATAACGGAAGGGAAATTTAAAATATTGCAATGCTAAAATAGCATTTAGATAAACTTCCAACGGACTTGTGGCGCAATGGATAACGCGTCTGCCTACGGAGCAAAAGATTCTAGGTTCGAGTCTTGGCAAGCTCGGTGTTTACTTTAATTAAAGATCTTTTATGCGTCATAAAAATGCATAAATACAATGTTTGGAAACGTTTTTGATAAGACGAAGCAGGGGCTTCTGGCGTAATGGATAACGCGTCTGCCTTCGAAGCAGAAGATTCCAGGTTCGAGTCCTGGCAAGCTCGTTTTTAACATTTAAAGATGATTATTAGAATATAACGGAAGGAAATTTATAATATTGCAATGATTCAATAGCATTTAGATTAACCTCCAACGGGATTGTGGCGCAATGGGTAACGCGTCTGCCTACCGAGCAAAAGATTCTAGGTTCGAGTCATGGCAAACTCGGTGTTTATTTTAATTAAAGATCTTTTATGCGTCATAAAAATGCATAAATACAATGTTTGGAAAAGTTTTTGATAGACCGAAGCAAGGGCTTGTGGCGTAATGGATAACGCGTCTGCCTTCGAAGCAGAAGATTCCAGATTCGGGCCCTGGCAAGCTCGGTATTAGCATTTAAAGATGATTATTGGAATGTAACGGAAGGGAAATTTATAATATTGCAATGCTTCAATAGCATTTAGATTAACCTCCAACGGGCTTGTGGCGCAATGGATTACGCGTCTGCCTACGGAGCAGAAGATTCCAGGTTCGAGTCCTGGCAAGCTCGAGTTTAACATTTAAAGATGATTATTAGAATATAACGGAAGGGAAATTTATAATATTGCAATGATTCAATAGCATTTAGATTAACCTCCAACGGGATTGTGGCGCAATGGATAACGCGTCTGCCTACAGAGCAAAAGGTTCTATGTTCGAGTCATGGCAAGCTCGGTGTTTATTTTAATTAAAGATCTTTTATGCGTCATAAAAATGCATAAATACAATGTTTGGAAAAGGTTTTGATAGAACGAAGCAAGGCCTTGTGGCGTAATGTATAAAGCGTCTGCCTTTGAAGCAGAAGATTCCAGGTTCGAGTCCGGGCAAGCTCGGTATTAACATTTAAAGATGATTATTGGAATGTAACGGAAGGGAAATTTATAATATCGCAATGCTTCAATAGCATTTAGATTAACCTCCAACGGGCTTGTGGCGCAATGGATAACGCGTCTGCCTACGGAGCAGAAGATTCCAGGTTCGAGTCCTGGCAATTCGGGATTAACATTTAAAGATGATTATTGGAATGTAACGGAAGGGAAATTTAAAATATTGCATTGCTTCAATAGCATTTAGATAAACCTCCAACGGGCTTGTGGCGCAATGGATAACACGTCTGCCTACAGAGTAAAAGATTCTAGGTTCGAGTCATGGCAAGCTTGGTGTTTATTTTAATTAAAGATCTTTTATGCGTCATAAAAATGCATAAATACAATGTTTGGAAAAGTTTTTGATAGAACGAAGCAAGGCCTTGTGGCGTAATGTATAAAGCGTCTGCCTTTGAAGCAGAAGATTCCAGGTTCGAGTCCTGGCAAGCTCGGTATTAACATTTAAAGATGATTATTGGAATGTAACGGAAGGGAAATTTATAATATTGCATTGCTTCAATAGCATTTAGATAAACCTCCAACGGGCTTGTGGCGCAATGGATAACGCGTCTGCCTACGGAGCAGAAGATTCCAGGTTCGAGTCCTGGCAATTCGGGATTAACATTTAAAGATGATTATTGGAATGTAACGGAAGGGAAATTTAAAATATTGCATTGCTTCAATAGCATTTAGATAATCCACCAACGGGCTTGTGGCGCAATGGATAACACGTCTGCCTACAGAGTAAAAGATTCTAG
Source organism: Phalangium opilio (assembly GCF_054372755.1). Classification (NCBI taxonomy): domain Eukaryota; kingdom Metazoa; phylum Arthropoda; class Arachnida; order Opiliones; family Phalangiidae; genus Phalangium; species Phalangium opilio. Next base: position 2,209,277 of record NW_028324201.1, on the reverse strand, counting down.
GTTCGAGTCATGGCAAGCTCGGTGTTTATTTTAATTAAAGATCTTTTATGCGTCATAAAAATGCATAAATACAATGTTTGGAAAAGTTTTTGATAGAACGAAGTAAGGGCTTGTGGCGTAATGGATAACGCGTCTGCCTTCGAAGCAGAAGATTCCAGGTTCGGGCCCTGGCAAGCTCGGTATTAACATTTAAAGATGATTATTGGAATGTAACGGTTGGGAAATTTATAATATCGCAATGCTTCAATAGCATTTAGATTAACCTCCAACGAGCTTGTGGCGCAATGGATAACGCGTCTGCCTACGGAGCAGAAGATTCCAGGTTCGAGTCTTGGCAAGCTCGTTATTAGCATTTAAAGATGATTATTAGAATATAACGGAAGGGAAATTTAAAATATTGCAATGCTAAAATAGCATTTAGATAAACTTCCAACGGACTTGTGGCGCAATGGATAACGCGTCTGCCTACGGAGCAAAAGATTCTAGGTTCGAGTCTTGGCAAGCTCGGTGTTTACTTTAATTAAAGATCTTTTATGCGTCATAAAAATGCATAAATACAATGTTTGGAAACGTTTTTGATAAAACGAAGCAGGGGCTTCTGGCGTAATGGATAACGCGTCTGCCTTCGAAGCAGAAGATTCCAGGTTCGAGTCCTGGCAAGCTCGTTTTTAACATTTAAAGATGATTATTAGAATATAACGGAAGGAAATTTATAATATTGCAATGATTCAATAGCATTTAGATTAACCTCCAACGGGATTGTGGCGCAATGGGTAACGCGTCTGCCTACCGAGCAAAAGATTCTAGGTTCGAGTCATGGCAAACTCGGTGTTTATTTTAATTAAAGATCTTTTATGCGTCATAAAAATGCATAAATACAATGTTTGGAAAAGTTTTTGATAGACCGAAGCAAGGGCTTGTGGCGTAATGGATAACGCGTCTGCCTTCGAAGCAGAAGATTCCAGATTCGGGCCCTGGCAAGCTCGGTATTAGCATTTAAAGATGATTATTGGAATGTAACGGAAGGGAAATTTATAATATTGCAATGCTTCAATAGCATTTAGATTAACCTCCAACGGGCTTGTGGCGCAATGGATTACGCGTCTGCCTACGGAGCAGAAGATTCCAGGTTCGAGTCCTGGCAAGCTCGAGTTTAACATTTAAAGATGATTATTAGAATATAACGGAAGGGAAATTTATAATATTGCAATGATTCAATAGCATTTAGATTAACCTCCAACGGGATTGTGGCGCAATGGATAACGCGTCTGCCTACAGAGCAAAAGGTTCTATGTTCGAGTCATGGCAAGCTCGGTGTTTATTTTAATTAAAGATCTTTTATGCGTCATAAAAATGCATAAATACAATGTTTGGAAAAGTTTTTGATAGAACGAAGCAAGGCCTTGTGGCGTAATGTATAAAGCGTCTGCCTTTGAAGCAGAAGATTCCAGGTTCGAGTCCGGGCAAGCTCGGTATTAACATTTAAAGATGATTATTGGAATGTAACGGAAGGGAAATTTATAATATCGCAATGCTTCAATAGCATTTAGATTAACCTCCAACGGGCTTGTGGCGCAATGGATAACGCGTCTGCCTACGGAGCAGAAGATTCCAGGTTCGAGTCCTGGCAATTCGGGATTAACATTTAAAGATGATTATTGGAATGTAACGGAAGGGAAATTTAAAATATTGCATTGCTTCAATAGCATTTAGATAAACCTCCAACGGGCTTGTGGCGCAATGGATAACACGTCTGCCTACAGAGTAAAAGATTCTAGGTTCGAGTCATGGCAAGCTTGGTGTTTATTTTAATTAAAGATCTTTTATGCGTCATAAAAATGCATAAATACAATGTTTGGAAAAGTTTTTGATAGAACGAAGCAAGGCCTTGTGGCGTAATGTATAAAGCGTCTGCCTTTGAAGCAGAAGATTCCAGGTTCGAGTCCTGGCAAGCTCGGTATTAACATTTAAAGATGATTATTGGAATGTAACGGAAGGGAAATTTATAATATTGCATTGCTTCAATAGCATTTAGATAAACCTCCAACGGGCTTGTGGCGCAATGGATAACACGTCTGCCTACAGAGTAAAAGATTCCAGGTTCGAGTCCTGGCAAGCTTGGTTTTAACATTTAAAGATGATTATTAGAATATAACGGAAGGGAAATTTATAATATTGCAATGATTCAATAGCATTTAGATTAACCTCCAACGGGATTGTGGCGCAATGGATAACGCGTCTGCCTACAGAGCAAAAGTTTCTAGGTTCGTGTCATGGCAAGCTCGGTGTTTATTTTAATTAAAGATCTTTTATGCGTCATAAAAATGCATAAATACAATGTTTGGAATAGTTTTTGATAAAACGAAGCAGGGGCTTGTGGCGTAATGGATAACGCGTCTGCCTTCGAAGCAGAAGTTTCCAGGTTCGGGCCCTGGCAAGCTCGGTATTAACATTTAAAGATGATTATTGGAATGTAACGGAAGGGAAATTTATAATATTGAAATGCTTCAATAGAATTTGGGTTAACCTCCAACGGGCTTGTGGCGCAATGGATTACGCGTCTGCCTACGGAGCAGAAGATTTAAGGTTCGAGTCCTGGCAAGCTCGGTATTAACATTTAAAGATGATTATTGGAATGTAACGGAAGGGAAATTTATAATATCGCAATGCTTCAATAGCATTTAGATTAACCTCCAACGGGCTTGTGGCGCAATGGATAACGCGTCTGCCTACGGAGCAGAAGATTCCAGGTTCGAGTCCTGGCAATTCGGGATTAACATTTAAAGATGATTATTGGAATGTAACGGAAGGGAAATTTAAAATATTGCATTGCTTCAATAGCATTTAGATAATCCACCAACGGGCTTGTGGCGCAATGGATAACACGTCTGCCTACAGAGTAAAAGATTCTAGGTTCGAGTCATGGCAAGCTCGGTGTTTATTTTAATTAAAGATCTTTTATGCGTCATAAAAATGCATAAATACAATGTTTGGAAAAGTTTTTGATAGAACGAAGTAAGGGCTTGTGGCGTAATGGATAACGCGTCTGCCTTCGAAGCAGAAGATTCCAGGTTCGGGCCCTGGCAAGCTCGGTATTAACATTTAAAGATGATTATTGGAATGTAACGGTTGGGAAATTTATAATATCGCAATGCTTCAATAGCATTTAGATTAACCTCCAACGAGCTTGTGGCGCAATGGATAACGCGTCTGCCTACGGAGCAGAAGATTCCAGGTTCGAGTCTTGGCAAGCTCGTTATTAGCATTTAAAGATGATTATTAGAATATAACGGAAGGAAATTTATAATATTGCAATGATTCAATAGCATTTAGATTAACCTCCAACGGGATTGTGGCGCAATGGGTAACGCGTCTGCCTACCGAGCAAAAGGTTCTAGGTTCGAGTCATGGCAAACTCGGTGTTTATTTTAATTAAAGATCTTTTATGCGTCATAAAAATGCATAAATACAATGTTTGGAAAAGTTTTTGATAGACCGAAGCAAGGGCTTGTGGCGTAATGGATAACGCGTCTGCCTTCGAAGCAGAAGATTCCAGATTCGGGCCCTGGCAAGCTCGGTATTAGCATTTAAAGATGATTATTGGAATGTAACGGAAGGGAAATTTATAATATTGCAATGCTTCAATAGCATTTAGATTAACCTCCAACGGGCTTGTGGCGCAATGGATTACGCGTCTGCCTACGGAGCAGAAGATTCCAGGTTCGAGTCCTGGCAAGCTCGAGTTTAACATTTAAAGATGATTATTAGAATATAACGGAAGGGAAATTTATAATATTGCAATGATTCAATAGCATTTAGATTAACCTCCAACGGGATTGTGACGCAATGGATAACGCGTCTGCCTACAGAGCAAAAGGTTCTATGTTCGAGTCATGGCAAGCTCGGTGTTTATTTTAATTAAAGATCTTTTATGCGTCATAAAAATGCATAAATACAATTTTTGGAATAGTTTTTGATAAAACGAAGCAGGGGCTTGTGGCGTAATGGATAACGCGTCTGCCTTCGAAGCAGAAGATTCCAGGTTCGAGTCCTGGCAAGCTCGGTTTTAACAATTAAAGATGATTATTAGAATATAACGGAAGGGAAATTTATAATATTGCAATGATTCAATAGCATTTAGATTAACCTCCAACGGGATTGTGGCGCAATGGATAACGCGTCTGCCTACAGAGCAAAAGATTCTAGGTTCGAGTCATGGCAAGCTCGGTGTTTATTTTAATTAAAGATCTTTTATGCGTCATAAAAATGCATAAATACAATGTTTGGAAAAGTTTTTGATAGACCGAAGCAAGGGCTTGTGGCGTAATGGATAACGCGTCTGCCTTCGAAGCAGAAGATTCCAGATTCGGGCCCTGGCAAGCTCGGTATTAACATTTAAAGATGATTATTGGAATGTAACGGAAGGGAAATTTATAATATTGCAATGCTTCAATAGCATTTAGATTAACCTCCAACGGGCTTGTGGCGCAATGGATAACGCGTCTGCCTACGGAGCAGAAGATTCCAGGTTCGAGTCCTGGCAAGCTCGGTATTAACATTTAAAGATGATTATTGGAATGTAACGGAAGGGAAATTTAAAATATTGCATTGCTACAATAGCATTTAGATAAACCTCCAACGGGCTTGTGGCGCAATGGATAACACGTCTGCCTACAGAGTAAAAGATTCTAGGTTCGAGTCATGGCAAGCTCGGTGTTTATTTTAATTAAAGATCTTTTATGCGTCATAAAAATGCATAAATACAATGTTTGGAAAAGTTTTTGATAGAACGAAGTAAGGGCTTGTGGCGTAATGGATAACGCGTCTGCCTTCGAAGCAGAAGATTCCAGGTTCGGGCCCTGGCAAGCTCGGTATTAATATTTAAAGATGATTATTGGAATGTAACGGAAGGGAAATTTATAATATTGCAATGCTTCAATAGCATTTAGATTAACCTCCAACGGGCTTGTGGCGCAATGGATAACGCGTCTGCCTACAGAGCAAAAGATTCTAGGTTCGAGTCATGGCAAGCTCGGTGTTTATTTTAATTAAAGATCTTTTATGCGTCATAAAAATGCATAAATACAATGTTTGGAAAAGTTTTTGATAGAACGAAGCAAGGGCTTCTGGCGTAATGAATAAATCGTCTGCCTTCGAAGTAGAAGATTCCAGGTTCGAGTCCTGGCAAGCTCGGTATTAACATTTGAAGATGATTATTGGAATGTAACGGAAGGGAAATTTATAATATCGCAATGCTTCAATAGCATTTAGATTATCCTCCAACGGGCTTGTGGCGCAATGGATAACGCGTCTGCCTACGGAGCAGAAGATTTAAGGTTCGAGTCCTGGCAAGCTCGGTATTAACATTTAAAGATGATTATTATAATATAACGGAAGGGAAATTTATAATATTGCAATGCTTCCATAGCATTTAGATTAACTTCCAACGGGCTTGTGGCGCAATGGATAACGCGTCTGCCTACGGAGCAAAAGATTCTAGGTTCGAGTCCTGGCAAGCTCGGTGTTTATTTTAATTAAAGATCTTTTATGCGTCATAAAAATGCATAAATACAATGTTTGGAAAGGTTTTTGATAGAACGAAGTAAGGGCTTGTGGCGTAATGAATAAAGCGTCTGCCTTCGAAGCAGAAGATTCCAGGTTCGAGTCCTGGCAAGCTCGGTATTAACATTTAAAGATGATTATTGGAATGTAACGGAAGGGAAATTTAAAATATCGCAATGCTTCAATAGCATTTAGATAAACCTCCAACGGGCTTGTGGCGCAATGGATAACACGTCTGCCTACAGAGTAAAAGATTCTAGGTTCGAGTCATGGCAAGCTCGGTGTTTATTTTAATTAAAGATCTTTTATGCGTCATAAAAATGCATAAATACAATGTTTGGAAAAGTTTTTGATAGAACGAAGTAAGGGCTTGTGGCGTAATGGATAACGCGTCTGCCTTCGAAGCAGAAGATTCCAGGTTCGGGCCCTGGCAAGCTCGGTATTAATATTTAAAGATGATTATTGGAATGTAACGGAAGGGAAATTTATAATATTGCAATGCTTCAATAGCATTTAGATTAACCTCCAACGGGCTTGTGGCGCAATGGATAACGCGTCTGCCTACGGAGCAGAAGATTCCAGGTTCGAGTCCTGGCAAGCTCGGTATTAACAATTAAAGATGATTATTGGAATGTAACGGAAGGGAAATTTAAAATATTGCATTGCTTCAATAGCATTTAGATAAACCTCCAACGGGCTTGTGGCGCAATGGATAACGCGTCTGCCTACAGAGTAAAAGATTCTAGGTTCGAGTCCTGGCAAGCTCGGTGTTTATTTTAATTAAAGATCTTTTATGCGTCATAAAAATGCATAAATACAATTTTTGGAATAGTTTTTGATAAAACGAAGCAGGGGCTTGTGGCGTAATGGATAACGCGTCTGCCTTCGAAGCAGAAGATTCCAGGTTCGAGTCCTGGCAAGCTCGGTTTTAACATTTAAAGATGATTATTAGAATATAACGGAAGGGAAATTTATAATATTGCAATGATTCAATAGCATTTAGATTAACCTCCAACGGGATTGTGGCGCAATGGATAACGCGTCTGCCTACAGAGCAAAAGATTCTAGGTTCGAGTCATGGCAAGCTCGGTGTTTATTTTAATTAAAGATCTTATATGCGTCATAAAAATGCATAAATACAATGTTTGGAAAGGTTTTTGATAGACCGAAGCAAGGGCTTGTGGCGTAATGGATAACGCGTCTGCCTTCGAAGCAGAAGATTCCAGGTTCGGGCCCTGGCAAGCTCGGTATTAACATTTAAAGATGATTATTGGAATGTAACGGAAGGGAAATTTATAATATTGCAATGCTTCAATAGCATTTAGATTAACCTCCAACGGGCTTGTGGCGCAATGGATAACGCGTCTGCCTACGGAGCAGAAGATTCCAGGTTTGAGTCCTGGCAAGCTCGGTATTAACATTTAAAGATGATTATTGGAATGTAACGGAAGGGAAATTTAAAATATTGCATTGCTTCAATAGCATTTAGATAAACCTCCAACGGGCTTGTGGCGCAATGGATAACACGTCTGCCTTCGAAGCAGAAGATTCCAGGTTCGAGTCCTGGCAAGCTCGGTTTTAACATTTAAAGATGATTATTAGAATATAACGGAAGGGAAATTTATAATATTGCAATGATTCAATAGCATTTAGATTAACCTCCAACGGGATTGTGGCGCAATGGATAACGCGTCTGCCTACAGAGCAAAAGATTCTAGGTTCGAGTCATGGCAAGCTCGGTGTTTATTTTAATTAAAGATCTTTTATGCGTCATAAAAATGCATAAATACAATGTTTGGAAAAGTTTTTGATAGAACGAAGCAAGGGCTTCTGGCGTAATGAATAAATCGTCTGCCTTCGAAGTAGAAGATTCCAGGTTCGAGTCCTGGCAAGCTCGGTATTAACATTTGAAGATGATTATTGGAATGTAACGGAAGGGAAATTTATAATATCGCAATGCTTCAATAGCATTTAGATTATCCTCCAACGGGCTTGTGGCGCAATGGATAACGCGTCTGCCTACGGAGCAGAAGATTTAAGGTTCGAGTCCTGGCAAGCTCGGTATTAACATTTAAAGATGATTATTATAATATAACGGAAGGGAAATTTATAATATTGCAATGCTTCCATAGCATTTAGATTAACTTCCAACGGGCTTGTGGCGCAATGGATAACGCGTCTGCCTACGGAGCAAAAGATTCTAGGTTCGAGTCCTGGCAAGCTCGGTGTTTATTTTAATTAAAGATCTTTTATGCGTCATAAAAATGCATAAATACAATGTTTGGAAAGGTTTTTGATAGAACGAAGTAAGGGCTTGTGGCGTAATGAATAAAGCGTCTGCCTTCGAAGCAGAAGATTCCAGGTTCGAGTCCTGGCAAGCTCGGTATTAACATTTAAAGATGATTATTGGAATGTAACGGAAGGGAAATTTAAAATATTGCATTGCTTCAATAGCATTTAGATAAACCTCCAACGGGCTTGTGGCGCAATGGATAACACGTCTGCCTACAGAGTAAAAGATTCTAGGTTCGAGTCATGGCAAGCTCGGTGTTTATTTTAATTAAAGATCTTTTATGCGTCATAAAAATGCATAAATACAATGTTTGGAAAAGTTTTTGATAGAACGAAGTAAGGGCTTGTGGCGTAATGGATAACGCGTCTGCCTTCGAAGCAGAAGATTCCAGGTTCGGGCCCTGGCAAGCTCGGTATTAATATTTAAAGATGATTATTGGAATGTAACGGAAGGGAAATTTATAATATTGCAATGCTTCAATAGCATTTAGATTAACCTCCAACGGGCTTGTGGCGCAATGGATAACGCGTCTGCCTACGGAGCAGAAGATTCCAGGTTCGAGTCCTGGCAAGCTCGGTATTAACAATTAAAGATGATTATTGGAATGTAACGGAAGGGAAATTTAAAATATTGCATTGCTTCAATAGCATTTAGATAAACCTCCAACGGGCTTGTGGCGCAATGGATAACGCGTCTGCCTACAGAGTAAAAGATTCTAGGTTCGAGTCATGGCAAGCTCGGTGTTTATTTTAATTAAAGATCTTTTATGCGTCATAAAAATGCATAAATACAATTTTTGGAATAGTTTTTGATAAAACGAAGCAGGGGCTTGTGGCGTAATGGATAACGCGTCTGCCTTCGAAGCAGAAGATTCCAGGTTCGAGTCCTGGCAAGCTCGGTTTTAACATTTAAAGATGATTATTAGAATATAACGGAAGGGAAATTTATAATATTGCAATGATTCAATAGCATTTAGATTAACCTCCAACGGGATTGTGGCGCAATGGATAACGCGTCTGCCTACAGAGCAAAAGATTCTAGGTTCGAGTCATGGCAAGCTCGGTGTTTATTTTAATTAAAGATCTTTTATGCGTCATAAAAATGCATAAATACAATGTTTGGAAAGGTTTTTGATAGACCGAAGCAAGGGCTTGTGGCGTAATGGATAACGCGTCTGCCTTCGAAGCAGAAGATTCCAGGTTCGGGCCCTGGCAAGCTCGGTATTAACATTTAAAGATGATTATTGGAATGTAACGGAAGGGAAATTTATAATATTGCAATGCTTCAATAGCATTTAGATTAACCTCCAACGGGCTTGTGGCGCAATGGATAACGCGTCTGCCTACGGAGCAGAAGATTCCAGGTTTGAGTCCTGGCAAGCTCGGTATTAACATTTAAAGATGATTATTGGAATGTAACGGAAGGGAAATTTAAAATATTGCATTGCTTCAATAGCATTTAGATAAACCTCCAACGGGCTTGTGGCGCAATGGATAACACGTCTGCCTTCGAAGCAGAAGATTCCAGGTTCGAGTCCTGGCAAGCTCGGTTTTAACATTTAAAGATGATTATTAGAATATAACGGAAGGGAAATTTATAATATTGCAATGATTCAATAGCATTTAGATTAACCTCCAACGGGATTGTGGCGCAATGGATAACGCGTCTGCCTACAGAGCAAAAGATTCTAGGTTCGAGTCATGGCAAGCTCGGTGTTTATTATAATTAAAGATCTTTTATGCGTCATAAAAATGCATAAATACAATGTTTGGAAAAGTTTTTGATAGAACGAAGCAGGGGCTTGTGGCGTAATGGATAACGCGTCTGCCTTCGAAGCAGAAGATTCCAGGTTCGGGCCCTGGCAAGCTCGGTATTAACATTTAAAGATGATTATTGGAATGTAACGGAAGGGAAATTTATAATATTGCAATGCTTCAATAGCATTTAGATTAACCTCCAACGGGCTTGTGGCGCAATGGATAACGCGTCTGCCTACGGAGCAGAAGATTCCAGGTTCGAGTCCTGGCAAGCTCGGTATTAACATTTAAAGATGATTATTGGAATGTAACGGAAGGGAAATTTAAAATATTGCATTGCTTCAATAGCATTTAGATAAACCTCCAACGGGCTTGTGGCGCAATGGATAACACGTCTGCCTACAGAGTAAAAGATTCTAGGTTCGAGTCATGGCAAGTTCGGTGTTTATTTTAATTAAAGATCTTTTATGCGTCATAAAAATGCATAAATACAATGTTTGGAAAAGTTTTTGATAGAACGAAGCAAGGGCTTCTGGCGTAATGAATAAATCGTCTGCCTTCGAAGTAGAAGATTCCAGGTTCGAGTCCTGGTAAGCTCGGTATTAACATTTGAAGATGATTATTGGAATGTAACGGAAGGGAAATTTATAATATTGCAATGCTTCAATAGCATTTAGATTAACCTCCAACGGGCTTGTGGCGCAATGGATTACGCGTCTGCCTACGGAGCAGAAGATTCCAGGTTCGAGTCCTGGCAAGCTCGGTTTTAACATTTAAAGATGATTATTAGAATATAACGGAAGGGAAATTTATAATATTGCAATGATTCAATAGCATTTAGATTAACCTCCAACGGGCTTGTGGCGCAATGGATAACGCGTCTGCCTACGGAGCAGAAGATTTAAGGTTCGAGTCCTGGCAAGCTCGGTATTAACATTTAAAGATGATTATTATAATATAACGGAAGGGAAATTTATAATATTGCAATGCTTCCATAGCATTTAGATTAACTTCCAACGGGCTTGTGGCGCAATGGATAACGCGTCTGCCTTCGAAGCAGAAGATTCCAGGTTCGAGTCCTGGCAAGCTCGGTTTTAACATTTAAAGATGATTATTAGAATATAACGGAAGGGAAATTTATAATATTGCAATGATTCAATAGCATTTAGATTAAGATCCAACGGGCTCTTGGCGCAATGGATAACGCGTCTGCCTACGGAGCAGAAGATTCCAGGTTTGAGTCTTGGCCAGCTCGGGATTAACATTTAAAGATGATTGTTGGAATGTAACGGAAGGGAAATTTAAAATATTGCATTGCTTCAATAGCATTTAGATAAACCTCCAACGGGCTTGTGGCGCAATGGATAACACGTCTGCTTACAGAGTAAAAGATTCTAGGTTCGAGTCATGGCAAGCTCGGTGTTTATTTTAATTAAAGATCTTTTATGCGTCATAAAAATGCATAAATACAATGTTTGGAAAAGTTTTTGATAGAACGAAGCAAGGGCTTGTGGCGTAATGAATAAAGCGTCTGCCTTCGAAGCAGAAGATTCCCGGTTCGAGTCCTGGCAAGCTCGGTATTAACATTTGAAGATGATTATTGGAATGTAACGGAAGGGAAATTTATAATATCGCAATGCTTCAATAGCATTTAGATTATCCTCCAACGGGCTTGTGGCGCAATGGATAACGCGTCTGCCTACGGAGCAGAAGATTTAAGGTTCGAGTCCTGGCAAGCTCGGTATTAACATTTAAAGATGATTATTAGAATATAACGGAAGGGAAATTTATAATATTGCAATGATTCAATAGCATTTAGATTAACCTCCAACGGGCTTGTGGCGCAATGGATAACGCGTCTGCCTACGGAGCAGAAGATTTAAGGTTCGAGTCCTGGCAAGCTCGGTATTAACATTTAAAGATGATTATTATAATATAACGGAAGGGAAATTTATAATATTGCAATGATTCAATAGCATTTAGATTAACCTCCAACGGGCTTGTGGCGCAATGGATAACGCGTCTGCCTACGGAGCAGAAGATTTAAGGTTCGAGTCCTGGCAAGCTCGGTATTAACATTTAAAGATGATTATTATAATATAACGGAAGGGAAATTTATAATATTGCAATGCTTCCATAGCATTTAGATTAACTTCCAACGGGCTTGTGGCGCAATGGATAACGCGTCTGCCTTCGAAGCAGAAGATTCCAGGTTCGAGTCCTGGCAAGCTCGGTTTTAACATTTAAAGATGATTATTAGAATATAACGGAAGGGAAATTTATAATATTGCAATGATTCAATAGCATTTAGATTAACCTCCAACGGGCTCTTGGCGCAATGGATAACGCGTCTGCCTACGGAGCAGAAGATTCCAGGTTTGAGTCCTGGCAAGCTCGGTATTAACATTTAAAGATGATTGTTGGAATGTAACGGAAGGGAAATTTAAAATATTGCATTGCTTCAATAGCATTTAGATAAACCTCCAACGGGCTTGTGGCGCAATGGATTACGCGTCTGCCTACGGAGCAGAAGATTCCAGGTTCGAGTCCTGGCAAGCTCGGTTTTAACATTTAAAGATGATTATTAGAATATAACGGAAGGGAAATTTATAATATTGCAATGATTCAATAGCATTTAGATTAACCTCCAACGGGCTTGTGGCGCAATGGATAACGCGTCTGCCTACGGAGCAGAAGATTTAAGGTTCGAGTCCTGGCAAGCTCGGTATTAACATTTAAAGATGATTATTATAATATAACGGAAGGGAAATTTATAATATTGCAATGCTTCCATAGCATTTAGATTAACTTCCAACGGGCTTGTGGCGCAATGGATAACGCGTCTGCCTTCGAAGCAGAAGATTCCAGGTTCGAGTCCTGGCAAGCTCGGTTTTAACATTTAAAGATGATTATTAGAATATAACGGAAGGGAAATTTATAATATTGCAATGATTCAATAGCATTTAGATTAACCTCCAACGGGCTCTTGGCGCAATGGATAACGCGTCTGCCTACGGAGCAGAAGATTCCAGGTTTGAGTCTTGGCAAGCTCGGTATTAACATTTAAAGATGATTGTTGGAATGTAACGGAAGGGAAATTTAAAATATTGCATTGCTTCAATAGCATTTAGATAAACCTCCAACGGGCTTGTGGCGCAATGGATAACACGTCTGCTTACAGAGTAAAAGATTCTAGGTTCGAGTCATGGCAAGCTCGGTGTTTATTTTAATTAAAGATCTTTTATGCGTCATAAAAATGCATAAATACAATGTTTGGAAAAGTTTTTGATAGAACGAAGCAAGGGCTTGTGGCGTAATGAATAAAGCGTCTGCCTTCGAAGCAGAAGATTCCCGGTTCGAGTCCTGGCAAGCTCGGTATTAACATTTGAAGATGATTATTGGAATGTAACGGAAGGGAAATTTATAATATCGCAATGCTTCAATAGCATTTAGATTATCCTCCAACGGGCTTGTGGCGCAATGGATAACGCGTCTGCCTACGGAGCAGAAGATTTAAGGTTCGAGTCCTGGCAAGCTCGGTATTAACATTTAAAGATGATTATTAGAATATAGCGAAAGGGAAATTTATAATATTGCAATGCTTCCATAGCATTTAGATTAACTTCCAACGGGCTTGTGGCGCAATGGATAACGCGTCTGCCTACGGAGCAAATGATTCTAGGTTCGAGTCCTGGCAAGCTCGGTGTTTATTTTAATTAAAGATCTTTTATGCGTCATAAAAATGCATAAATACAATGTTTGGAAAAGTTTTTGATAGAACGAAGTAAGGGCTTGTGGCGTAATGAATAAAGCGTCTGCCTTCGAAGCAGAAGATTCCAGGTTCGAGTCCTGGCAAGCTCGGTATTAACATTTAAAGATGATTATTGGAATGTAACGGAAGGGAAATTTAAAATATTGCATTGCTTCAATAGCATTTAGATACCCCTCCAACGGGCTTGTGGCGCAATGGATAACACGCCTGCCTACAGAGTAAAAGATTCTAGGTTCGAGTCATGGCAAGCTCGGTGTTTATTTTAATTAAAGATCTTTTATGCGTCATAAAAATGCATAAATACAATGTTTGGAAAAGTTTTTGATAGAACGAAGTAAGGGCTTGTGGCGTAATGGATAACGCGTCTGCCTTCGAAGCAGAAGATTCCAGGTTCGGGCCCTGGCAAGCTCGGTATTAACATTTAAAGATGATTATTGGAATGTAACGGAAGGGAAATTTATAATATTGCAATGCTTCAATAGCATTTAGATTAACCTCCAACGGGCTTGTGGCGCAATGGATAACGCGTCTGCCTACGGAGCAGAAGATTCCAGGTTCGAGTCCTGGCAAGCTCGGTATTAACATTTAAAGATGATTATTGGAATGTAACGGAAGGGAAATTTAAAATATTGCATTGCTTCAATAGCATTTAGACAAACCTCCAACTAGCTTGTGGCGCAATGGATAGCGCGTCTGCCTACAGAGTAAAACATTCTAGGTTCGAGTCATGGCAAGCTCGGTGTTTATTTTAATTAAAAATCTTTTATGCGTCATAAAATGCATAAATACAATGTTTGGAAAAATTTTTGATAGAACGAAGTAAGGGCTTGTGGCGTAATGAATAAAGCGTCTGCCTTCGAAGCAGAAGATTCCAGGTTCGAGTCCTGGCAAGCTCGGTATTAACATTTAAAGATGATTATTAGAATATAACGGAAGGGAAATTTATAATATTGCACTGCTTCAATAGCATTTAGATTAACTTCCAACGGGCTTGTGGCGCAATGGATAACGCGTCTGCCTACAGAGCAAAAGATTCTAGGTTCGAGTCCTGGCAAGCTCGGTGTTTATTTTAATTAAAGATCTTTTATGCGTCATAAAAATGCATAAATACAATGTTTGGAAACGTTTTTGATAAAACGAAGCAGGGGCTTGTGGCGTAATGGATAACGCGTCTGCCTTCGAAGCAGAAGATTCCAGGTTCGAGTCCTGGCAAGCTCGGTTTTAACATTTAAAGATGATTATTAGAATATAACGGAAGGGAAATTTATAATATTGCAATGATTCAATAGCATTTAGATTAACCTCCAACGGGCTTGTGACGCAATGGATAACGCGTCTGCCTACGGAGCAGAAGATTCCAGGTTTGAGTCCTGGCAAGCTCGGTATTAACATTTAAAGATGATTATTGGAATGTAACGGAAGGGAAAATTAAAATATTGCATTGCTTCAATAGCATTTAGATAAAACTAGAACGGGCTTGTGGCGCAATGGATAACACGTCTGCCTACAGAGTAAAAGATTCTAGGTTCGAGTCATGGCAAGCTCGGTGTTTATTTTAATTAAAGATCTTTTATGCGTCATAAAAATGCATAAATACAATGTTTGGAAAAGTTTTTGATAGACCGAAGCAAGGGCTTGTGGCGTAATGGATAACGCGTCTGCCTTCGAAGCAGAAGATTCCAGGTTCGAGTCCTGGCAAGCTCGGTATTAACATTTAAAGATGATTATTGGAATGTAACGGAAGGGAAATTTAAAATATTGCATTGCTTCAATAGCATTTAGATAAACCTCCAACGGGCTTGTGGCGCAATGGATAACACGTCTGCCTACAGAGTAAAAGATTCTAGGTTCGAGTCATGGCAAGCTCGGTGTTTATTTTAATTAAATATCTTTTATGCGTCATAAAAATGAATAAATACAATGTTTGGAAAAGTTTTTGATAGAACGAAGTAAGGGCTTGTGGCGTAATGGATAACGCGTCTGCCTTCGAAGCAGAAGATTCCAGGTTCGGGCCCTGGCAAGCTCGGTATTAACATTTAAAGATGATTATTGGAATGTAACGGAAGGGAAATTTATAATATTGCAATGCTTCAATAGCATTTAGATTAACCTCCAACGGGCTTGTGGCGCAATGGATAACGCGTCTGCCTACGGAGCAGAAGATTCCAGGTTCGAGTCCTGGCAAGCTCGGTATTAACATTTAAAGATGATTATTGGAATGTAACGGAAGGGATATTTAAAATATTGCATTGCCTCAATAGCATTTAGACAAACCTCCAACGGGCTTGTGGCGCAATGGATAACACGTCTGCCTACAGAGCAAAAGATTCTAGGTTCGAGTCATGGCAAGCTCGGTGTTTATTTTAATTAAAAATCTTTTATGCGTCATAAAAATGCATAAATATAATGTTTGGAAAAGTTT
Organism: Phalangium opilio; assembly: GCF_054372755.1. Lineage (NCBI taxonomy): Eukaryota > Metazoa > Arthropoda > Arachnida > Opiliones > Phalangiidae > Phalangium > Phalangium opilio. Next base: position 2,193,471 of record NW_028324201.1, on the reverse strand, counting down.
TTGATAGAACGTTGTAAGGGCTTGTGGCGTGATGAATAAAGCGTTTGCCTTCGAAGCAGAAGATTCCAGGTTCGAGTCCTGGCAAGCTCGGTATTAACATTTAAAGATGATTATTAGAATATAACGGAAGGGAAATTTATAATATTGCACTGCTTCAATAGCATTTAGATTAACTTCCAACGGGCTTGTGGCGCAATGGATAACGCGTCTGCCTACAGAGCAAAAGATTCTAGGTTCGAGTCATGGCAAGCTCGGTGTTTATTTTAATTAAAGATCTTTTACGCGTCATAAAAATGCGTAAATACAATGTTTGGAAAAGTTTTTGATAGACTGAAGCAAGGGCTTGTGGCGTAATGGATAACGCGTCTGCCTTCGAAGCAGAAGATTCCAGGTTCGGGCCCTGGCAAGCCCTTTATTAACATTTAAAGATGATTATTGGAATGTAACGGAAGGGAAATTTATAATATTGCAATGCTTCAATAGCATTTAGATTAACCTCCAACGGGCTTGTGGCGCAATGGATAACGCGTTTGCCTTCGAAGCAGAAGATTCCAGGTTCGAGTCCTGGCAAGCTCGGTATTAACATTTAAAGATGATTATTAGAATATAACGGAAGGGAAATTTATAATATTGCACTGCTTCAATAGCATTTAGATTAACTTCCAACGGGCTTGTGGCGCAATGGATAACGCGTCTGCCTACAGAGCAAAAGATTCTAGGTTCGAGTCCTGGCAAGCTCGGTGTTTATTTTAATTAAAGATCTTTTATGCGTCATAAAAATGCATAAATACAATGTTTGGAAACGTTTTTGATAAAACGAAGCAGGGGCTTGTGGCGTAATGGATAACGCGTCTGCCTTCGAAGCAGAAGATTCCAGGTTCGAGTCCTGACAAGCTCGGTTTTAACATTTAAAGATGATTATTAGAATATAACGGAAGGGAAATTTATAATATTGCAATGCTTCAATAGCATTTAGATTAACCTCCAACGGGCTTGTGGCGCAATGGATAACACGTCTGCCTACAGAGTAAAAGATTCTAGGTTCGAGTCATGGCAAGCTCGGTGTTTATTTTAATTAAAGATCTTTTATGCGTCATAAAAATGCATAAATACAATGTTTGGAAAAGTTTTTGATAGAACGAAGCAAGGGCTTCTGGCGTAATGAATAAATCGTCTGCCTTCGAAGTAGAAGATTCCAGGTTCGAGTCCTGGCAAGCTCGGTATTAACATTTGAAGATGATTATTGGAATGTAACGGAAGGGAAATTTATAATATCGCAATGCTTCAATAGCATTTAGATTATCCTCCAACGGGCTTGTGGCGCAATGGATAACGCGTCTGCCTACGGAGCAGAAGATTTAAGGTTCGAGTCCTGGCAAGCTCGGTATTAACATTTAAAGATGATTATTATAATATAACGGAAGGGAAATTTATAATATTGCAATGCTTCCATAGCATTTAGATTAACTTCCAACGGGCTTGTGGCGCAATGGATAACGCGTCTGCCTACGGAGCAAAAGATTCTAGGTTCGAGTCCTGGCAAGCTCGGTGTTTATTTTAATTAAAGATCTTTTATGCGTCATAAAAATGCATAAATACAATGTTTGGAACAGTTTTTGATAGAACGAAGCAAGGGCTTCTGGCGTAATGAATAAATCGTCTGCCTTCGAAGTAGAAGATTCCAGGTTCGAGTTCTTGTAAGCTCGGTATTAACATTTGAAGATGATTATTGGAATGTAACGGAAGGGAAATTTATAATATTGCAATGCTTCAATAGCATTTAGATTAACCTCCAACGGGCTTGTGGCGCAATGGATAACGCGTCTGCCTTCGAAGCAGAAGATTCCAGGTTCGAGTCCTGGCAAGCTCTGTTTTAACATTTAAAGATGATTATTAGAATATAACGGAAGGGAAATTTATAATATTGCAATGATTCAATAGCATTTAGATTAACCTCCAACGGGCTCTTGGCGCAATGGATAACGCGTCTGCCTACGGAGCAGAAGATTCCAGGTTTGAGTCTTGGCAAGCTCGGTATTAACATTTAAAGATGATTGTTGGAATGTAACGGAAGGGAAATTTAAAATATTGCATTGCTTCAATAGCATTTAGATAAACCTCCAACGGGCTTGTGGCGCAATGGATAACGCGTCTGCCTACGGAGCAGAAGATTCCAGGTTCGAGTCCTGGCAAGCTCGGTATTAACATTTAAAGATGATTATTATAATATAACGGAAGGGAAATTTATAATATTGCAATGCTTCCATAGCATTTAGATTAACTTCCAACGGGCTTGTGGCGCAATGGATAACGCGTCTGCCTCCGAAGCAGAAGATTCCAGGTTCGAGTCCTGACAAGCTCGGTTTTAACATTTAAATATGATTATTAGAATATAACGGAAGGGAAATTTATAATATTGCAATGCTTCAATAGCATTTAGATTAACCTCCAACGGGCTTGTGGCGCAATGGATAACACGTCTGCCTACAGAGTAAAAGATTCTAGGTTCGAGTCATGGCAAGCTCGGTGTTTATTTTAATAAAAGATCTTTTATGCGTCATAAAAATGCATAAATACAATGTTTGGAAAAGTTTTTGATAGAACGAAGCAAGGGCTTGTGGCGTAATGAATAAAGCGTCTGCCTTCGAAGCAGAAGATTCCCGGTTCGAGTCCTGGCAAGCTCGGTATTAACATTTGAAGATGATTATTGGAATGTAACGGAAGGGAAATTTATAATATCGCAATGCTTCAATAGCATTTAGATTATCCTCCAACGGGCTTGTGGCGCAATGGATAACGCGTCTGCCTACGGAGCAGAAGATTTAAGGTTCGAGTCCTGGCAAGCTCGGTATTAACATTTAAAGATGATTATTAGAATATAGCGAAAGGGAAATTTATAATATTGCAATGCTTCCATAGCATTTAGATTAACTTCCAACGGGCTTGTGGCGCAATGGATAACGCGTCTGCCTACGGAGCAAATGATTCTAGGTTCGAGTCCTGGCAAGCTCGGTGTTTATTTTAATTAAAGATCTTTTATGCGTCATAAAAATGCATAAATACAATGTTTGGAAAAGTTTTTGATAGAACGAAGTAAGGGCTTGTGGCGTAATGAATAAAGCGTCTGCCTTCGAAGCAGAAGATTCCAGGTTCGAGTCCTGGCAAGCTCGGTATTAACATTTAAAGATGATTATTGGAATGTAACGGAAGGGAAATTTAAAATATTGCATTGCTTCAATAGCATTTAGATAAACCTCCAACGGGCTTGTGGCGCAATGGATAACACGCCTGCCTACAGAGTAAAAGATTCTAGGTTCGAGTCATGGCAAGCTCGGTGTTTATTTTAATTAAAGATCTTTTATGCGTCATAAAAATGCATAAATACAATGTTTGGAAAAGTTTTTGATAGAACGAAGTAAGGGCTTGTGGCGTAATGGATAACGCGTCTGCCTTCGAAGCAGAAGATTCCAGGTTCGGGCCCTGGCAAGCTCGGTATTAACATTTAAAGATGATTATTGGAATGTAACGGAAGGGAAATTTATAATATTGCAATGCTTCAATAGCATTTAGATTAACCTCCAACGGGCTTGTGGCGCAATGGATAACGCGTCTGCCTACGGAGCAGAAGATTCCAGGTTCGAGTCCTGGCAAGCTCGGTATTAACATTTAAAGATGATTATTGGAATGTAACGGAAGGGAAATTTAAAATATTGCATTGCTTCAATAGCATTTAGACAAACCTCCAACTAGCTTGTGGCGCAATGGATAGCACGTCTGCCTACAGAGTAAAACATTCTAGGTTCGAGTCCTGGCAAGCTCGGTGTTTATTTTAATTAAAGATCTTTTATGCGTCATGAAAATGCATAAATACAATGTTTGGAAAAGTTTTTGATAGAACGAAGTAAGGGCTTGTGGCGTAATGAATAAAGCGTCTGCCTTCGAAGCAGAAGATTCCAGGTTCGAGTCCTGGCAAGCTCGGTATTAACATTTAAAGATGATTATTAGAATATAACGGAAGGGAAATTTATAATATTGCACTGCTTCAATAGCATTTAGATTAACTTCCAACGGGCTTGTGGCGCAATGGATAACGCGTCTGCCTACAGAGCAAAAGATTCTAGGTTCGAGTCCTGGCAAGCTCGGTGTTTATTTTAATTAAAGATCTTTTATGCGTCATAAAAATGCATAAATACAATGTTTGGAAACGTTTTTGATAAAACGAAGCAGGGGCTTGTGGCGTAATGGATAACGCGTCTGCCTTCGAAGCAGAAGATTCCAGGTTCGAGTCCTGACAAGCTCGGTTTTAAGATTTAAAGATGATTATTAGAATATAACGGAAGGGAAATTTATAATATTGCAATGCTTCAATAGCATTTAGATTAACCTCCAACGGGCTTGTGGCGCAATGGATAACACGTCTGCCTACAGAGTAAAAGATTCTAGGTTCGAGTCATGGCAAGCTCGGTGTTTATTTTAATTAAAGATCTTTTATGCGTCATAAAAATGCATAAATACAATGTTTGGAAAAGTTTTTGATAGAACGAAGTAAGGGCTTGTGGCGTAATGGATAACTCGTCTGCCTTCGAAGCAGAAGATTCCAGGTTCGGGCCCTGGCAAGCTCGGCATTAACATTTAAAGATGATTATTGGAATGTAACGGAAGGGAAATTTATAATATTGCAATGCTTCAATAGCATTTAGATTAACCTCCAACGGGCTTGTGGCGCAATGGATAACGCGTCTGCCTACGGAGCAGAAGATTCCAGGTTCGAGTCCTGGCAAGCTCGGTATTAACATTTAAAGATGATTATTGGAATGTAACGGAAGGGAAATTTAAAATATTGCATTGCTTCAATAGCATTTAGACAAACCTCCAACGGGCTTGTGGCGCAATGGATAACACGTCTGCCTACAGAGTAAAAGATTCTAGGTTCGAGTCATGGCAAGCTCGGTGTTTATTTTAATTAAAAATCTTTTATGCGTCATAAAAATGCATAAATACAATGTTTGGAAAAGTTTTTGATAGAACGATGTAAGGGCTTGTGGCGTAATGAATAAAGCGTTTGCCTTCGAAGCAGAAGATTCCAGGTTCGAGTCCTGGCAAGCTCGGTATTAACATTTAAAGATGATTATTAGAATATAACGGAAGGGAAATTTATAATATTGCACTGCTTCAATAGCATTTAGATTAACTTCCAACGGGCTTGTGGCGCAATGGATAACGCGTCTGCCTACAGAGCAAAAGATTCTAGGTTCGAGTCATGGCAAGCTCGGTGATTATTTTAATTAAAGATCTTTTATGCGTCATAAAAATGCGTAAATACAATGTTTGGAAAAGTTTTTGATAGACCGAAGCAAGGGCTTGTGGCGTAATGGATAACGCGTCTGCCTTCGAAGCAGAAGATTCCAGGTTCGGGCCCTGGCAAGCTCGGTATTAACATTTAAAGATGATTATTGGAATGTAACGGAAGGGAAATTTATAATATTGCAATGCTTCAATAGCATTTAGATTAACCTCCAACGGGCTTGTGGCGCAATGGATAACGCGTTTGCCTTCGAAGCAGAAGATTCCAGGTTCGAGTCCTGGCAAGCTCGGTATTAACATTTAAAGATGATTATTAGAATACAACGGAAGGGAAATTTATAATATTGCACTGCTTCAATAGCATTTAGATTAACTTCCAACGGGCTTGTGGCGCAATGGATAACGCGTCTGCCTACGGAGCAAATGATTCTAGGTTCGAGTCCTGGCAAGCTCGGTGTTTATTTTAATTAAAGATCTTTTATGCGTCATAAAAATGCATAAATACAATGTTTGGAAAAGTTTTTGATAGAACGAAGTAAGGGCTTGTGGCGTAATGAATAAAGCGTCTGCCTTCGAAGCAGAAGATTCCAGGTTCGAGTCCTGGCAAGCTCGGTATTAACATTTAAAGATGATTATTGGAATGTAACGGAAGGGAAATTTAAAATATTGCATTGCTTCAATAGCATTTAGATAAACCTCCAACGGGCTTGTGGCGCAATGGATAACACGCCTGCCTACAGAGTAAAAGATTCTAGGTTCGAGTCATGGCAAGCTCGGTGTTTATTTTAATTAAAGATCTTTTATGCGTCATAAAAATGCATAAATACAATGTTTGGAAAAGTTTTTGATAGAACGAAGTAAGGGCTTGTGGCGTAATGGATAACGCGTCTGCCTTCGAAGCAGAAGATTCCAGGTTCGGGCCCTGGCAAGCTCGGTATTAACATTTAAAGATGATTATTGGAATGTAACGGAAGGGAAATTTATAATATTGCAATGCTTCAATAGCATTTAGATTAACCTCCAACGGGCTTGTGGCGCAATGGATAACGCGTCTGCCTACGGAGCAGAAGATTCCAGGTTCGAGTCCTGGCAAGCTCGGTATTAACATTTAAAGATGATTATTGGAATGTAACGGAAGGGAAATTTAAAATATTGCATTGCTTCAATAGCATTTAGACAAACCTCCAACTAGCTTGTGGCGCAATGGATAGCACGTCTGCCTACAGAGTAAAACATTCTAGGTTCGAGTCCTGGCAAGCTCGGTGTTTATTTTAATTAAAGATCTTTTATGCGTCATGAAAATGCATAAATACAATGTTTGGAAAAGTTTTTGATAGAACGAAGTAAGGGCTTGTGGCGTAATGAATAAAGCGTCTGCCTTCGAAGCAGAAGATTCCAGGTTCGAGTCCTGGCAAGCTCGGTATTAACATTTAAAGATGATTATTAGAATATAACGGAAGGGAAATTTATAATATTGCACTGCTTCAATAGCATTTAGATTAACTTCCAACGGGCTTGTGGCGCAATGGATAACGCGTCTGCCTACAGAGCAAAAGATTCTAGGTTCGAGTCCTGGCAAGCTCGGTGTTTATTTTAATTAAAGATCTTTTATGCGTCATAAAAATGCATAAATACAATGTTTGGAAACGTTTTTGATAAAACGAAGCAGGGGCTTGTGGCGTAATGGATAACGCGTCTGCCTTCGAAGCAGAAGATTCCAGGTTCGAGTCCTGACAAGCTCGGTTTTAAGATTTAAAGATGATTATTAGAATATAACGGAAGGGAAATTTATAATATTGCAATGCTTCAATAGCATTTAGATTAACCTCCAACGGGCTTGTGGCGCAATGGATAACACGTCTGCCTACAGAGTAAAAGATTCTAGGTTCGAGTCATGGCAAGCTCGGTGTTTATTTTAATTAAAGATCTTTTATGCGTCATAAAAATGCATAAATACAATGTTTGGAAAAGTTTTTGATAGAACGAAGTAAGGGCTTGTGGCGTAATGGATAACTCGTCTGCCTTCGAAGCAGAAGATTCCAGGTTCGGGCCCTGGCAAGCTCGGCATTAACATTTAAAGATGATTATTGGAATGTAACGGAAGGGAAATTTATAATATTGCAATGCTTCAATAGCATTTAGATTAACCTCCAACGGGCTTGTGGCGCAATGGATAACGCGTCTGCCTACGGAGCAGAAGATTCCAGGTTCGAGTCCTGGCAAGCTCGGTATTAACATTTAAAGATGATTATTGGAATGTAACGGAAGGGAAATTTAAAATATTGCATTGCTTCAATAGCATTTAGACAAACCTCCAACGGGCTTGTGGCGCAATGGATAACACGTCTGCCTACAGAGTAAAAGATTCTAGGTTCGAGTCATGGCAAGCTCGGTGTTTATTTTAATTAAAAATCTTTTATGCGTCATAAAAATGCATAAATACAATGTTTGGAAAAGTTTTTGATAGAACGATGTAAGGGCTTGTGGCGTAATGAATAAAGCGTTTGCCTTCGAAGCAGAAGATTCCAGGTTCGAGTCCTGGCAAGCTCGGTATTAACATTTAAAGATGATTATTAGAATATAACGGAAGGGAAATTTATAATATTGCACTGCTTCAATAGCATTTAGATTAACTTCCAACGGGCTTGTGGCGCAATGGATAACGCGTCTGCCTACAGAGCAAAAGATTCTAGGTTCGAGTCATGGCAAGCTCGGTGATTATTTTAATTAAAGATCTTTTATGCGTCATAAAAATGCGTAAATACAATGTTTGGAAAAGTTTTTGATAGACCGAAGCAAGGGCTTGTGGCGTAATGGATAACGCGTCTGCCTTCGAAGCAGAAGATTCCAGGTTCGGGCCCTGGCAAGCTCGGTATTAACATTTAAAGATGATTATTGGAATGTAACGGAAGGGAAATTTATAATATTGCAATGCTTCAATAGCATTTAGATTAACCTCCAACGGGCTTGTGGCGCAATGGATAACGCGTTTGCCTTCGAAGCAGAAGATTCCAGGTTCGAGTCCTGGCAAGCTCGGTATTAACATTTAAAGATGATTATTAGAATACAACGGAAGGGAAATTTATAATATTGCACTGCTTCAATAGCATTTAGATTAACTTCCAACGGGCTTGTGGCGCAATGGATAACGCGTCTGCCTACGGAGCAAATGATTCTAGGTTCGAGTCCTGGCAAGCTCGGTGTTTATTTTAATTAAAGATCTTTTATGCGTCATAAAAATGCATAAATACAATGTTTGGAAAAGTTTTTGATAGAACGAAGTAAGGGCTTGTGGCGTAATGAATAAAGCGTCTGCCTTCGAAGCAGAAGATTCCAGGTTCGAGTCCTGGCAAGCTCGGTATTAACATTTAAAGATGATTATTGGAATGTAACGGAAGGGAAATTTAAAATATTGCATTGCTTCAATAGCATTTAGATAAACCTCCAACGGGCTTGTGGCGCAATGGATAACACGCCTGCCTACAGAGTAAAAGATTCTAGGTTCGAGTCATGGCAAGCTCGGTGTTTATTTTAATTAAAGATCTTTTATGCGTCATAAAAATGCATAAATACAATGTTTGGAAAAGTTTTTGATAGAACGAAGTAAGGGCTTGTGGCGTAATGAATAAAGCGTCTGCCTTCGAAGCAGAAGATTCCAGGTTCGAGTCCTGGCAAGCTCGGTATTAACATTTAAAGATGATTATTAGAATATAACGGAAGGGAAATTTATAATATTGCACTGCTTCAATAGCATTTAGATTAACTTCCAACGGGCTTGTGGCGCAATGGATAACGCGTCTGCCTACAGAGCAAAAGATTCTAGGTTCGAGTTCTGGCAAGCTCGGTGTTTATTTTAATTAAAGATCTTTTATGCGTCATAAAAATGCATAAATACAATGTTTGGAAACGTTTTTGATAAAACGAAGCAGGGGCTTGTGGCGTAATGGATAACGCGTCTGCCTTCGAAGCAGAGGATTCCAGGTTCGAGTCCTGACAAGCTCGGTTTTAAGATTTAAAGATGATTATTAGAATATAACGGAAGGGAAATTTATAATATTGCAATGCTTCAATAGCATTTAGATTAACCTCCAACGGGCTTGTGGCGCAATGGATAACACGTCTGCCTACAGAGTAAAAGATTCTAGGTTCGAGTCATGGCAAGCTCGGTGTTTATTTTAATTAAAGATCTTTTATGCGTCATAAAAATGCATAAATACAATGTTTGGAAAAGTTTTTGATAGAACGAAGTAAGGGCTTGTGGCGTAATGGATAACTCGTCTGCCTTCGAAGCAGAAGATTCCAGGTTCGGGCCCTGGCAAGCTCGGCATTAACATTTAAAGATGATTATTGGAATGTAACGGAAGGGAAATTTATAATATTGCAATGCTTCAATAGCATTTAGATTAACCTCCAACGGGCTTGTGGCGCAATGGATAACGCGTCTGCCTACGGAGCAGAAGATTCCAGGTTCGAGTCCTGGCAAGCTCGGTATTAACATTTAAAGATGATTATTGGAATGTAACGGAAGGGAAATTTAAAATATTGCATTGCTTCAATAGCATTTAGACAAACCTCCAACGGGCTTGTGGCGCAATGGATAACACGTCTGCCTACAGAGTAAAAGATTCTAGGTTCGAGTCATGGCAAGCTCGGTGTTTATTTTAATTAAAAATCTTTTATGCGTCATAAAAATGCATAAATACAATGTTTGGAAAAGTTTTTGATAGAACGATGTAAGGGCTTGTGGCGTAATGAATAAAGCGTTTGCCTTCGAAGCAGAAGATTCCAGGTTCGAGTCCTGGCAAGCTCGGTATTAACATTTAAAGATGATTATTAGAATATAACGGAAGGGAAATTTATAATATTGCACTGCTTCAATAGCATTTAGATTAACTTCCAACGGGCTTGTGGCGCAATGGATAACGCGTCTGCCTACAGAGCAAAAGATTCTAGGTTCGAGTCATGGCAAGCTCGGTGTTTATTTTAATTAAAGATCTTTTATGCGTCATAAAAATGCGTAAATACAATGTTTGGAAAAGTTTTTGATAGACCGAAGCAAGGGCTTGTGGCGTAATGGATAACGCGTCTGCCTTCGAAGCAGAAGATTCCAGGTTCGGGCCCTGGCAAGCTCGGTATTAACATTTAAAGATGATTATTGGAATGTAACGGAAGGGAAATTTATAATATTGCAATGCTTCAATAGCATTTAGATTAACCTCCAACGGGCTTGTGGCGCAATGGATAACGCGTTTGCCTTCGAAGCAGAAGATTCCAGGTTCGAGTCCTGGCAAGCTCGGTATTAACATTTAAAGATGATTATTAGAATACAACGGAAGGGAAATTTATAATATTGCACTGCTTCAATAGCATTTAGATTAACTTCCAACGGGCTTGTGGCGCAATGGATAACGCGTCTGCCTACAGAGTAAAAGATTCTAGGTTCGAGTCCTGGCAAGCTCGGTGTTTATTTTAATTAAAGATCTTTTATGCGTCATAAAAATGCATAAATACAATGTTTGGAAACGTTTTTGATAAAACGAAGCAGGGGCTTGTGGCGTAATGGATAACGCGTCTGCCTTCGAAGCAGAAGATTCCAGGTTCGAGTCCTGACAAGCTCGGTTTTAACATTTAAAGATGATTATTAGAATATAACGGAAGGGAAATTTATAATATTGCAATGCTTCAATAGCATTTAGATTAACCTCCAACGGGCTTGTGGCGCAATGGATAACACGTCTGCCTACAGAGTAAAAGATTCTAGGTTCGAGTCATGGCAAGCTCGGTGTTTATTTTAATTAAAGATATTTTATGCGTCATAAAAATGCATAAATACAATGTTTGGAAAAGTTTTTGATAGAACGAAGTAAGGGCTTGTGGCGTAATGGATAACGCGTCTGCCTTCGAAGCAGAAGATTCCAGGTTCGGGCCCTGGCAAGCTCGGTATTAACATTTAAAGATGATTATTGGAATGTAACGGAAGGGAAATTTATAATATTGCAATGCTTCAATAGCATTTAGATTAACCTCCAACGGGCTTGTGGCGCAATGGATAACGCCTCTGCCCACGGAGCTGAAGATTCCAGGTTCGAGTCCTGGCAAGCTCGGTATTAACATTTAAAGACGATTATTGGAATGTAACGGAAGGGAAATTTAAAATATTGCATTGCTTCAATAGCATTTAGACAAACCTCCAACGGGCTTGTGGCGCAATGGATAACACGTCTGCCTACAGAGTAAAAGATTCTAGGTTCGAGTCATGGCAAGCTCGGTGTTTATTTTAATTAAAAATCTTTTATGCGTCATAAAAATGCATAAATACAATGTTTGGAAAAGTTTTTGATAGAACGATGTAAGGGCTTGTGGCGTAATGAATAAAGCGTTTGCCTTCGAAGCAGAAGATTCCAGGTTCGAGTCCTGGCAAGCTGGGTATTAACATTTAAAGATGATTATTAGAATATAACGGAAGGGAAATTTATAATATTGCACTGCTTCAATAGCATTTAGATTAACTTCCAACGGGCTTGTGGCGCAATGGATAACGCGTCTGCCTACAGAGCAAAAGATTCTAGGTTCGAGTCATGGCAAGCTCGGTGTTTATTTTAATTAAAGATCTTTTATGCGTCATAAAAATGCGTAAATACAATGTTTGGAAAAGTTTTTGATAGACCGAAGCAAGGGCTTGTGGCGTAATGGATAACGCGTCTGCCTTCGAAGCAGAAGATTCCAGGTTCGGGCCCTGGCAAGCTCGGTATTAACATTTAAAGATGATTATTGGAATGTAACGGAAGGGAAATTTATAATATTGCAATGCTTCAATAGCATTTAGATTATCCTCCAACGGGCTTGTGGCGAAATGGATAACGCGTCTGCCTACGGAGCAGAAGATTTAAGGTTCGAGTCCTGGCAAGCTCGGTATTAACATTTAAAGATGATTATTAGAATATAACGGAAGGGAAATTTATAATATTGCAATGCTTCCATAGCATTTAGATTAACTTCCAACGGGCTTGTGGCGCAATGGATAACGCGTCTGCCTACGGAGCAAAAGATTCTAGGTTCGATTCCTGGCAGGCTCGGTATTATCATTTAAAGATGATTATTGGAATGTAACGGAAGGGAAATTTATAATATTGCAATGATTCAATAGCATTTAGGTTAACATCCAACGGGCTTGTGGCGCAATGGATAACGCGTCTGCCTACGGAGCAGAAGATTCCAGGTTCGAGTCCTGGCAGGCTCGGTATTATCATTTAAAGATGATTATTATAATATAACGGAAGGGAAATTTAAAATATTGCAATGCTTCAATAGCATTTAGATAATCCTCCAACGGGCTTGTGGCGCAATGGATAACGCGTCTGCCTACAGAGTAAAAGATTCTAGGTTCGAGTCATGGCAAGTTCGGTGTTTATTTTAATTAAAGATCTTTTATGCGTCATGAAAATGCATAAATACAATGTTTGGAAAAGTTTTTGTTAGAACGAAGCAAGGGCTTGTGGCGTAATGGATAACGCGCCTGCCTTCGAAGCAGAAGATTCCAGGTTCGAGTCCTGGCAAGCTCGGTATTAACATTTAAAGATGATTATTAGAATATAACGGAAGGGAAATTTATAATATTGCACTGCTTCAATAGCATTTAGATTAACTTCCGACGGGCTTGTGGCGCAATGGATAACGCGTCTGCCTACAGAGCAAAAGATTCTAGGTTCGAGTCATGGCAAGCTCGGTGTTTATTTTAATTAAAGATCTTTTATGCGTCATAAAAATGCGTAAATACAATGTTTGGAAAAGTTTTTGATTGACCGAAGCAAGGGCTTGTGGCGTAATGGATAACGCGTCTGCCTTCGAAGCAGAAGATTCCAGGTTCGTGCCCTGGCAAGCACGGTATTAACATTTAAAGATGATTATTGGAATGTAACGGAAGGGAAATTTATAATATTGCAATGCTTCAATAGCATTTAGATTAACCTCCAACGGGCTTGTGGCGCAATGGATAACGCGTCTGCCTTCGAAGCAGAAGATTCCAGGTTCGAGTCCTGGCAAGCTCGGTTTTAACACTTAATGATGATTATTAGAATATAACGGAAGGGAAATTTATAATATTGCAATGATTCAATAGCATTTATATTAACCTCCAACGGGCTTGTGGCGCAATGGATAAAACGTCTGCCTACAGAGTAAAAGATTCTAGGTTCGAGTCATGGCAAGCTCGGTGTTTATTTTAATTAAAGATCTTTTATGCGTCATAAAAATGCATAAATACAATGTTTGGAAAAGTTTTTGATAGAACGAAGCCAGGGCTTGTGGCGTAATGAATAAAGCGTCTGCCTTCGAAGCAGAAGATTCCAGTTCGAGTCCTGGCAAGCTCGGTATTAACATTTGAAGATGATTATTGGAATGTAACGGAAGGGAAATTTATAATATCGCAATGCTTCAATAGCATTTAGATTATCCTCCAACGGGCTTGTGGCGAAATGGATAACGCGTCTGCCTACGGAGCAGAAGATTTAAGGTTCGAGTCCTGGCAAGCTCGGTATTAACATTTAAAGATGATTATTAGAATATAACGGAAGGGAAATTTATAATATTGCAATGCTTCCATAGCATTTAGATTAACTTCCAACGGGATGGTGGCGCAATGGATAACGCGTCTGCCTACGGAGCAAAAGATTCTAGGTTCGAGTCCTGGCAGGCTCGGTATTATCATTTAAAGATGATTATTGGAATGTAACGGAAGGGAAATTTATAATATTGCAATGATTCAATAGCATTTAGGTTAACATCCAACGGGCTTGTGGCGCAATGGATAACGCGTCTGCCTACGGAGCAGAAGATTCCAGGTTCGAGTCCTGGCAGGCTCGGTATTATCATTTAAAGATGATTATTATAATATAACGGAAGGGAAATTTAAAATATTGCAATGCTTCAATAGCATTTAGATAATCCTCCAACGGGCTTGTGGCGCAAAGGATAACGCGTCTGCCTACAGAGTTAAAGATTCTAGGTTCGAGTCATGGCAAGTTCGGTGTTTATTTTAATTAAAGATCTTTTATGCGTCATAAAAATGCATAAATACAATGTTTGGAAAAGTTTTTGTTAGAACGAAGCAAGGGCTTGTGGCGTAATGGATAACGCGCCTGCCTTCGAAGCAGAAGATTCCAGGTTCGAGTCCTGGCAAGCTCGGTATTAACATTTAAAGATGATTATTGGAATGTAACGGAAGGGAAATTTAAAATATTGCAATGCTTCAATAGCATTTAGATAAACCTCCAACGGGCTTGTGGCGCAATGGATAACGCGTCTGCCTACAGAGTAAAAGATTCTAGGTTCGAGTCATGGCAAGCTTGGTGTTTATTTTAATTAAAGATCTTTTATGCGTCATAAAAATGCATAAATACAATGTTTGGAAAGGTTTTTGTTAGAACGAAGCAAGGGCTTGTGGCGCAATGGATAACGCGTCTGCCTACAGAGCAGAAGATTTAAGGTTCGAGTCCTGGCAAGCTCGGTATTAACATTTAAAGATGATTATTGGAATGTAACGGAAGGGAAATTTAAAATATTGCATTGCTTCAATAGCATTTAGATAAACCTCCAACGGGCTTGTGGCGCAATGGATAACGCGTCTGCCTACGGAGCAGAAGATTCCAGGTTCGAGTCCTGGCAAGCTCGGTATTAACATTTAAAGATGATTATTAGAATATAACGGAAGGGAAATTTATAATATTGCATTGCTTCCATAGCATTTAGACTAACTTCCAACGGGCTTGTGGCGCAATGGATAACGCGTCTGCCTACGGAGCAGAAGATTCCAGGTTCGAGTCCTGGCAAGCTCGGTATTAACATTTAAAGATGATTATTGGAATGTAACGGAAGGGAAATTTAAAATATTGCATTGCTTCAATAGCATTTAGACAAACCTCCAACGGGCTTGTGGCGCAATGGATAACACGTCTGCCTACAGAGTAAAAGATTCTAGGTTCGAGTCATGGCAAGCTCGGTGTTTATTTTAATTAAAAATCTTTTATGCGTCATAAAAATGCATAAATACAATGTTTGGAAAAGTTTTTGATAGAACGATGTAAGGGCTTGTGGCGTAATGAATAAAGCGTTTGCCTTCGAAGCAGAAGATTCCAGGTTCGAGTCCTGGCAAGCTCGGTATTAACATTTAAAGATGATTATTAGAATATAACGGAAGGGAAATTTATAATATTGCACTGCTTCAATAGCATTTAGATTAACTTCCAACGGGCTTGTGGCGCAATGGATAACGCGTCTGCCTACAGAGCAAAAGATTCTAGGTTCGAGTCATGGCAAGCTCGGTGTTTATTTTAATTAAAGATCTTTTATGCGTCATAAAAATGCGTAAATACAATGTTTGGAAAAGTTTTTGATAGACCGAAGCAAGGGCTTGTGGCGTAATGGATAACGCGTCTGCCTTCGAAGCAGAAGATTCCAGGTTCGGGCCCTGGCAAGCTCGGTATTAACATTTAAAGATGATTATTGGAATGTAACGGAAGGGAAATTTATAATATTGCAATGCTTCAATAGCATTTAGATTAACCTCCAACGGGCTTGTGGCGCAATGGATAACGCGTCTGCCTTCGAAGCAGAAGATTCCAGGTTCGAGTCCTGGCAAGCTCGGTTTTAACATTTAATGATGATTATTAGAATATAACGGAAGGGAAATTTATAATATTGCAATGATTCAAAAGCATTTAGACTAACCTCCAACGGGCTTGTGGCGCAATGGATAACGCGTCTGCCTACGGAGCAGAAGATTCCAGGTTCGAGTCCTGGCAAGCTCGGTACTAACATTTAAAGATGATTATTGGAATGTAACGGAAGGGAAATTTAAAATATTGCAATGCTTCAATAGCATTTAGATAAACCTCCAACGGGCTTGTGGCGCAATGGATAACGCGTCTGCCTACAGAGTAAAAGATTCTAGGTTCGAGTCATGGCAAGCTCGGTGTTTATTTTAATTAAAGATCTTTTATGCGTCATAAAAATGCATAAATACAATGTTTGGAAAGGTTTTTGTTAGAACGAAGCAAGGGCTTGTGGCGTAATGGATAACGCGTCTGCCTTCGAAGCAGAAGATTCCAGGTTCGAGTCCTGGCAAGCTCGGTATTAACATTTGAAGATGATTATTGGAATATAACGGAAGGGAAATTTATAATATTGGGATGATTCAGAAGCATTTAGATTAACCTCCAACGGGCTTGTGGCGCAATGGATAACGCGTCTGCCTACAGAGCAGAAGATTTAAGGTTCGAGTCCTGGCAAGCTCGGTATTAACATTTAAAGATGATTATTGGAATGTAACGGAAGGGAAATTTAAAATATTGCATTGCTTCAATAGCATTTAGATAAACCTCCAACGGGCTTGTGGCGCAATGGATAACGCGTCTGCCTACGGAGCAGAAGATTCCAGGTTCGAGTCCTGGCAAGCTCGGTATTAACATTTAAAGATGATTATGAGAATATAACGGAAGGGAAATTTATAATATTGCATTGCTTCCATAGCATTTAGATTAACTTCCAACGGGCTTGTGGCGCAATGGATAACGCGTCTGCCTACAGAGCAGAAGATTTAAGGTTCGAGTCCTGGCAAGCTCGGTATTAACATTTAAAGATGATTATTGGAATGTAACGGAAGGGAAATTTATAATATTGCATTGCTTCCATAGCATTTAGATTAACTTCCAACGGGCTTGTGGCGCAATGGATAACGCGTCTGCCTACGGAGCAAAAGATTCTAGGTTCGAGTCCTGGCAAGCTCAGTGTTTATTTTAATTAAAGATCTTTTATGCGTCATAAAAATGCATAAATACAATGTTTGGAAAAGTTTTTGATAGACCGAAGCAAGGGTTTGTGGCGTAATGGATAACGCGTCTGCCTTCAAAGCAGAAGATTCCAGGTTCGGGCCCTGGCAAGCTCGGTTTTAACATTTAAAGATGATTATTGGAATGTAACGGAAGGGAAATTTAAAATATTGCATTGCTTCAATAGCATTTAGATAAACCTCCAACGGGCTTGTGGCGCAATGGATAACGCGTCTGCCTACGGAGCAAAAGATTCTAGGTTCGAGTCCTGGCAGGCTCGGTGTTATCATTTAAAGATGATTATTGGAATGTAACGGAAGGGAAATTTATAATATTGCAATGCTTCAATAGCATTTAGATTAACCTCCAACGGGCTTGTGGCGCAATGGATAACGCGTCTGCCTACGGAGCAGAAGATTCCAGGTTCGAGTCCTGGCAAGCTCGGTATTAACATTTAAAGATGATTATTGGAATGTAACGGAAGGGAAATTTAAAATATTGCATTGCTTCAATAGCATTTAGACAAACCTCCAACGGGCTTGTGGCGCAATGGATAACACGTCTGCCTACAGAGTAAAAGATTCTAGGTTCGAGTCATGGCAAGCTCGGTGTTTATTTTAATTAAAAATCTTTTATGCGTCATAAAAATGCATAAATACAATGTTTGGAAAAGTTTTTGATAGAACGATGTAAGGGCTTGTGGCGTAATGAATAAAGCGTTTGCCTTCGAAGCAGAAGATTCCAGGTTCGAGTCCTGGCAAGCTGGGTATTAACATTTAAAGATGATTATTAGAATATAACGGAAGGGAAATTTATAATATTGCACTGCTTCAATAGCATTTAGATTAACTTCCAACGGGCTTGTGGCGCAATGGATAACGCGTCTGCCTACAGAGCAAAAGATTCTAGGTTCGAGTCATGGCAAGCTCGGTGTTTATTTTAATTAAAGATCTTTTATGCGTCATAAAAATGCGTAAATACAATGTTTGGAAAAGTTTTTGATAGACCGAAGCAAGGGCTTGTGGCGTAATGGATAACGCGTCTGCCTTCGAAGCAGAAGATTCCAGGTTCGGGCCCTGGCAAGCTCGGTATTAACATTTAAAGATGATTATTGGAATGTAACGGAAGGGAAATTTATAATATTGCAATGCTTCAATAGCATTTAGATTATCCTCCAACGGCCTTGTGGCGAAATGGATAACGCGTCTGCCTACGGAGCAGAAGATTTAAGGTTCGAGTCCTGGCAAGCTCGGTATTAACATTTAAAGATGATTATTAGAATATAACGGAAGGGAAATTTATAATATTGCAATGCTTCCATAGCATTTAGATTAACTTCCAACGGGCTTGTGGCGCAATGGATAACGCGTCTGCCTACGGAGCAAAAGATTCTAGGTTCGAGTCCTGGCAGGCTCGGTATTATCATTTAAAGATGATTATTGGAATGTAACGGAAGGGAAATTTATAATATTGCAATGATTCAATAGCATTTAGGTTAACATCCAACGGGCTTGTGGCGCAATGGATAACGCGTCTGCCTACGGAGCAGAAGATTCCAGGTTCGAGTCCTGGCAGGCTCGGTATTATCATTTAAAGATGATTATTATAATATAACGGAAGGGAAATTTAAAATATTGCAATGCTTCAATAGCATTTAGATAATCCTCCAACGGGCTTGTGGCGCAATGGATAACGCGTCTGCCTACAGAGTAAAAGATTCTAGGTTCGAGTCATGGCAAGTTCGGTGTTTATTTTAATTAAAGATCTTTTATGCGTCATAAAAATGCATAAATACAATGTTTGGAAAAGTTTTTGTTAGAACGAAGCAAGGGCTTGTGGCGTAATGGATAACGCGCCTGCCTTCGAAGCAGAAGATTCCAGGTTCGAGTCCTGGCAAGCTCGGTATTAACATTTAAAGATGATTATTAGAATATAACGGAAGGGAAATTTATAATATTGCACTGCTTCAATAGCATTTAGATTAACTTCCGACGGGCTTGTGGCGCAATGGATAACGCGTCTGCCTACAGAGCAAAAGATTCTAGGTTCGAGTCATGGCAAGCTCGGTGTTTATTTTAATTAAAGATCTTTTATGCGTCATAAAAATGCGTAAATACAATGTTTGGAAAAGTTTTTGATTGACCGAAGCAAGGGCTTGTGGCGTAATGGATAACGCGTCTGCCTTCGAAGCAGAAGATTCCAGGTTCGGGCCCTGGCAAGCACGGTATTAACATTTAAAGATGATTATTGGAATGTAACGGAAGAGAAATTTATAATATTGCAATGCTTCAATAGCATTTAGATTAACCTCCAACGGGCTTGTGGCGCAATGGATAACGCGTCTGCCTTCGAAGCAGAAGATTCCAGGTTCGAGTCCTGGCAAGCTCGGTTTTAACACTTAATGATGATTATTAGAATATAACGGAAGGGAAATTTATAATATTGCAATGATTCAATAGCATTTATATTAACCTCCAACGGGCTTGTGGCGCAATGGATAAAACGTCTGCCTACAGAGTAAAAGATTCTAGGTTCGAGTTATGGCAAGCTCGGTGTTTATTTTAATTAAAGATCTTTTATGCGTCATAAAAATGCATAAATACAATGTTTGGAAAAGTTTTTGATAGAACGAAGCCAGGGCTTGTGGCGTAATGAATAAAGCGTCTGCCTTCGAAGCAGAAGATTCCAGTTCGAGTCCTGGCAAGCTCGGTATTAACATTTGAAGATGATTATTGGAATGTAACGGAAGGGAAATTTATAATATCGCAATGCTTCAATAGCATTTAGATTATCCTCCAACGGGCTTGTGGCGAAATGGATAACGCGTCTGCCTACGGAGCAGAAGATTTAAGGTTCGAGTCCTGGCAAGCTCGGTATTAACATTTAAAGATGATTATTAGAATATAACGGAAGGGAAATTTATAATATTGCAATGCTTCCATAGCATTTAGATTAACTTCCAACGGGCTTGTGGCGCAATGGATAACGCGTCTGCCTACGGAGCAAAAGATTCTAGGTTCGAGTCCTGGCAGGCTCGGTATTATCATTTAAAGATGATTATTGGAATGTAACGGAAGGGAAATTTATAATATTGCAATGATTCAATAGCATTTAGGTTAACATCCAACGGGCTTGTGGCGCAATGGATAACGCGTCTGCCTACGGAGCAGAAGATTCCAGGTTCGAGTCCTGGCAGGCTCGGTATTATCATTTAAAGATGATTATTATAATATAACGGAAGGGAAATTTAAAATATTGCAATGCTTCAATAGCATTTAGATAATCCTCCAACGGGCTTGTGGCGCAATGGATAACGCGTCTGCCTACAGAGTAAAAGATTCTAGGTTCGAGTCATGGCAAGTTCGGTGTTTATTTTAATTAAAGATCTTTTATGCGTCATAAAAATGCATAAATACAATGTTTGGAAAAGTTTTTGTTAGAACGAAGCAAGGGCTTGTGGCGTAATGGATAACGCGCCTACCTTCGAAGCAGAAGATTCCAGGTTCGAGTCCTGGCAAGCTCGGTATTAACATTTAAAGATGATTATTGGAATGTAACGGAAGGGAAATTTAAAATATTGCAATGCTTCAATAGCATTTAGATAAACCTCCAACGGGCTTGTGGCGCAATGGATAACGCGTCTGCCTACAGAGTAAAAGATTCTAGGTTCGAGTCATGGCAAGCTCGGTGTTTATTTTAATTAAAGATCTTTTATGCGTCATAAAAATGCATAAATACAATGTTTGGAAAGGTTTTTGTTAGAACGAAGCTAGGGCTTGTGGCGCAATGGATAACGCGTCTGCCTACAGAGCAGAAGATTTAAGGTTCGAGTCCTGGCAAGCTCGGTATTAACATTTAAAGATGATTATTGGAATGTAACGGAAGGGAAATTTAAAATATTGCATTGCTTCAATAGCATTTAGATAAACCTCCAACGGGCTTGTGGCGCAATGGATAACGCGTCTGCCTACGGAGCAGAAGATTCCAGGTTCGAGTCCTGGCAAGCTCGGTATTAACATTTAAAGATGATTATTAGAATATAACGGAAGGGAAATTTATAATATTGCATTGCTTCCATAGCATTTAGACTAACTTCCAACGGGCTTGTGGCGCAATGGATAACGCGTCTGCCTACGGAGCAGAAGATTCCAGGTTCGAGTCCTGGCAAGCTCGGTATTAACATTTAAAGATGATTATTGGAATGTAACGGAAGGGAAATTTAAAATATTGCATTGCTTCAATAGCATTTAGACAAACCTCCAACGGGCTTGTGGCGCAATGGATAACACGTCTGCCTACAGAGTAAAAGATTCTAGGTTCGAGTCATGGCAAGGTCGGTGTTTATTTTAATTAAAAATCTTTTATGCGTCATAAAAATGCATAAATACAATGTTTGGAAAAGTTTTTGATAGAACGATGTAAGGGCTTGTGGCGTAATGAATAAAGCGTTTGCCTTCGAAGCAGAAGATTCCAGGTTCGAGTCCTGGCAAGCTCGGTATTAACATTTAAAGATGATTATTAGAATATAACGGAAGGGAAATTTATAATATTGCACTGCTTCAATAGCATTTAGATTAACTTCCAACGGGCTTGTGGCGCAATGGATAACGCGTCTGCCTACAGAGCAAAAGATTCTAGGTTCGAGTCATGGCAAGCTCGGTGTTTATTTTAATTAAAGATCTTTTATGCGTCATAAAAATGCGTAAATACAATGTTTGGAAAAGTTTTTGATAGACCGAAGCAAGGGCTTGTGGCGTAATGGATAACGCGTCTGCCTTCGAAGCAGAAGATTCCAGGTTCGGGCCCTGGCAAGCTCGGTATTAACATTTAAAGATGATTATTGGAATGTAACGGAAGGGAAATTTATAATATTGCAATGCTTCAATAGCATTTAGATTAACCTCCAACGGGCTTGTGGCGCAATGGATAACGCGTCTGCCTTCGAAGCAGAAGATTCCAGGTTCGAGTCCTGGCAAGCTCGGTTTTAACATTTAATGATGATTATTAGAATATAACGGAAGGGAAATTTATAATATTGCAATGATTCAAAAGCATTTAGATTAACCTCCAACGGGCTTGTGGCGCAATGGATAACGCGTCTGCCTACGGAGCAGAAGATTCCAGGTTTGAGTCCTGGCAAGCTCGGTATTAACATTTAAAGATGATTATTGGAATGCAACGGAAGGGAAATTTAAAATATTGCATTGCTTCAATAGCATTTAGATAAACCTCCAACGGGCTTGTGGCGCAATGGATAACACGTCTGCCTACAGAGTAAAAGATTCTAGGTTCGAGTCATGGCAAGCTCGGTGTTTATTTTAATTAAAGATCTTTTATGCGTCATAAAAATGCATAAATACAATGTTTGGAAAAGTTTTTGATAGAACGAAGCAAGGGCTTGTGGCGTAATGAATAAAGCGTCTGCCTTCGAAGCAGAAGATTCCAGGTTCGGGCCCTGGCAAGCTCGGTATTAACATTTAAAGATGATTATTGGAATGTAACGGAAGGGAAATTTATAATATCGCAATGCTTCAATAGCATTTAGATTATCCTCCAACGGGCTTGTGGCGAAATGGATAACGCGTCTGCCTACGGAGCAGAAGATTTAAGGTTCGAGTCCTGGCAAGCTCGGTATTAACATTTAAAGATGATTATTAGAATATAACGGAAGGGAAATTTATAATATTGCAATGCTTCCATAGCATTTAGATTAACTTCCAACGGGCTTGTGGCGCAATGGATAACGCGTCTGCCTACGGAGCAAAAGATTCTAGGTTCGAGTCCTGGCAGGCTCGGTATTATCATTTAAAGATGATTATTGGAATGTAACGGAAGGGAAATTTATAATATTGCAATGATTCAATAGCATTTAGGTTAACATCCAACGGGCTTGTGGCGCAATGGATAACGCGTCTGCCTACGGAGCAGAAGATTCCAGGTTCGAGTCCTGGCAGGCTCGGTATTATCATTTAAAGATGATTATTATAATATAACGGAAGGGAAATTTAAAATATTGCAATGCTTCAATAGCATTTAGATAATCCTCCAACGGGCTTGTGGCGCAATGGATAACGCGTCTGCCTACAGAGTAAAAGATTCTAGGTTCGAGTCATGGCAAGTTCGGTGTTTATTTTAATTAAAGATCTTTTATGCGTCATAAAAATGCATAAATACAATGTTTGGAAAAGTTTTTGTTAGAACGAAGCAAGGGCTTGTGGCGTAATGGATAACGCGCCTACCTTCGAAGCAGAAGATTCCAGGTTCGAGTCCTGGCAAGCTCGGTATTAACATTTAAAGATGATTATTGGAATGTAACGGAAGGGAAATTTAAAATATTGCAATGCTTCAATAGCATTTAGATAAACCTCCAACGGGCTTGTGGCGCAATGGATAACGCGTCTGCCTACAGAGTAAAAGATTCTAGGTTCGAGTCATGGCAAGCTCGGTGTTTATTTTAATTAAAGATCTTTTATGCGTCATAAAAATGCATAAATACAATGTTTGGAAAGGTTTTTGTTAGAACGAAGCAAGGGCTTGTGGCGCAATGGATAACGCGTCTGCCTACAGAGCAGAAGATTTAAGGTTCGAGTCCTGGCAAGCTCGGTATTAACATTTAAAGATGATTATTGGAATGTAACGGAAGGGAAATTTAAAATATTGCATTGCTTCAATAGCATTTAGATAAACCTCCAACGGGCTTGTGGCGCAATGGATAACGCGTCTGCCTACGGAGCAGAAGATTCCAGGTTCGAGTCCTGGCAAGCTCGGTATTAACATTTAAAGATGATTATTAGAATATAACGGAAGGGAAATTTATAATATTGCATTGCTTCCATAGCATTTAGACTAACTTCCAACGGGCTTGTGGCGCAATGGATAACGCGTCTGCCTACGGAGCAGAAGATTCCAGGTTCGAGTCCTGGCAAGCTCGGTATTAACATTTAAAGATGATTATTGGAATGTAACGGAAGGGAAATTTAAAATATTGCATTGCTTCAATAGCATTTAGACAAACCTCCAACGGGCTTGTGGCGCAATGGATAAAACGTCTGCCTACAGAGTAAAAGATAATAGGTTCGAGTCATGGCAAGGTCGGTGTTTATTTTAATTAAAAATCTTTTATGCGTCATAAAAATGCATAAATACAATGTTTGGAAAAGTTTTTGATAGAACGATGTAAGGGCTTGTGGCGTAATGAATAAAGCGTTTGCCTTCGAAGCAGAAGATTCCAGGTTCGAGTCCTGGCAAGCTCGGTATTAACATTTAAAGATGATTATTAGAATATAACGGAAGGGAAATTTATAATATTGCACTGCTTCAATAGCATTTAGATTAACTTCCAACGGGCTTGTGGCGCAATGGATAACGCGTCTGCCTACAGAGCAAAAGATTCTAGGTTCGAGTCATGGCAAGCTCGGTGTTTATTTTAATTAAAGATCTTTTATGCGTCATAAAAATGCGTAAATACAATGTTTGGAAAAGTTTTTGATAGACCGAAGCAAGGGCTTGTGGCGTAATGGATAACGCGTCTGCCTTCGAAGCAGAAGATTCCAGGTTCGGGCCCTGGCAAGCTCGGTATTAACATTTAAAGATGATTATTGGAATGTAACGGAAGGGAAATTTATAATATTGCAATGCTTCAATAGCATTTAGATTAACCTCCAACGGGCTTGTGGCGCAATGGATAACGCGTCTGCCTTCGAAGCAGAAGATTCCAGGTTCGAGTCCTGGCAAGCTCGGTTTTAACATTTAATGATGATTATTAGAATATAACGGAAGGGAAATTTATAATATTGCAATGATTCAAAAGCATTTAGATTAACCTCCAACGGGCTTGTGGCGCAATGGATAACGCGTCTGCCTACGGAGCAGAAGATTCCAGGTTTGAGTCCTGGCAAGCTCGGTATTAACATTTAAAGATGATTATTGGAATGCAACGGAAGGGAAATTTAAAATATTGCATTGCTTCAATAGCATTTAGATAAACCTCCAACGGGCTTGTGGCGCAATGGATAACACGTCTGCCTACAGAGTAAAAGATTCTAGGTTCGAGTCATGGCAAGCTCGGTGTTTATTTTAATTAAAGATCTTTTATGCGTCATAAAAATGCATAAATACAATGTTTGGAAAAGTTTTTGATAGAACGAAGCAAGGGCTTGTGGCGTAATGAATAAAGCGTCTGCCTTCGAAGCAGAAGATTCCAGGTTCGAGTCCTGGCAAGCTCGGTATTAACATTTGAAGATGATTATTGGAATGTAACGGAAGGGAAATTTATAATATCGCAATGCTTCAATAGCATTTAGATTATCCTCCAACGGGTTTGTGGCGTAATGGATAACGCGTCTGCCTTCGAAGCAGAAGATTCCAGGTTCGGGCCCTGGCAAGCTCGGTATTAACATTTAAAGATGATTATTGGAATGTAACGGAAGGGAAATTTATAATATTGCAATGCTACAATAGCATTTAGATTCTTCAACGGTCTTGTGGCGCAATGGATAACGCGTCTGCCTACGGAGCAGAAGATTCCAGGTTCGAGTCCTGGCAAGCTCGGTATTAACATTTAAAGGTGATTATTAGACTATAACGGAAGGGAAATTTAAAATATTGCAATGCTTCAATAGCATTTAGATAAACCTCCAACGGGCTTGTGGCGCAATGGATAACGCGTCTGCCTACAGAGTAAAAGATTCTAGGTTCGAGTCATGGCAAGCTCGGTGTTTATTTTAATTAAAGATCTTTTATGCGTCATAAAAATGCATAAATACAATGTTTGGAAAGGTTTTTGTTAGAACGAAGCAAGGGCTTGTGGCGTAATGGATAACGCGTCTGCCTTCGAAGCAGAAGATTCCAGGTTCGAGTCCTGGCAAGCTCGGTATTAACATTTAAAGATGATTATTAGAATATAACGGAAGGGAAATTTATAATATTGGGATGATTCAGAAGCATTTAGATTAACCTCCAACGGGCTTGTGGCGCAATGGATAACGCGTCTGCCTACAGAGCAGAAGATTTAAGGTTCGAGTCCTGGCAAGCTCGGTATTAACATTTAAAGATGATTATTGGAATGTAACGGAAGGGAAATTTAAAATATTGCATTGCTTCAATAGCATTTAGATAAACCTCCAACGGGCTTGTGGCGCAATGGATAACGCGTCTGCCTACGGAGCAGAAGATTCCAGGTTCGAGTCCTGGCAAGCTCGGTATTAACATTTAAAGATGATTATTAGAATATAACGGAAGGGAAATTTATAATATTGCATTGCTTCCATAGCATTTAGATTAACTTCCAACGGGCTTGTGGCGCAATGGATAACGCGTCTGCCTACAGAGCAGAAGATTTAAGGTTCGAGTCCTGGCAAGCTCGGTATTAACATTTAAAGATGATTATTGGAATGTAACGGAAGGGAAATTTATAATATTGCATTGCTTCCATAGCATTTAGATTAACTTCCAACGGGCTTGTGGCGCAACGGATAACGCGTCTGCCTACGGAGCAAAAGATTCTAGGTTCGAGTCCTGGCAAGCTCAGTGTTTATTTTAATTAAAGATCTTTTATGCGTCATAAAAATGCATAAATACAATGTTTGGAAAAGTTTTTGATAGACCGAAGCAAGGGTTTGTGGCGTAATGGATAACGCGTCTGCCTTCAAAGCAGAAGATTCCAGGTTCGGGCCCTGGCAAGCTCGGTTTTAACATTTAAAGATGATTATTGGAATGTAACGGAAGGGAAATTTAAAATATTGCATTGCTTCAATAGCATTTAGATAAACCTCCAACGGGCTTGTGGCGCAATGGATAACGCGTCTGCCTACGGAGCAAAAGATTCTAGGTTCGAGTCCTGGCAGGCTCGGTGTTATCATTTAAAGATGATTATTGGAATGTAACGGAAGGGAAATTTATAATATTGCAATGATTCAATAGCATTTAGATTAACCTCCAACGGGCTTGTGGCGCAATGGATAACGCGTCTGACTACGGAGCAGAAGATTTAAGGTTCGAGTCCTGGCAAGCTCGGTATTAACATTTAAAGATGATTATTGGAATGTAACGGAAGGGAAATTTAAAATATTGCATTGCTTCAATAGCATTTAGATAAACCTCCAACGGGCTTGTGGCGCAATGGATAACGCGTCTGCCTACGGAGCAGAAGATTCCAGGTTCGAGTCCTGGCAAGCTCGGTATTAACATTTAAAGATGATTAATAGAATATAACGGAAGGGAAATTTATAATATTGCATTGCTTCCATAGCATTTAGATTAACTTCCAACGGGCTTGTGGCGCAATGGATAACGCGTCTGCCTACGGAGCAAAAGATTCTAGGTTCGAGTCCTGGCAAGCTCAGTGTTTATTTTAATTAAAGATCTTTTATGCGTCATAAAAATGCATAAATACAATGTTTGGAAAAGTTTTTGATAGACCGAAGCAAGGGTTAGTGGCGTAATGGATAACGCGTCTGCCTTCGTAGCAGAAGATTCCAGGTTCGGGCCCTGGCAAGCTCAATATTAACATTTAAAGATGATTATTGGAATGTAACGGAAGGGAAATTTATAATATTGCAATGCTACAATAGCATTTAGATTAACCTCCAACGGTCTTGTGGCGCAATGGATAACTCGTCTGCCTACGGAGCAGAAGATTCCAGGTTCGAGTCCTGGCAAGCTCGGTATTAACATTTAAAGGTGATTATTAGACTATAACGGAAGGGAAATTTAAAATATTGCAGTGCTTCAAAAGCATTTAGATAAACCTCCAACGGGCTTGTGGCGCAATGGATAACGCGTCTGCCTACAGAGTAAAAGATTCTAGGTTCGAGTCATGGCAAGCTCGGTGTTTATTTTAATTAAAGACCTTTTATGCGTCATAAAAATGCATAAATACAATGTTTGGAAAGGTTTTTGTTAGAACGAAGCAAGGGCTTGTGGCGTAATGGATAACGCGTCTGCCTTCGAAGCAGAAGATTCCAGGTTCGAGTCCTGGCAAGCTCGGTATTAACATTTAAAGATGATTATTAGAATATAACGGAAGGGAAATTTATAATATTGGAATGATTCAGTAGCAATTAGTTTAACCTCCAACGGGCTTGTGGCGCAATGGATAACGCGTCTGCCTACAGAGCAGAAGATTTAAGGTTCGAGTCCTGGCAAGCTCGGTATTAACATTTAAAGATGATTATTGGAATGTAACGGAAGGGAAATTTAAAATATTGCATTGCTTCAATAGCATTTAGATAAACCTCCAACGGGCTTGTGGCGCAATGGATAACGCGTCTGCCTACGGAGCAAAAGATTCTAGGTTCGAGTCCTGGCAGGCGCGGTATTATCATTTAAAGATGATTATTGGAATGTAACGGAAGGGAAATTTATAATATTGCAATGATTCAATAGCATTGAGATTAACCTCCAACGGGCTTGTGGCGCAATGGATAACGCGTCTGCCTACGGAGCAGAAGATTCCAGGTTCGAGTCCTGGCAGGCTCGGTATTATCATTTAAAGATGATTATTAGAATATAACGGAAGGGAAATTTAAAATATTGCAATGCTTCAATAGCATTTAGATAAACCTCCAACGGGCTTGTGGCGCAATGGATAACGCGTCTGCCTACAGAGTAAAAGATTCTAGGTTCGAGTCATGGCAAGCTCGGTGTTTATTTTAATTAAAGATCTTTTATGCGTCATAAAAATGCATAAATACAATGTTTGGAAAAGTTTTTGATAGACCGAAGCAAGGGTTTGTGGCGTAATGGATAACGCGTCTGCCTTCGTAGCAGAAGATTCCAGGTTCGGGCCCTGGCAAGCTCGGTATTAACATTTAAAGATGATTATTGGAATGTAACGGAAGGGAAATTTATAATATTGCATTGCTTCCATAGCATTTAGATCAACTTCCAACGGGCTTGTGGCGCAATGGATAACGCGTCTGCCTACGGAGCAAAAGATTCTAGGTTCGAGTCCTGGCAAGCTCAGTGTTTATTTTAATTAAAGATCTTTTATGCGTCATAAAAATGCATAAATACAATGTTTGGAAAAGTTTTTGATGGACCGAAGCAAGGGTTTGTGGCGTAATGGATAACGCGTCTGCCTTCAAAGCAGAAGATTCCAGGTTCGGGCCCTGGCAAGCTCGGTTTTAACATTTAAAGATGATTATTGGAATGTAACGGAAGGGAAATTTAAAATATTGCATTGCTTCAATAGCATTTAGATAAACCTCCAACGGGCTTGTGGCGCAATGGATAACGCGTCTGCCTACGGAGCAAAAGATTCTAGGTTCGAGTCCTGGCAGGCTCGGTGTTATCATTTAAAGATGATTATTGGAATGTAACGGAAGGGAAATTTATAATATTGCAATGATTCAATAGCATTTAGATTAACCTCCAACGGGCTTGTGGCGCAATGGATAACGCGTCTGACTACGGAGCAGAAGATTTAAGGTTCGAGTCCTGGCAAGCTCGGTATTAACATTTAAAGATGATTATTGGAATGTAACGGAAGGGAAATTTAAAATATTGCATTGCTTCAATAGCATTTAGATAAACCTCCAACGGGCTTGTGGCGCAATGGATAACGCGTCTGCCTACGGAGCAGAAGATTCCAGGTTCGAGTCCTGGCAAGCTCGGTATTAACATTTAAAGATGATTAATAGAATATAACGGAAGGGAAATTTATAATATTGCATTGCTTCCATAGCATTTAGATTAACTTCCAACGGGCTTGTGGCGCAATGGATAACGCGTCTGCCTACGGAGCAAAAGATTCTAGGTTCGAGTCCTGGCAAGCTCAGTGTTTATTTTAATTAAAGATCTTTTATGCGTCATAAAAATGCATAAATACAATGTTTGGAAAAGTTTTTGATAGACCGAAGCAAGGGTTAGTGGCGTAATGGATAACGCGTCTGCCTTCGTAGCAGAAGATTCCAGGTTCGGGCCCTGGCAAGCTCAATATTAACATTTAAAGATGATTATTGGAATGTAACGGAAGGGAAATTTATAATATTGCAATAATATTGCAATGCTACAATAGCATTTAGATTAACCTCCAACGGTCTTGTGGCGCAATGGATAACTCGTCTGCCTACGGAGCAGAAGATTCCAGGTTCGAGTCCTGGCAAGCTCGGTATTAACATTTAAAGGTGATTATTAGACTATAACGGAAGGGAAATTTAAAATATTGCAGTGCTTCAAAAGCATTTAGATAAACCTCCAACGGGCTTGTGGCGCAATGGATAACGCGTCTGCCTACAGAGTAAAAGATTCTAGGTTCGAGTCATGGCAAGCTCGGTGTTTATTTTAATTAAAGACCTTTTATGCGTCATAAAAATGCATAAATACAATGTTTGGAAAGGTTTTTGTTAGAACGAAGCAAGGGCTTGTGGCGTAATGGATAACGCGTCTGCCTTCGAAGCAGAAGATTCCAGGTTCGAGTCCTGGCAAGCTCGGTATTAACATTTAAAGATGATTATTAGAATATAACGGAAGGGAAATTTATAATATTGGAATGATTCAGTAGCAATTAGTTTAACCTCCAACGGGCTTGTGGCGCAATGGATAACGCGTCTGCCTACAGAGCAGAAGATTTAAGGTTCGAGTCCTGGCAAGCTCGGTATTAACATTTAAAGATGATTATTGGAATGTAACGGAAGGGAAATTTAAAATATTGCATTGCTTCAATAGCATTTAGATAAACCTCCAACGGGCTTGTGGCGCAATGGATAACGCGTCTGCCTACGGAGCAAAAGATTCTAGGTTCGAGTCCTGGCAGGCGCGGTATTATCATTTAAAGATGATTATTGGAATGTAACGGAAGGGAAATTTATAATATTGCAATGATTCAATAGCATTTAGATTAACCTCCAACGGGCTTGTGGCGCAATGGATAACGCGTCTGCCTACGGAGCAGAAGATTCCAGGTTCGAGTCCTGGCAGGCTCGGTATTATCATTTAAAGATGATTATTAGAATATAACGGAAGGGAAATTTAAAATATTGCAATGCTTCAATAGCATTTAGATAAACCTCCAACGGGCTTGTGGCGCAATGGATAACGCGTCTGCCTACGGAGCAGAAGATTCCAGGTTCGAGTCCTGGCAAGCTCGGTATTAACATTTAAAGATGATTAATAGAATATAACGGAAGGGAAATTTATAATATTGCATTGCTTCCATAGCATTTAGATTAACTTCCAACGGGCTTGTGGCGCAATGGATAACGCGTCTGCCTACGGAGCAAAAGATTCTAGGTTCGAGTCCTGGCAAGCTCAGTGTTTATTTTAATTAAAGATCTTTTATGCGTCATAAAAATGCATAAATACAATGTTTGGAAAAGTTTTTGATAGACCGAAGCAAGGGTTAGTGGCGTAATGGATAACGCGTCTGCCTTCGTAGCAGAAGATTCCAGGTTCGGGCCCTGGCAAGCTCAATATTAACATTTAAAGATGATTATTGGAATGTAACGGAAGGGAAATTTATAATATTGCAATGCTACAATAGCATTTAGATTAACCTCCAACGGTCTTGTGGCGCAATGGATAACGCGTCTGCCTACGGAGCAGAAGATTCCAGGTTCGAGTCCTGGCAAGCTCGGTATTAACATTTAAAGGTGATTATTAGACTATAACGGAAGGGAAATTTAAAATATTGCAGTGCTTCAAAAGCATTTAGATAAACCTCCAACGGGCTTGTGGCGCAATGGATAACGCGTCTGCCTACAGAGTAAAAGATTCTAGGTTCGAGTCATGGCAAGCTCGGTGTTTATTTTAATTAAAGACCTTTTATGCGTCATAAAAATGCATAAATACAATGTTTGGAAAGGTTTTTGTTAGAACGAAGCAAGGGCTTGTGGCGTAATGGATAACGCGTCTGCCTTCGAAGCAGAAGATTCCCGGTTCGAGTCCTGGCAAGCTCGGTATTAACATTTAAAGATGATTATTAGAATATAACGGAAGGGAAATTTATAATATTGGAATGATTCAGTAGCAATTAGTTTAACCTCCAACGGGCTTGTGGCGCAATGGATAACGCGTCTGCCTACAGAGCAGAAGATTTAAGGTTCGAGTCCTGGCAAGCTCGGTATTAACATTTAAAGATCATTATTGGAATGTAACGGAAGGGAAATTTAAAATATTGCATTTCTTCAATAGCATTTAGATAAACCTCCAACGGGCTTGTGGCGCAATGGATAACGCGTCTGCCTACGGAGCAAAAGATTCTAGGTTCGAGTCCTGACAGGCTCGGTATTATCATTTAAAGATGATTATTGGAATGTAACGGAAGGGAAATTTATAATATTGCAATGATTCAATAGCATTTAGATTAACCTCCAACGGGCTTGTGGCGCAATGGATAACGCGTCTGCCTACGGAGCAGAAGATTCCAGGTTCGAGTCCTGGCAGGCTCGGTATTATCATTTAAAGATGATTATTAGAATATAACGGAAGGGAAATTTAAAATATTGCAATGCTTCAATAGCATTTAGATAAACTTCCAACGGGCTTGTGGCGCAATGGATAACGCGTCTGCCTACAGAGTAAAAGATTCTAGGTTCGAGTCATGGCAAGCTCGGTGTTTATTTTAATTAAAGATCTTTTATGCGTCATAAAAATGCATAAATACAATGTTTGGAAAAGGTTTTGATAGGCCGAAGCAAGGGTTTGTGGCGTAATGGATAACGCGTCTGCCTTCGAAGCAGAAGATTCCAGGTTCGGGCCCTGGCAAGCTCGGTATTAACATTTAAAGATGATTATTGGAATGTAACGGAAGGGAAATTTATAATATTGCAATGCTACAATAGCATTTAGATTAACCTCCAACGGGCTTGTGGCGCAATGGACAACGCGTCTGCCTACGGAGCAGAAGATTCCAGGTTCGAGTCCTGGCAAGCTCGGTATTAACATTTAAAGATGATTATTAGAATATAACGGAAGGGAAATTTATAATATTGGAATGATTCAGTAGCATTTAGATTAACCTCTAACGGGCTTGTGGCGCAATGGATAATGCGTCTGCCTACGGAGCAGAAGATTCCAGGTTCGAGTCCTGGCAAGCTCGGTATTAACATTTAAAGATGAGTATTAGAATATATCGGAAGGGAAATTTAAAATATTGTAATGCTTCAATAGCATTTAGATAACCTCCACCGGGCTTGTGGCGCAATGGATAACGCGTCTGCCTACAGAGCAAAAGATTCTAGGTTCGAGTCCTGGCAGGCTCGGTATTATCATTTAAAGATGATTATTAGAATATAAAGGAAGGGAAATTTATAATATTGCAATGCTTCAATAGCATATAGATAAACCTGCAACGGGCTTGTGGCGCAATGGATAACGCGTCTGCCTACGGAGCAAAAGATTAAAGGTTCGAGTCCTGGCAAGCTCGGTATTAACATTTAAAGATGATTATTAGAATGTAACGGAAGGGAAATTTATAATATTGCAATGCTTCAATAGCATTTAAATAAACCTCCAACGGGCTTTTGGCGCAACGGATAACGCAGCTGCCTACGGAGAAAAAGATTCCAGGTTCGAGTCCTGGCAAGCTCGGTGTTTATTTCAATTAAAGATCTTTTATGCGTCTTAAAAATGCATAAATACAATGTTTGGAAGAGTTTTAGATAGAACGAAGCAAGGGCTTGTGGCGTAATGGATAACGCGTCTGCCTTCGAAGCCAAAGATTCCAGGTTCGAGTCCTGGCAAGCTCGGTATTAACATTTAAAGATGATTATTAGAATGTAACGGAAGGGAAATTTATAATATTGCAATGCTTCAATAGCATTTAAATAAACCTCCAACGGGCTTTTGGCGCAACGGATAACGCAGCTGCCTACGGAGAAAAAGATTCCAGGTTCGAGTCCTGGCAAGCTCGGTATTAACATCTAAAGATGACTATTAGAACATAACGGAAGGGAAATTTATAATATTGCAATGCTTCAATAGCATTTAGATTAACCTCCAACGGGCTTGTGGCGCAATGGATAACGCGTCTGCCTTCGAAGGAGAAGATTCTAGGTTCGAGTCCTGGCAAGCTCGGTATTAACATTTAAAGATGATTATTAGAATATAACGGAAGGGAAATTTATAATATTGCAATGCTTCAATAGTATTTAGATTAACCTCCAACGGGCTTGTAGCGTAATGTAGCCTCTAAGTAGAGAAATGGCTGCTACTCCTATGGCTATAGTGTTTGTCTGGCTCCCTTTAATGAAACCCTATACTCTCTCCGTATCATTTATCACCTCAACTTCAATACAAAATTGTACCGCCTAGCCTAGCGTCTCTTTTTTCCCTTTTAGAATGTTTCAGGACTGAAACGCCTCTATCTCACGAGAGAGAGAGAGAGAGGGATTTGGGGTTGCTTAAGTAAAATTCGTTCCCCCCCAGTGCCTGCCTATACGAAACGTAAAAATATCCTTTATTCCATTGGATGATTTTTCTCGTCTCGACCGCTTGGTGGCTGCACCGCGACAGAAATTTCAAAATTTTCTCTCTTCGGATCTTAGCGCTATACGAGTTCTGACGTCACAGAAGCCTGCAGAAGATGCCCAGTTGTAACCCGTATTTGTGTACTTAGAGGCATTATAAACTTATGTTATTATAAATGGTATACATAAATTAGGATTAAGGTTTGAATTCGAGC
Source organism: Phalangium opilio (assembly GCF_054372755.1). NCBI lineage: Eukaryota > Metazoa > Arthropoda > Arachnida > Opiliones > Phalangiidae > Phalangium > Phalangium opilio. The sequence goes on along the minus strand of NW_028324201.1, from coordinate 2,158,719 downwards.
GTGTGCCGTCTGTCACCATTCCCAAAATATCTTAGTATATAAGACGTTCAGTTCCTAAATTATTATGACTGTGGTTTATCTACCTAATCTTTGATTGCCTGCCTTATCAGCAAATGATTGAAGCCCGGGATTTTGAATATCGCAATGAACTTTGGTCTTGATTGAAGTCAGATAAGACTTAACATTTTCAAATTTCCCGCCCAAATAAAAACAAAATGTCGTCGAGATGAAGAGAAAAAATGGCGCCGAGAAGGAGCGATGACGTCAGACAAAAAAACAAGATGGCGCTCAGAAAAAAATGGCGTCGATACCATCGTGATACCATCGATACCATTGAATAACACTGAGTTAGAACCCCCATTTTCTACCTACTGCCCAATATGTCTCTTATCGGTTATTGACAAGGTTTATGCTAAACTTATTAAAAACAGGTTATATTAGTTAGTGGTCTTCTCAATAGTCGCCAGTTTGGGTTTAGGCACGGCGTATCTACTACAGATGCCATAAAATGTATTTTAGACCTAGTTAGAGATAGAAAACCAAAATATTACCTCTCCGAGTCAAGAGGTCTACTACTACAAACTTATTTACCTAGATATAAAATTATTTCTCTTTTTTGAAGTAAAATTTATGAAATATTGAAGCAGTATTCCAAGCATAGCGAATATACAGTAAAGCTTGGACACATGGAAATCAGTCAATGGGGAAAAGAACAGGAAATGAAGTCCAGGCTTCAGCTGTTTACCGTTTATTCTGATAGCTACATTCACAACTGGTTTGCAGTGTAAACACTATCGTCTCGTCTCACCTCAACAATATTCTTAGTTTGCCAACATACAGTTAACGTTAAATAACACCAAAGCTAAATTGTAGCTAGACGCACTAATAGTCAATGCGCACCATAAAGAGAAAAAAGGCTGTAGCTACTACCCGTTTACCATTAGCCACCATGATCTTTTCTTCTATTATATAATCTTAACCTGATTATTTAAGAGTGTATTTAACTTTAGGCTCACTCTGAACCGTTGATGTCTCTTCATTTCAGACACGAAAATTAAAGCCCAAAGTTTACTTCACCTCAGGCCTCAATTATTTACCATTTGTTTCACTAAGCCTATTGCAGATAATGCTTGATATACCCGCCGAAGTCTAGGACTTAGTTTTCTTCATGTAATCACTAAACCAAGGATTATTCTATATACAGATGTAGTTTAGCTTAAGTAATATATAAACAGCCATTTCAAATAACAATATTAAAAAAAATCTTTGGAATATCAAAATGAAACAGAGCTTTAAAGCTACAAAAGTACTCAATGCATCATAATTACGAAAAATACTTCCACATATTCACTTTATATTATGGAAAAAGGGAATATTAAGGTTCTGTATGATTTCTTAACACATCAACACAAGGCTAACTGCTAACGCAACGCACTAGTGTAACAATGGACGGACACACACAGACAACAAGTTGGAAAACCAAAATAAACCTCTCCGAGCCGAGACGAATTTACTTTCCAAACACAGATCCGCCAGCCAATGAGACAAACTGTCCTGAAATACATAGTTCTAATCGGCGAGATATTGCCATGATCATTTGTAAAGTTTAAAGCGTTTAATAATTATCTGCGTATCCTCAATAATCCTAATGAGGACCTAATATCTATCACTTAAATGTGTATTTAACTTTCGTCTCACTCAGAACTGTTAAGACCTCTTATAAGAGGACATGAAACAAGGTCAATTCTGGTTAAAATCTAGGTTATCTTATCTCATGGACCCAGTCGTTTCAACACGTATGGAAAGATGAAGTATTAACATCGTTATTATTTAATGAAGCTAAAAGTTACGTTTACACTATATATAAAAGTAGTAAAGATGAATTAAAAAGTAAACACCAAATTTTAAATGTTAATATCAAAAGATGTACTTGGAATATTGAGATGAAACAGAGCTTTATAGGTACACAACTACTAAAATAATCGTAATGCTGAAAAATATATAAGTATTTCCATTTAATATTCTGCAAAAAGAAAATGTTATCGTTTTGTAAGAGATCTTCTCATCCTACTCGCTTTATATTAACTTTGATATGCGTGTAGTGTTTCGATTCAGATGCAATCTTTATTACTCGTTCTATATTAACGCTCACTTGTGTCAGTACATAGAAATAAGTTTATCTTAAATAATTAATTAAATATAAATGATATTAATTATTTTAATCGCCAGTAAATAACTTTAAAAATAGTTAAATCGTTTAAAATAAAGTTGTTCCTATTATCTTTCGAAACTTTGCTAATATTGACGTTTAAAGTGAAGGGTACCCCTTTTGCCCGCTTTCGTCAAATTTTGGGGTATATATACTATTCGTTTCCATTATAATAATAGATAAAAACGCATTCGCGTGAACCGATGGTGGAAGCCCTGCCATTGGGAGGCTAGACGTTTCTCGTAACCCTAGCCGCTCGCCGCGTACATCTTAAGCCTAACGACGATGATGGAGTAGAAGCCAATGTTACAGATTGGTGTCTATGTGGTATAGACGAAAGACCAGTAGATGGTGGTGTTTGAAGCCAATGTTGCAGATTGGTGTCTATGTGGTATAGACGAAAGACCAGGAGATGGTGGTGTTAGAAGCCAATGTTGCAGATTGGTGTCTATGTGGTATAGACGAAAGACGAAGAACAGAAGATGGTGGTGCTTGGAAGCCAGCAAGTAAAGACTAGTGTCCATGTGGAGTGGACGAAAACCAAAACTGGTGGTGTGGGAACTCAAGTAGAATAGCCAGCGGAGACAAACACAATTTTCCAAATTTCAGTGAACTGTCAATGCAGTCCGGAACTTGGGAACACGTTGGCTCCGATACGCAAACTGCGAACGCGGTCACGTGGGGTGTGACAGACAGACAGACAGACATACGTCCAGTGTAATACCTCTCCGTGACGTCATCGTCACTCGGAGAGGTAAAAACATAGACTGCTTTTTAACTCTTTCCGTATTAATTTTGAGTTGAGAAACAAGATTATCTTAAATATTAAAATAAATATAATTAATATTAAATATTTTCTTCGTAAGTTGTTCGCCTTATTGAGCGTTACATCGTTTTTCTTGAGAGACTTGACTAATATTGGCGTTTGAAATGAAGCATACGCCGGTTGCTTCGCCTTACTCAAATAGGTAGTATATAAGGATGTCAAACTAAAGTTAAAAGCAAGAACAACCGCAATAGCGAAAACCTTTGGTGGACAACCCACCCTAGGGAGGCTAGACGTTTCTCGTAACAATAGCTGATCGCCGCTAATGTCTTAAACCAAACGATGACGATGGAGTTAGAAGCCAATGAGACAGATTGGTGTCTATGTGGAATAGACGGAAGACCAGTAGATGGTGGTGTTTAGAAGCCAGTATGTACAGACTGGTGTCCATGTGGAATGGACGAAGACCAGAAGATGGTGGTGATTAGAAGCCAGTATGTACAGACTGGTGTCCATGTGGGATGGACGAAGGCCAAAAGATGTTGGTGATTAGAAGCCAGTAAGTACAGACTGGTGTCCGTGTGGGATGGAAAAAGACCAGAAGAAGGTGGTGTGAGAACTCAAGTAGAGGAGCCATTTCCGTGACTGTGAAAGCAGTTCGGAAATGGCGTACACGTTTCCGCCGATTTGGAAACTGCGAACGCGGTCACGTGGGTGTAACAACAGACACACAGACAGACAAACAGACAGACACACAGACACACACACACGATCGTTACAGAACCTCTCCGTGACATACGTCACTCGGAGAGGTAAAAACAGGGTAATCACGTTGCTCTACTATCCATTGATATCCAAGGCGCGTTTGATAACGTCTGGTGGCCTTCTGTTCTTGCCAGGCTTAAGGAAATCAATTGTCACAGAAATTTATACGCGGTATTGTTTAGCTACTTTGAGGAACGGTCCGTTGTGTTTCAAACAGGCTCTTCATATATTAACAGGAAAGTTACTAGAGGATGTCTCCAAGGGTCTTGTAGCGGTCCAATCCTCTGGAATCTTATTGAACTAAACTTTGGGTTTTAATTTTCGTGTCTGTAATGAATGGATATTACCGGTTCCGAGTGAGCCGAATGTTAATTACACGTTTAAATAATCAGGTTTCTATTATAGATTTTATAATAAAAGAAAGCATCATGGTGGCAATTCCCCTGTAACAAAATCGACGTTGGACCGACGCAGTCGGTTCGAGGTCAAACCAACACTGACGTAAAAGCGTCGGTAAACTTTCATTTCGACCGTCGAAATGTCCTATCCGTTTAAGCGTCGGCACGACTTCCGGTCATACAAATTTTGCCGGCACTTTAACCGACTCTAAAAAGTAAGCGTGTCCAGCTCTTACCTTATCAAACAAGAAGTCGGCTTTGTTATCTGGTTATGATTGGATTATTAATCTAATTGCGGTCGGCTTTATCGACTGTTATTTGTCGGATTTATTGGCTTGTTTGTGGTCGGCTTTATGGCTCTTTTATGGTTGGCTTTATGGATTGTTTATGGTCGGCTTTATGGATTGTTTATGGTCGGCTTTATGGATTGTTTGTGGTCGGCTTTATGGCTTGTTTATGGTCGGCTTTACGACTTGTTTATGGTCGGCTTTATGGCTCTTTAATGGTTGGCTTTATGGATTGATTCTGGTCGGCTTTATGGATTGATTATGGTCGGCTTTTGGCTTATTTATGGTTGGCTTTATGGATTGTTTATGGTCGGCTTTATGGATTGTTTATGGTCGGCTTTATGGATTGTTTATGGTCGGCTTTTGGCTTATTTATGGTCGGATTTAAAGCTTATTTATGGTCGGCTTTAAGGGTTGTAGTTACTGTTTTCTACACACCAATTTCATCAGGTCTTTTGTCCATCGCACATGCACACCAGTGTGTACTTACTGGCTTCTACTCCTTCATCATCGTTAAGGTTAAGATGTACGCGGCGATCGGCTAGGGTGATAAGAAACTTCTAGCCTCCCAATGGTGCAGTTTCCACCAAAGGTTCACGCAATTGTGCTGTTCTTATCCATAACTAAGATTCGAAACCTTATGTACCGATTTGAGTAAGACAACAATAGGCGTATGCTTCATTTTAAACGTCAATATTAGTCTAGTCTCTCAAGAATGTTCAATAGTTATTTTTTAAACGATGTAACGCGCAATAAGGTTAATAATTATCGAAGAAAATATATCATATTAATTATATTTTTTTTATGTTTAAGATAATCTTAAACCGTTGATACACTAGTGTTTGATAAAAACGCATTTTAGTTGGTAAGGAGGCGAGCAGCCAACATAATCCTGCATTACATTAACCGACTTAAAATGTAACTATCAGACTACTCTATTCTATTGTTCTCAAGGCCGACTGCAAAGCGGAATTAGCAACTGAAGTTAGATAAGAGTCGGACTTTAGTCGTAAGTGCTGACTAGGCCATAAAGCGAAGAATCTACCTCGAACCGACTCAAACGCGGAAGAAGCTTCATTACAACTAAATCTGAAATTTTCAGTGTGATCGGTAGGCCGTCGGATATGTCGACCTCTAGACCCATATTGTTATCTTTTATTTGATAGAAACGCGTCTTAGTTGGTAAGGAGTTGAGCCACCAATAGCCAGAAGACGGTGTAGCAGACGACAAAGAAATTTCTTCCCGTTACACCCCTCAACGATTCCGAAATAAGCCTAACTTCCGGCGATAGGGATTAAGGTGGATTTACCAAAAACAGTTTCAATAAAATTTAATCAAAAAATGCCTTGCGCTAAGACCCCCAAAGACTTAAATTGGCTTCACCCTGTGATAATCGTTACTCTCAACTTATTACAACATGCAATAACACTTAAGGAAAAGTAAATTTATCAAATTACTCACCACGTAAATATCTTCTTTTTTTGCGATCCAGTCTTCAAAGTTGATTTCGTTATTCGTAACCCTAATTACCCTATCGCCGTTACACAATGTTCGCGGACTTCGGATAAACTCCTTAAGCTATAGGGAGTTGGAAGTAGGGTGGAGTGGTGGACGGTAGGTCACGTAGCGACTAGCGAGGGTTCGCCGTTGAAACTGCAGCAGTGCAGGGATGCCAGATTGAAAACCTTGAACCCGCCAAAATCAAATTGGAAAGAGCCCAAAAAAAACCGCCAACTGTTATTTCGAAAAGAGCCCAAAAACTGACTAAGAATGTAAAATAAAGTGATTTTTTATCGATTCCTTTACTAATTGTAAAACTTAAATATTTAGTGAAACAAATCATAGTTATTTCTTTATGATTTTAAATACCCCGTTCCATTTATTCGGAAAATTGCCATCCCCCACTTAATAAAGCCAGGCTGCCAGATATCTAACCTGTGCAGAAGCGGTCAATGTGGTTTCGCACACTGAACGCATTGCCACTCTTTGGTGTAAATGCTATTTCCCAACGTCAGTAGTTAAGAAATCAGTAACGTATGGGAAACCTCTCTTGCCTTTTTTGGTGTTGTTTCATAGTTCGGAATACAAAAAATAGTTCTTCTTCAGCAATATTTCAATATTTTTCTCTTGAATACCTAGTTAACCCTTCGCCTAGCCAAAAGATCGATAGTAAAAACACGTTGTTAGTTATAGGGATAAGACCTTTTCAAAAACCACATTGCAAAAAAACCATTGCTTGTCCATTTCAGAAATAAATATTTAGTCTTTGCCAACTGTTACAGTTTTCTTTAAATTCCCTCCTCCTTGCCGGGAGTGTGGCGCACTCCTGTAAGCCTAGCTTCGGGGGGGGGTGAAATTTGGGAGAATAAGACACATGTCGGCGATCCTATCCTATAAGTGCAGAATATCTCGTGTCCGACGGAGGTGACTTGACTCTTCCGTCACCTCCAAAATAAGCCTCATTTTTTTCCCTGCCTACACACATACTGAAACCTGCTTAATCGAAGGGTGTATTATCACATAAGTTAGATGTTTTCAAAAGTTTTGTATCTAGTAGCCCCAACAATCATGTAACACCCTGCCTTACACTTTATTAAATATCAAATGTAGTGTCATGCACGCTCTATGTCACTGATATAGAGCATGCATACGCTTATTATTACAAGCAATGTGGCAAAGCGTTTGCTTCACATATTGCGTTTCATTAAAGGGAAGATGAGGAGGGAAATCAAATGATTTTTTATCGATTCTTCTACAAGACCAATATTAATTATTATTCAGAAAATATATCGGCAGATCGGAGCAAATGTGTTCCCAATTTCCGAACCCGCGTTCGCAGTTCACAGTAATTCGGCAAATTGTACTTCATTCCGCCATCTACATACACAATGCACTAGTCTTTCGTGTATACCACATACACGCCAACTGTACTTAAAAGCTTCTAACACCACCATCATCAATGCCACCTCATGCCACATTGACACCAATCTGTCGTTACTGGCTTCTAACACGTCCATCACTTACTGATCTTCTGTCTATACCACATAGACGCCAATCTGCAACATTGTTTCTACACCATTATCATCATTAGGGTTAAGACATACGAGTCTATCGGCTAGGATTACGAGAAACGTCTTGCCTCCCAATGGCAGTGCTTCCACCAAAAGTTCACAAAATTGCGCATTTTCTTGTTCTTTAGTGTGAATCAATCGCCTTATACACCCTAAATTTACAAAAGTCCTGAAATAGGTGTTCGCTTGAAGTCAAACTTCAAAGATAGCTATGTTTAAAATTATTTTATGAAAAACTTTTCTTAAAACGACTTAACTAATATTAAGGTAAAATACTGACGATTAAAATAATTAATATAAGTTATATTTATTTAATTATTTAAGATAAACTTCTTTATTTGGAATGACACAAGTGAGAGTTTATAATGAACGAGTAATGAAGATTGCATCTGAATCGAAACACTACACGCATCTCAAAGTTAATATAAAGCGAGTAGGATGAAAATATCTCTTACAAAACGATAACATTTTCTTTTTGCAGAATATTAAATGAAAATATTTTAAATATGCTTCGGCATTACGATTCTTTTAGTAGTTTTGTACTATAAAGCTCCGTTTCATCTCAATATTACAAGAACATCTTTTGATATTAATATTTCAAATTTGATGTTTACTTTTTAACTCACCTTTACTACGTTTATATATAGTGTAAACGTAAATTTAAATATCACTAGATAATATGGATGTTGAAATTATCGTCCATAATTGTGTTATTATTGGGACTATAAATTAAAATACCTTAGGCCTATTCCAAAATTGGCCATGTTTTGTGTCCTCTTTTAGGAGGTCTTAACGGTTCAGAGTGAGCCGATAGATAAAAGCACACTTAAGTGATATATATTAGATCCTATAATAGAATTACTGAGTATACATGGCAATTGATAAGACACCGAAACCTTTTCAAATGCACTTGGCCATATCTTGCCAAATTCGTGCTATTTTTCCGGTTTTTCTTATTGGCTCATTGACCTCTATTTAAAAGGTAAATTTTTGGTACAAAATGTTAACCCTCGAATCGGAGT